>NW_026294413.1:91680541-92170215 GCF_007827085.1 Peromyscus californicus insignis
CAGTGTCACTGGGCCACTGCGGCATCAGTATCACATGGCAGCTTGTTAGAAATGCAAAGTTCTTGGGCTCTACCCAGTTCTCCGAATGGGAATATGGGGGTGGCCCTGCCATCTGCACTTGAGTAAGCCTGCCAGGTAATTTTGAGGCATGCCAGAGTTTAAGAACTACTGCCCCAAATCTTTCCAGGAAAAGCCACTCAGGTTGTAGCCAGCTGAGCTCAGCTAAAGATATGTTTATATGAACCCACATTAGGGGCTGATGTCCCTGACGTTACTCAAACACTGGGACCCAGATTACCAAAAGGTGGTGAGATCTCAAAGCTGAGGAACCTGGCGAAGTTGTACAGGGTCTCCACAGGACCCTCTCAGCAGCTCTTCTGCCTCTGCAGCCAGGGACCAAAACAAATCTTCCAGGGGGCACTGGAAAGAGGGTCCACAAGGGACGTTGCCCAGCCCTCACGCCTTTGCCCTTGGCACTCAAGCCTCTGTTGCCCAGAAAACAGGTCAAGCTGGCCCCGGTTGGTGGCCCCTTCTTGAAGATGAGGATCACGCACAGGAGCACATAGGAATCTTTGTGTATTTATTTTGGGGGGCTCCAGTAACAAAAAACACAGACTAGTGGCTTAAACAATTAAAATATTATTTATTTATTTACATGTATTTATTTATTCAAGACAGGGTTTCTCTGTGTCTCCTTGGCTGTCCTGGAACTAGCTCTGTATATCATGCTGGCCTCAAACTCACAGAGATCTGCCTGCCTCTGCCTTCTGAGTGCTGAGATTAAAGGCATGTGCCAGCCTCAAAAATCTTAATTTGTAAATAATTTTTTATCTTTATGTATGTTTGATAATTATGTGGGGTGTGTGTGTGTGTGTGTGTGTGTGTGTGTGTGTGTGTGTGTGTGTGTGTGTGTGTGTGAAGGCATATGCCAAGGCATATAAGTGGAAGTCAGAGTACAACCTTGGCCATCACCTTCCACCTTGTTTGAAACAGATATTTTGCTGCTTACCACTGCATAATTCAAGCTAGCTGGCCCTTGAGCTTCCAGGGAGTCTCTTGTCTTCTGTGGGAGCACTGTGGTTACAGATGTTCACTACCGTGCCCAGCTTCACAAGGGATCTGAACTCTGGTCTTTCCGTTTACTCATTTATCTCCCTGAATTTGATCTCATTTTTCACACTTTTGAAGGCTGGCTGGCTCTAAAATAAAGTTGTTGGCAGGTTTGGTTTCTCCTGGTATTAGGCTACCTTCTGACCAGATCCTCTTTGAGTGTTTCCTTTTTAAAAATTGTTATTGTTGAAAGGCTCTCATGTATCTGAGACACTCTCTTTGTATGTGCTCCCAGGAGAGACTGCCGCTCAGAAGAATGGAGACCTCAGATGAGCAAGCCTGGGTAAGAGCTGGTAAGCGTGGCTCTATTTGTGTGTTCCCAGAGCCCATGGTCTCCTGCTGAGCCTGTGAGGGTGTAAGCTCCTGCACTCACGGAGCTCCCCAAGCCTTGAGAAATGCAAGAGATTCCTGAGTTAAGTTCTTATTCATTTAATATTAGTAAATAGAGAATCGCCTCCTTACAGTTTCTCCCAACAAAGTTTCCTTCCCGGTAGGCCATGAGTCACTGTGTCAATGGCTAGGAGGAAGTGATGGCTGCAAGGCAGAGGAATGCTTTCTCAACTTTGCAGGGTCAAAGATGCTTCACTGCTGCTGTGATAACACACCGACCAAAAGCAAATGGAGGGAAGGAAAGGTTGATTCGGCCTGCAGGTTATGGTCCACCGTGGGGGGAAGTTGAGGCAGGAAGGTAAAGCAGAAACCAGTGGATGAGTGCTGCCTAGGGCTTGTTTCCAGGCTCACCTTCAACTACTCCTCCTATACAGTGCAGGCCTCTCTGCCCAGCCAGAGCGCCTCCCACAGTGGGCCGGGCCCTCCTACATCAATCAGGAAACAAAGAAATGTCCTCACCGCCATGCCCACAGGCCATCTGATGGAGGCGATCCTTCAGCGGGGGTCCCCTGTTTCCAAGTGTGTCAAGTTGACAACAAAACTAACCAGGACAGATGGGGCGAGGGTGGGGGAATTTAGCTGTTCCTTAACCTCTGTAGGAAGAGATGAAAACAGGAGGGTTTAAGTTTCCTCCGATCTTCAAGCATCTTTGTGTACATCCCTCTCATAGCCACTGGGGTCACCGTGAGCCTCTATTCTCTACAATAGTTTAACAAGGCAGAGGAAATCCTCCAGCTAGCATTTGTCGAGTGAGAGTCAAGGTGAGGGAGAGGATGGAGATGCTGGGTCATCAGATGATAAAGACAACTAGGAAAAATGACTCTGGCTCATGGTTTCAGAGGTTAGAGGTCATGGCTGGCTGACTTCATTGTTTCTGGGCCTGTGGTGAAGTGGAGCACCAGGGCTCTTTCCAAATGGCCGCCAGGAAGGAGTGGGGAGAGAGAGCAGAAGGGAGGGGGTCCTGCATTCTGAGCTTCTTTCTTCTTCACTTTTTTTTTTCCCCACGCAGGTCCCTGCCTATGGGACACTGCCACCTACATTCAGGGAGCATCTTCCCTCTTCATTTGCAGGGCCATATACCAATTGTCTCTACAAACATTCTCATAGACATACCTGGACAGTTATCAATCTCTCAGGGGTCTCAGTCAATTCAAGATGCCAATCAAGACTAGCCATCATAGCTCCCAAGAGGGATACACTCATGGAACCTTGGAGAAAGGACCATAGGGGCCAGACCTTAGGGAGTGGTTCAGCAATTCGAACCTAAATGGTTGCGGGGAGGCATTCTGGACCTCATGGGTAGAGTTGGGGACCTCCGATGGAGTCTCTGCTGGTGTACGACAGATGTTCAGCGAAGACTTTTCTTTGGCAGGGAAGGTGCAAATCCTGGGTCCAGTCTAGAGTGAACAGAGCCCTATATCCCAACCCTAGGCCCCATGTTTCCATCCATCTGCACACCTGTCAAACAAAGGCAACTGTACCTCCAGGCTGCTCACACGCTTGAGCCACCAGCCCACCGGTCTCCACAGTGCGAACTGAACATTGATTTCCTTCTGCAGAAGTCTCTCCACTTTTGTGTCAGGGAGCTGAGGACATGAGAAGGTTTACCTGGACAGAATAGCCAGTGCCAGCCAGGAACGGGTGGGAAAATCTTTAAGAATGTGCCCTTCAGATGTGGTGGCCATAAACAAGAACTTTGGTGTACAGACAGCATTGGATGGGAGGACTGAAGGACAGCTTAGCCAGTGGAATTTCTGAGGCCAGAGTTCACTAGCTCCAGGCTCCTGTCTTTTGCCTCGTGTGGTTTCTATGCATTTTAACGGAACCATATTAGTTTCTTCTCTCATCTTTGTGAGCAAGTATCTGACAGAGGCAGCTGGATGGAGGAGAGAGTGTTTTGGCTCCTGGTCTGGGGATATGGTTCACTGTGACGGGAGTCATGTCCTAACTTCATTCTGTTGTGGTAAAACACCTTGACCAAAAGCAACTTAGTGAAGAAGGGTATGTTTGGCTTAGAGTTGCAAGGTACAATTCTTCATTTCCGGGAAGTCAAGGCACACTGTCTGCAGCTCATGGGTCTCTAAGCCCTCTGTGGGCTCAGTGTTTGCAAGAAGGTCTCATAGAGTCAACACAGATGTTAGGCTCACAACTACGTTTAGAGAGGAAAAACAGATGAAGGCAGCAATGGGAACCAGGTGCACAGCCAGGGAGACATTCGAGGCAAGCTTCCAGCTGCCCTTGTGGTGCTTAGCTCTCCCAGCCATGATGTGTGGCCGCACACACAGTGTGATGGTTAATTTTGATTGCCAACTTTAATCCCAGCATTCAGGAGGCAGAGGTAGGCAGATCTCTATGAGTTCGAGGCCAGCCTGGTCAACAGAGTAAGTTCCAGGACAGATGCAGAGAAACCATGTCTTGAAAAAAACCAAAAAGAAAAAAAAAAGAAAAGAAACACAGAAATATCTAGTGCCTTAATGTGGCACACCTTTGGAAGTTTCAGGAAGGCATTTCTAGAGTGTAAGAAGACCTGCCTTGAAAGTCAGTGGCATCATCCCATGGGCTGGAGTCCTGTATTGAATAAGGGAAAGAAGAAAGCTAGCTGACTGATGGGATCTTCCTTTCTCTGCTTCCTGTCTGCTGGTATGTGAGCAAGTAGTCTCATGTTCCTGCAGCCAGAGTTACAGGCTACTGATGCTTCTTCTCCACCCCTGTGTCCTGTAACTCCTCAAACCATGAGCCAAGGAAACCTTTTCTCCCTTAAGTTGTCTGCTGTCAGGGATTTGGTCACAGTGACAGGGCAAAGTAGCTAACACCAATGCAATATCACCAGCCAGTAAGCTCACCCAAGCCCTGAGTTGGTTACACAGTCATGTAGCTGACCTTAGTTTCAAGTACTGTGGTGGTGTGAATAAAAAATGACCCCCCCCCCGCCGGGCGGTGGTGGCGCACGCCTTTAATCCCAGCACTCGGGAGGCAGAGCCAGGCGGATCTCTGTGAGTTCGAGGCCAGCCTGGACTACCAAGTGAGTTCCAGGAAAGGCGCAAAGCTACACAGAGAAACCCTGTCTCGAAAAACCAAAAAAAAAAAAATGACCCCCAAAAGCTAATGGATTCGAATGCTTGGTCACCAGGAAGTGGCACCATTTGAAAGGATTAGGAGGTGTGGCCTTGGAGGAAGTGTGTCACTGGGAGTGGGCTCTAAGGTTTTAAAAGCCTGTGCCACATCCAGAGTCTCTCTCTTAGTCTGCATACCAGAATATAGCTCTCAGCTCCTTCTCCAGCATCGTGTCTGCCTGTGTGTTTCCATGCTTCCCACCATGATGATGATGGACTAAGCCTCTGACTCTGTAAGCCAGCCCTCAACTAAATGCTTTCTTTTATAAGAGTTGCCAAGGTCATGTGTCTCTTCACAACAATAGGACACTGACTAAGATAAGCCCTTCTGAGTCAGGTTGATAACACAGAGTTCAAGGCTCCACTGTAAATCACATTGTTAACTTAGACTATCTGGAATGGCCTAGAGCCCCTAGATAAGCAGGGACACTTGGTCAAGCAGGAGACCCTGAAGGCTTGGAGCTTTCTATTCAGACTGAGGAGACCATGAGGAGCCAAAGGTTTCTTTCGAACGTGCAGGACTTACACCCTCCAGTCTTGGTGAGACAGGCTTTCATCACACATGTACCTTCTTGCTCATTCTATCAGACAAAGGCTAAACCAAAAGTAGGTGTGGGAGGACGCTTTAGTTACACAACAAAGGACTTAGATACAGGGAGAGGTGCAGGCCTGTGGTCAGCGATGCAACTGACTATGAAGGCCTTTGCCTGGTGTGAGCTCTGTGTTGCGTGATGGCCAACACTGTCTTTGTGCTCCTAAGAAACAACACGTGGCCGTATACCTCTGTAATTTGTGTGTGGTCTTCTCTACCTTCTTATGAACCTCCTTCTACCCATCGGCCCAGAAAGTTTCCATTCAGCCCTTCCTGAACACCCCAGCAATGGCAGTGGTGCCCTCTGAAATAGGGTGCTCACTAGTGAATCATGGTTCCATCTCATCTAATGCCCTTAGATGGGGAGACAATGCCCTTATCATTCTCTTTCTGATCTATTTTCCCCTTCTCTAGATCTCCCCCACCTCAGTTTTACCTAAGCATTGATGGACTCAGCTCCATATGTCCTTTTTATATACTCAGGCTGTGCTAGATAGTTTTATGTCAACTTGACACAAGCTAGAGTCATCAAAGAGGAGGGAATCTCAATTGAGAAAATGTCTCCATAAGATTGGGCTGTAGGCAGGCCTGAGGGGAATTTTTAAATTAGTGATCAATAGAGGAGGGCCCAACCCATGGTGGGTGGGGACATCTCTGGGCTGTGGTCCTGGGTTCTATAAGAAAAAAGGCTGAGCAAGCCATGGGGAGCAAACCAGTAAGCAGCACCCCTCCATGGCCTCTGCATAAACTCCTGCCTCCAGGTTCCTGCCCTTGCTGCTTTTGATGATAAATTGTTATATGGAACTGTGAGTGGAATAAACCCTTTCCTCTTCAACATACCTTTGGTCATGGTGTTTCATCATAGCAATAGTAACCCCAACTCAAGTCACAGCCCCAACCATCAACAGTCCTCTCTGAGAGGGCTTTGGGGTCTCCTTTGCTTAAACCTCCCTCAGTGTGACAGTTAGTCAACTTCCTATTGTCTACAAGATATAGGACTCTCGGCTCCTCTAGCACCACATCTGCCTGCATGTCGCTGTAGCTAGAGTTTTCCTGCCTGGCCCACAGTCAGGACAAATCTCTCTCACCCACCAGTCCTACAGCCGCTCAGACCCAACCAAGTAAACACAGAGACTTATATTGGTTACAAACTGTATGGCCGTGGCAGGCTTCTTGCTAACTGTTCTTACAGCTTAAATTAATCCATTTCTATAAATCTATACCTTGCCACATGGGTCGTGGCTTACCGGCATCTTCACATGCTGTTTGTCATCGTGGCGGCTGGCAGTGTCTCTGACTCAGCCTTTCACTTCCCAGAATTATTCTTCTCCTTGTCCTTCCTATACTTCCTCCTGCCTGACTACTGGCCAATCAGTGTTTTATTTACTAACCAATCAGAGCAACACATTTGCCATACAGAACATCCCACAGCATGTCGCCATGTTCCTGGTCAAGATGATAATGAACTGAACCTCTGAACTGTAAACCAGCCCCCATCAAATAAAACCCTGAGAACATGACGTCATACAAAGCAACCAATTGAAGTTTCTCTCTAGAAATATGTGACCAAGTCTAATCATGAGGAAACAGATGTTCTCAGACTTGACAATGCTGTGTGATTGTATCAGAGAACCTTCTATATTCTGTGATATATGTATGAGGAGTATGTTGAAATAATTTTTTTTTGGGGGGGGGAGGTTTCGAGACAGGGTTTCTCTATGTATAGTTTTGGAACCTGTCCTGGATCTCGCTCTGTAGACCAGGTTGGCCTCGAACTCACAGAGATCCACCTGGCTCTGCCTCCCGAGTGCTGGGATTAAAGGCATGTGCCACCACCACCCAGCTGTAGGTTGAAATATGTGTGTGCATGCATGTGTGTGGGCATGCATGTGTGTGTGTGTGCATGTGTGTGTGCATATGTAATAAGAGAGATAGAGCAGGGAGAGGAAAATGTTCTTCGTTGGCAAGCAAGATAATCAGTTTATAAGATTCCAGTTTGGCCGGGCGGTGGTGGCGCACGCCTTTAATCCCAGCACTCGGGAGGCAGAGCCAGGCGGATCTCTGTGAGTTCGAGGCCAGCCTGGACTACCAAGTGAGTTCCAGGAAAGGCGCAAAGCTACACAGAGAAACCCTGTCTTGAAAAACCAAAAAAAAAAAAAAAAAAGATTCCAGTTTGTAGAGTACCAAGGGACTTTCCCAACCTCTCACTAACCTCCCTAGTTTTATGAAGATTTGAACTGTTTCAAAACAAATGTTTCAAAATAAATGGGTAAGTAATAAACTTGCTCATCCTCCAGTGTTCTCTAGTTCAATTAGTTTGGAATAAAAGCTGAGTATTAGTATAAAGTTTCATTTTCTTGATTCAAATGTACGCTCAGCACCAAGAGCCTTGACTCTATACATAGCTGTTTTGTTTTGTTATTTCGGAAACAGGGTCTTATTATGTCACCCAGGCTGGACTTGACCTTGTGATCCTTCTGCCTTAGCCTTCGGAGAGCTTGGATTTACAGGTGTGAGCCACCATTACCTACAGGTAATGTTTCTTAAACAGGGTCATAAATGCACTGGCATCTCTGGGCCACTGGTTTAAAATGAAAATGCTGAATTTCAACGATACCCAGGAACCAGGATGTCTGGAGCAGAACTGCAGGGAAGCACCATGGACTGTTCTGATGATAATATGTGAGAATCCTTCTTGGAAGCTCCGTCAGGGAGTATTAAGTCACAGTTCAGATGGCTACCAGATCCCAGGGATTAAATGAACCAATGAAGCTGGCTGAATGCAAGCCAATAGGGAGTGGTAGGGACAGGAGTCAATGAGAGCACATATGCTCAATTCAAAGCTCCGGCTTCCAGCTGATGTTAACAAAATGCTTTGCTGCTGCTCCATCCCAGTGTGGCCAGCCATCCCTCGCTTTTAATGTCACATATCCCATCTTGGAAATGTTAGTGACTTAAAAGCTGTTCAAGCGCCACTCAAACTAAACAAAATTTCTCAGACTATAGAATTCAGCTCACCGACAATCTCTGACATTGTGCTAAAAGAGCCACAGTTCAAGTGTGCCTGAGTTCCACCAAGAAGAACCCAATACCCCACACTCTGATCATGGCACCATGTCCTCAACAATGGCTTCCTTTGCAGAGGTCCTCCCAAGCACCCAGACTGAAGTTCCTCTGATTGTCTTTAATGGTGCTGTATGTCCATAGTCTCCTTCTTGGGTGTTAGTTGGGGGAGAGGATGAACTCAGCATAGTAGAGTTGACCTTCTGGCAGGAGATGGATGCTGTAGCATGCCAGTGTGTCTCACCAGCAGCCCAGAAACCACAGGGACATTTTCATAGACTACAGCACCTCTCACCCCTTGGAACTGTTGCAGAACAAATAGCTGAAAAGTTACTTGAGTTGTCTTGAGATTGAAGAGCTTCTATGGACAGCCCCTCCAGAAGGTGTTTTTCTTAAAATGAGGACTTTCTACAGATCCTGATCTGATAGCTATCCATAGAAGGCAGGATATGATGGCTCTGGTCCCATCAATCTACCCTGTTGTATGACAAGGGCAAGCCATAGCCCCTGTCTATCCTCTCAGATGTTTCCCATGAAAAGAGATAATTGCTAATGATTTTTCAGAAGCAAAATGCTTTAAAAAATGATAGTGGAATTTTACAACAAAATCTACCAAATAAATCAAACACAATAGAGAACTTCCTGGGACAGGTTTAAGGCTGAGCAGCACTCGCTCAACTTTTTATGTACCCATGAGATTCCAAGGAACAGAGTTTGAAAAGCATGAGGATTGCTTATTTTATGTCTTTTTCCAATTTGAAAATGCCACACTCTGGATGCTCATGAACAACTTCATGTTTTAACTAAAACGACAAGAAAGGCCACTTCTCCAGACAGTTACTGAAGCCTCCTAGTTATAGATGCTATAATGGAAACTAGTTATAGCCTCCAGGTCCCAGGGCTAGGGTTGACCTGTGTAGTTGTGATTGTTCAAATGAGCGTGTCCCGCATAGGCTCAAATGCTTGAATACTTGGTCCACGATTGGTGGGACTGTTTGGATAGGTTTAGGCATTTCTGGAGGAAGTGTGTCCCTGGGGGCATGTTTCAAAGTTCAAAGTTCATGTCGGAAGTTTCAAAGTCTTCTGCCATTTCCCACTTACTGTCTCTGCTTCCTGCTTGCAGTTTGAGATATAAGCTCGCAGCTGGGCCTGTCACCATGCCAGCCTGGAATTCCCACACTCATCATGGTAATGGACTCTTAACTCTCTTGAACCAGAGCCCCCCAAAGTCCTTCCTGCTATAAAGTGCATTGGTCGTGGTGTTTTATCACAGCATAGTAAAGTAACTAATCCAGGTGAAGGAAGAAAAGGACCTGGGCATATTCCAGCCCTGCATTTTATACAGCCTGTAGCTCCTTTCCAATAAGTTGAAATCTCTCCATATTCCTCGACTTCTGCTTTGATGAAGCTCTTCCCCGACTTTGACTTCTGTCCCTTATATCATGAAAACAGTATCTATGGTTTTCATGCTCTAGATACAAATTAGATATTAATAGTGCATGGGGGCAGGAGAGAGAGGAGGGCAAATATGAGCAAGGTGCAAAGTTATGAGTATATGAAATGTCCTATGAAATATTGTTTTGTATGCTAACTAAAAAGTAAGTTTTTAAAATTTGAAAGGTAATAGAGCATAATAGGCCATGCTTTTTCCACAAAGACTGTGATATACTATGTCTGTCCCTTTCCTCAGCGTGAGGCTAAATCCTATCTCTTGAGAATAACTGTGTCAAATCATTTTTCCTCCACTGACACTTGAGCCTTGGTGTTCTCAACTGTAAAGTGTGTGGACATAGCATGGGGATCCAGGGCCAGAGATCCATAAGGGTGTGGAACCAAGAGTGGCCTTCAGTTGATGGTTGTGGAAATTGGTGTTAGTCATAGAAGGAATCTTCAGTGCTTCTTGATACTTCGTATGTTTGGGTAAACCAAACGTGTAAAGTGAATATGTTTCTTGAACTATTTCACCCAGTTGGAAACTTAGAAGCATTTTGAACAGCATGTTCATTTGCTACAAACACGTGACTTGGGTTCTCATACCGAGCCTACTTCCTGACTATATACCTGAAATCTCATATTGTGAGCCCTGAGGACAGATGAGGAATCACAGTGGTTTAAATTCCTGCTGGAAAGCAGCCACTAGCTAGATGCTAACTCCTTCAGCCACCTTCAGCAGGAGCAGATGGAGCTGGCTAGGTTCCTGGAAGTCCCCAGAGTCCCAGACAGAAAAGTTAATACCACCCCCTACACTCCCATCCTCCCACCCCTCCCGATCCCACCCCCATAATAACTGGGTTTCCACTGTTTGGTGCTGACTTCCTGGCTCATGCCTGTCCAGGGACTCTTGAGTAAGTTCCTATGGTCAGGGATGGATCATTCTGAGCACACACTGATTGACTAAGAGGGCGGATTTGAGAACAGATGACACTTGGCTCCTCCACCAGTCTGAAGTCTCTCACCTGAATCCTGATTGGTGTCGAAAAGGCTTCTGTGAGGCTGGATGCCTCAGAAGATGGGCAGTGTAGCTTAGGGTGGGTGGGGAAGGCTAGAGGCTGGTGTTAACCAAAGATTCAGTGAGGCCCAAACGTGGGGGAAGGGGGACCGAGCAGGAAACCAAAACAACTCGCATCCAAATAATCCAACTGTGACAAAATGGCTTCCAACTAATTAAACACAGAAAACCCTCTTTTAGCAAAGATAATCCTACTGAATCAACTTGCTCGATTTTTTTCCAGCCAGCTTCTGCCTCTTGGCGCTTCAATTAAAAGCTGTTTCGCAGATGGCATATTCTGAGTCACAAAGTTACACTCTCTGGCAGTCACGTGCGCTTCTGGTTCCTGAGGGATTCTGGCCACATGGGGAAGGTGACAGCTCTTTCTGGGTGCCCAGTGAAGTGCGCCTCATACATCGGAACATCATTGGAGCATACAGACCACGGACATTTCAACATCACTTAGGGTTAGCTAGACAGGCTCTCTGCTCATTCAGAAGTCTGGGTGTCCTGGAAGCCACAGCAGGGCTTGAAGAGAGTTTGAACTCTAGAATGGAAAACTGAGGCTCAGAAGATTGTGTTTCAAGTTCCTTCAGAAAGAAGTCAGAGGAAGGCTGGGAGAGCCACATGTCTGTACATTGGGTACCAAATGGGTCATCTCTACTTTTTCTTACATTTAAGGAGCTCCTTAAGGGATATGTACCAAGGCCTGACGAATTGGCCAGGATGGGGCCTAGGAAATGCCATAGTGGAGATAGCCTGAGCTAGCTCTACCAAAATACGGCAGAAGGGGTGTTCTCCACCAAAATTCTGGGTGAGCTAAAGCAAGAGTTCTGAGGAAGGGCACTGGTGTGATTCCGCCTCTCACATCTGCCAACTGAAGCTTGCTAACGATAGGCTCCCACTCCTCCACAGAGCCTAGGAGATGGGGGGCAGGAGCCCCATCTCATTTGGTGTTTACAATGGCTTCTGGTTCCTTGGGAAAGACATTTCTGAGTTGTACAAGACATGCCATAAAGGGACACCAAAGTGATTTATGATGATGAAGTATTTTGTTTATTGAGTAAGCATTTCAAGGAGAGGGAGGGCAGGAACTGATGGATTTTAGGACAAATAGTAAATTCTTTCAACAGCACTGAGCTTCCTTGGCAAGAAATTCAAGAGGCTTGGGGCTGTCTTCTTAGGGATGTGACCCCAAGCTGTTAAACACTTGTTAAGTTCCAGGCTCTTAGCACGGCCAGTGGGAGAAATGATCCAAAGGCTGAGAAGGTACTACAGTTTTATAGGTCAAGGCCAGATCCTGTTTGAGGAGAGGGTTCAGAGGAGCCAGACATGAAATTTAGGCCAAGATCAGAGAGAGAGAGAGAGAGAGAGAGAGAGAGAGAGAGAGAGAGAGAGAGAGAGAGAGAGAGAGCACTTGCTGGGGACTGAAACTTGTGGTTTTGCAAAGTGTTCTACCACTGACCTCTCTCCCCAGCAACCTCTCCCACTTTCAACTTTTATTTTGAGACGGGGTCTTACTGTTGCCCAGGCTGGCCGTGATCTCACTGTCACACTGGCGGATCCTACCCTTTCCTTTTACCTCTTGAGTAGCTGGGATGGCAGCCTGGGCCACTGTGCCCAACAGAGCGTCTTTGTCAATGCTCATCAATGTCTTGACAGTCAATCAATTGAAATATTTTTTTTTCTGTATTTTTCAGGGCAGTTTAACCCTGTGACTTCCTGTTCTTTACTGTATTGTTGTTGTTGTTCAAAGCTGCTGGTCGGTGTTCTATTTGCTGTGACTCTTTGTATGCTTACAATCTACCTTTCCCAAGCTGGGTTTTACATTGTTTGACTACAGAGAACACATATTATATCTAGAAAAAAATAATCCTCACTTGTACCTTCTAACTAGCCAACCTGACAATTGTCCCTTGGCCCCAAACTCCAGATTACATTCTGTTCTCAGTGGTGCCACCAAACATCCCACAGGCCACGTCCTATTTCTTTAACCTTGGTAGTTTTGTTTTCCACCTAGAACTCTCTTTTCAACATAAGAGACCAAAATAAGACTCACTGACTGACTCTGCTGCTTTGTTTTAATACTCTGTCTTCCAAAAAGGTTCTCAAGAATTCAATTCCTCAGATATTTACTGAGCACCAGGGTCCTGGTCAGCCATCATTGTCACTTCGACCCAGCCTAGAGCTGTCTGAGAGGAGAGCCTCAACTGAACAACTGTCTAAATTGGCCTGACCTGTGGGCATGTCTGTGGGGATAGTCTTAATTGTTACTTGATTAAGGAAGAGCCACCTGCCCACTGTGGGAGGCACCATTCCCCAGAGCGAGGGGGCTCTGGGCAGTGTAACAAAGGAGTAACCTTGCTGGAAGCAGAAAGCAAGCGAAGATAAGGATCCATGCATTTAGTCTCTCTCTGCTCTGGATTGTGGATCTGACTCTTTAAATTCTCACCGTGACCTTGTAGAAATGGATGGTAACCTGGACTTGTAAGCCAAGTAAACCCTTTCTACCCCCGTGTTGCATTTTGGTCAGGATGTTTATCACAGTGACAGAAAGGAGACTGGAGCATAGGTCCTGGATGTTAGGGAGAGCTCAACCGAGCAGGCTTCCTGCTCTTACGCCAGTCAGGAATGCCAACCAGTGTACCCGTGACCCAGATTCTAAGTGAGAAGCTCCAAGACAGAGGTGAATTCACAGAAGAAACCTCCGTGTGTGTGTGTGTGTGTGTGTGTGTGTGTGTGTGTGTGTGTGTGTGTGTGTGTTGCTGTTTTGTAGGGCTCCTAACAGTGACCCGTGGAGATTTTGTGCAATTTGAGTGGTTCCAGTTTACAAGATGAGCTTTACTTTTACTCTCAGTAGAAGGGATATTTATCAAACTCTGTCCTATTTCTTAGAAGAGGCACTTGATTTGTTCAACTCGTATCGAAAGATCCCTGAAGGCCCCACCACAGCCATCTGTGATTGTTTATTCAGCCTGTGGACCCCTCCTCCTCCCCACAGGTCATTAGCAGCTCTTGGCCCTGCATCCATTCTCTTTCAGCCAAACTGGTTGCTCAGGACCTAGTTCTGTCTGGACTTTGCAAATTGATAAATTGGTATTTTGTTCTGTTTTTCTCCTTTCTTCAGAACTTGTTTCCTTTTAGAAGGATGGGCACTGTGATAGCCGCCCCCCTCCCGCCTGGGGCCTCAGTCTCCCACGTGTTCTTGAAAAATAATAGTTGAGTGTTTTGCAATAGCACTTATCAGCTCCTTGAGACATGTTTTCCTCTGCGTAGTTTAACTTGCCCTCCCAGAAGAATCACCACCCCTGAGGGTCATTTTGTTTGTATTTGCAATTATACTTATATCCCTTAGAAATACACGAATAAGGGAAGTTTCTGGAACCAAGAACTTACACGAATCCAACAGGTGCCAAAAGACGATGAAAGACTTTAATTGTGATAGTGTTGTGAATACTTAGGAGTGACTGGATGACAGTGAAAGACTTTTATTGTGATAGTGTTGTGAATACTTAGGAGTGTTTGGATATGGACAAACTAATACAGTTACAACAGGTGTACGTGTGGCATTGGTTGGTAAATGCAAAACAAACTGCCACCCAGTTTTCAAACTCCACAGATGTCCTACAATGTAGAATTTCTTCCCTCATGTTTCCTTTTCTTTGTCTCTCTCACTGCTTTAAATTTTTTTATTTTATGTGTATGTGTGTTTTGCTCACATGTAAGTATACCATGTACATTCAGTACCCACAGAAGCCAGAGAGGGTGTTAACTCCCCTGAAACTGGAGCTACAGATGTTGTTAGCCACTATGTGGGTGCTGGGAATTGAGTCTGGGTCCTCTGGCAAAGCAGTCAGTGATGAGCCCTCTCTCCAGTCCACATGGGACAGGTCTCATATTACAGTTCAACTGGTCTAGAACACACTCAATCCTCAGAACCTACATGGTAGAAGGAGAGAACCTATTCCGCAAGCTGTCCTTTGACCTCCTCGTGTGCTTTGTAGCATGTGTACACATAGATAGACAGACAGACAGACAGATAGATAGATGATAGATGATTGATAGATAGATGATAGGTAGACAGATAGATAGATAGACAGATCGATAGACAGACAGACAGATAGATAGATGATAGATAGATACATAGATAGATGATTGGTAGATAGATAGGCAGATAGATAGATAGATGATAGATAGACAGATAGGTCGATAGACAGACAGACAGATGATAGATAGATAGATGATTTTTAAGATTCAGTGACAAACTACATCTGTACTGAATATATATACATTTTTCTCTTTGTCATTGTTCCATAAATAATATACTATGACAACTATTTGCATAGAATTTACATTTTATTAGTTATTTTAAGTAAACTAGTCTTCTGCATGTGCATGCGAGCATCAGCTGGTTGTGCACATGTATGCTTGTGTCTTCATCTATTGTTTTCTACTTCATTATTTTTTGAGACAGTTTCTCACTGAACCTAAAGCCAGGCTGGCTGACCAATAAGCTCTAAGAATCTGTCCCTCTACCCTTCTGCACCCTCCACTACTAAGATTACATCACTCCATAATCCCTCGTGTTTATGAGCCATCTCCCCAGCACCCCTTAAATTTAGCCTTAAAACAATGTCACTAAGCCGGGCGGTGGTGGCGCACGCCTTTAATCCCAGCACTCGGGAGGCAGAGGCAGGCGGATCTCTGTGAGTTCGAGGCCAGCCTGGGCTACCAAGTGAGTTCCAGGAGAGGCGCAAAGCTACACAGAGAAACCCTGTCTCGAAAAACCAAAAAAAAAAAAAAAAAACAATGTCACTAAGACCACATAATATTGAGGATCACTTGGGAGGGACAGCTCATCCCTCTCTGTAGGACAGTGGCTGGAGTACCATATAGCTAGTCACTGGACTCAACTTAGGATGATCTCACTTGTCTGGTAATTGATAATGGCTGTCTGCTGGGTCTGTGGGAGCTTTCTTATGGAACATCTGTGGCCCCTTTCTGAACCTGAACTTCCCAACAATATGGTGGCTGAGTTACCAGGGTAGGAGAAAGTTAAGACCTCAAGAGAAGGAGCCCACAAGTGTTTTACTAGTAGGGTACTGAAGAATAGGTAAGAGTTAACAAGATGAAGGGTCAGGGGAAGGAGTGGTGAGCAAAAGGAACATTCTAGATAGTGGGTCCAGGCTTAGAAAGTGCTTGGCTATAGTAATAACTATAAGGAAGCCCATGTAGCTGCAAACATTGATCAAGGTTCATAATAAAAAACTTGTAACAACTTCAAATGTCCAGTGGGGGCCCTCAAAGTATTATCATGTCACATCATGCTTAACCAACATACACTTGGTCTGCAGGTTATCTACTGCCGTATAGCAGACTGTAGCATGAATCTTAAAAGTTCTTATTAATAAAATCAAACCTGAGGCCAGTTATTGGGGTGAATGCTGGAAGATCAGAGAGATAGAACAGGCTACAGCCACCTCACCTCGCCAGTTCCTCAGCTGGTCCTGTTTCCTCAGACTGGAAGCCTCTGAGTCCTTATCCAGAGTGAGTCTCAGCTGAACTGCTGCTCAAAGCCTAAAAGCTTAACCAGCCAAATGCTTCTAGTTTCTGGTCTTCATGCCTTATATATCTTTCTGTTTTTGCCATCACTCCCTGGGATTAAAGGCTCACTTCTTGGGATTAAAGGTGTGTGTCACCATGCCTGGCTGTTTCCAATGTGGCCTTGAACTCACAGAGATCCAGAGGGATTTCTACCTCTGGAATGTTAGGATTAAAGGTGTGAGTGCTACCATTTTCTAGCCTTTGTATCTAGTGACTGATCTGTCTCTGACCCCAGATAAGTTTATTAGGGTGCACAATATTTTGGGGAATGCAATACCATCACAGCAGACCAGCTCAAAGTGGTGCTGGCGGTTGACTGGGTTCTTTCAGGTATCTTATAGTAGGCAGTGACTAGGTGGGGCATCACCTCAAAACTTTCCTCATTTGCATGTTTGGTCCTTTGAGAAGTTTCCTAGCTGAGGCTAGAATAGCTGCTCTCTCTCTCTCTCTCTCTCTCTCTCTCTCTCTCTCTCTCTCTCTCTCTCTGTGTGTGTGTGTGTGTGTGTGTGTGTGTGTGTGTGTGTGTGTGTCTTGATCTTGCTCTCTATCCTTGTAGGTTCCCTCAGTGGAGTCATCCAGCATGGCAGCTCTTATGTGGTCAGACTTGTTATGAGGTGGTTGATGACTTCCAGAGCGAGTGTCCCAGCACAAACCAGAAGACCTTTTCTAATTAGGCAGTTGAAAATCTGACACTTGTTGCTGTCACATAATGCTCATTCAGGCAGTCACAGAAGCCCACCCGCTTTCATGCAAAAGAGTCATAGATTTCTTGATAGTAGGACTATGATGTCCACACAATCAAGAGCACCAAGCTCTCTTGGTTCTTCTATCTTTCTGAAAATTGCTGTGTCTTTTGTTTAAGATATAGTCTCACCATATAGCCCAGTCTAGCTTCAAAACTGAGATCCTTCTGCCTCAGCTTTCCAAGTGCTGGGATTACAGATGTGTACTCAGTGTGTCTTTTTTGAGGTGGGGGGATGGGGCGCATTTGAGCCTGTTCATATAGAGGCTGGAGGATAACCTTTGGGGTCATTTCTCAGGCACTGTTCACCTTTTTGGTTGATTGATTGGTTGATGGATTGAGACAGTCTCTCACCTGCCTGACACTTGCCAAATAGGCTAGGCTGGGTGTCCAGTGAGCCCCAGAGGCCCTCCTGTCTACACTTCCTCACTGCTGGGATTACACGTGACACTACCATGCCCAACTTTGTTCTTCACATAGCTTCTGGGGATTGAATCCAGGTCCTTGTATTTGTCAGGCAAACATTACTACTGTAGCACCTCTCCAGTCCCCTGTGTCACTTCCAAACACACTCAAGGGTCATTGAAATTTATGCTTTAAATTTCATTTCCCTTTTTTTTTTTTTTTGCATGACTATTAAGTTGAGGTTGCTTTTTCGCAAAGAACCTTGACAGTTACAAATCTTGCCTCCTGAAGTCTTTCATGTGAACTTGGGCAGCCACTGGCTCTGGAGATGCACAGCGATCATGGGGCCTTGTCTCTCTGAGGATGGCAAGCCAAGCAATGAAAGAATTTGCCACAAGACATGTTTTTAAAAACCTCATTTTTTTGGCTAAGTGGAAAAAAGAAACCACACCGATGACTCATCAGTTGAAATCAAATCCTTCATCTCTGAAAAAGTGGTTTTTTTTTTGTTTTTACAAGAAAATAAAGTGTTTTTATTTTTTAAATAGTTTTTTTAACCTTTCACCAGACTGCATAATATTTGGTCCCTCTTTTCTCTGAGTAATACATTCCATCTCCATGGAAATTGACGGCTTCACCTTGCTTGCAGTTCTTGCTTGCAGCCGTGAGTGAGTTCAGACACCCCTCATCCACATAAACATGGTGCTTTCTTTCCCTCCTTCTCTTTGACTGGCTATCAGCCTGTTCTTCTGAAGACTGTAGAATGGGACCAAGCACTAAAGAGATCATTTGGGAACGGTGTCCAGGTACAAATGAGCAGGGCAGGTCTATTGTCCTTCAAGAGCCCAGCCAAGCCCGCTCTGTCGCTGTTGAAGCCAGCTCTCCACTCCGGAGTCATTACTCATCTCGGAGCTCTGCACTACAAAACAGTCTCTTCCTGTCCTTTCTTTTCGGAGCCTATAATTCTGTAAGGAAGTGACATGATTCATTTCTGGTGCATGAAAGCAGACATCCCACTCTGCTCCTCTTGTCTCCTTAGAAGCCCGAAAACATCTCCTCATTGGAAAACAGAAATGCACAAGTTCTACTCATTTCTGTTCCAGAATGAATCACACAGGGAAAAAACAAATGCTGTGTGAGACTCAGGCCTTCCTAATCAAGAGGGTGTTTATGAGGGCCACATGAAGAGGGAGGTAGCTAGGAGCCAGAAGGGATTCAAACAGCAGCCCTCACTTTTGTTGAAGACAGAGTGGGGCTAGATTTAGAGTATCCAGCTGCTATGCACCGAGCTACACCAGACTTCATGTGTTTCAGCCCTAATGTCTGTTGTGACTGTGCTTGGGGCCGGACCTCTGGGAGACACCGAGGCTAGCTCCCACAATGGGAATAGTGCGCTCTTAAAAGAGAAGGCAGAGTGTGTATTCTCCAGCTTTCTCCTCTTCCTTCTTCTCCCCTTCCCCCACCCCCTTTCTCATTTCTCCTCTCTCTCCCCCTTATACTCCCCATCTCACTGTGAGGACACAGTGGTAAGACAGCTATCTACAAGCCAAGGGGAGGTGCTCACGGGAAGCTGGCCATCCTGGTGCCTTGATCTTGGACTCCCATCTTCCAGAGCGTGAGAACACGTTTGTTCCCCTTGCTTGCATGTCTTATCTCAGCGCCTCACACTGACCCAGGGGGTCACAGTTTCCTGGGACTCTGTGATTCCTGAGATACTAAATTTCTAGTTTTCCAATCCAGAAGATCCCAGGAACACAGGGACAAGTGATATTGGGATGGAGTCTCCCTTCAGAAAAAGTCTAAAAGTTAAGGGAAAAAACTCAAAAACTTGTATGATCTTCATTGTTAATCCTAACAGACATAGACTTTCTTGTACAATTACTGCTTACTCTTTCCAAATATTTTAACCTTTTTATTTATGCACACATGTGTATATTTATCTGAGAACTATGCATCTTTGGAAAAGCACAGCCCTTTGCAATTCTTCTCTCTGGCCATTATTAGCTTCCTTTGCACTCTCAAAAATGCAGCTCTGAGGCAGGTATAGTGGTTTGATCCTGTCATCCTAGCACTCAGGAGGCAGAGGCAGGAGGATTGGGAATTTTGGCTAGTGTGGGCTAGGTAGCAAGATTCCATATCAAAAACTAAACCAAACGAACAGATCCGTAGGGGAAAAATGACCCTTCCACAGGCCTGACATGAAAAGTTACACAGTCTTTTGCTAAAGGAATCAGTCAATCTTGGAATTATAGATTGTAGCAAACTCTAAACTATGTGATGTCTAACAATGAAAAAATAGAAAGTTATGGCACATCTTAGTATTATTACAATGTCATTATCATATTGTAGTGTTTAGTATTATATAACTATAAAGGTACAGTCATCATGGAAACAATTATAGGAACACAGAAAATGCTGGAGCTTCAGGAAAGTGTTGTATATACCTTAAGAAGTGGACGGTAAATAAACACAAACTCATCTGCTAAGAGGGATTGTGTGGAAGTTTCCTTGATTTTTTTTCAAATGATATTGCTCATCATTTCAATAAAAATATTAAAAACAAAAGTTTAAAGCTGGAGGAAGCTGCACTTGAATTCTTTTTTTGTTTTGTTTTGTTTTTTGTTTTTCGAGACAGGGTTTCTCTGTGTAGCTTTGCGCCTTTCCTGGAACTCACTTGGTAGCCCAGGCTGGCCTCGAACTCACAGAGATCCGCCTGGCTGTGCCTCCCAAGTGCTGGGACTAAAGGCGTGCGCCACCACCGCCCGGCTTGCACTTGAATTCTTATGTGATACTAGTTATAGATGATTATGATCAATGTGGTCCTGAAACCAGGACCTTTGCTGATGACCTGAAACCTTCTCATACTTTCTCTGCCCATCACCCCTCTCCTCTGAAGGCTGTGAGCTCGACGTCACTCTGGCTTTATGGTTCTAGGTGACTGCAGCTTGGAAAGGGTGGATCCTGTCATGATGAGTGGATTTGGGACAGTGGGCTTCCAAAGGCTTATGAAGACACAGAAGACCTCAGCTCTCAGAACCAGGGATGGGATGTCAGCATTCTGTGCACAGTCTCCTAGGCAGGTGCTGGGGGACACCTATGAGTTCCATCTGTCCACTCCTGACTTCATGGCACCAACCCCAGTACCAAAGACCCTATTTAGCTGACTCCAACACACCATTGGGCCAGGATGGTAAATATGCAGTCACCAGACCCCTAACTGTGACCCCAAGCTCATACCCTCTACCCAGCTGCCTCCCAGGCACTCAGAGTACCCCTATCTGAGCTGGCCCAGAGTGGCTCCCACCAGGAGCTCTGTGGTGCCTGGTTGTTCTGTGGAGGACAGACCTTCCCCTCCCCACCCTCTTGGAAGAAACCACAAAAACAAAGCCCGCGCCAGCTTCAACTTAAGGGGACTATTCCACTCCTCTCCAACAACTGTGGAGCTCTTTGGCCTAGAGCATAGATGATGAAACCTTTACGAGGCTTCCCGGACGTGCCATGCAGCGGGTTAGCACCTGCCAGCTCCCGCCTCACTTGGCACTCCTTTCTTTTCCATGGAAGCTGATGTTTTTTATGTTTGTTCATCTTCTAAGTGTGAGTATTTACAAACAGACCTTACTGGTGCTCCTGAAAGCATGCCTTCCCTCTGAGTCCCGACTTCATCTCTGTTCATTAATCAGTCATACTCTATTTTGTATGTTGGTGCCTTCTTGGTGGTTTTGCAAGGTCATGCATTACTCATGGGTCATATTTTACATTTCTTTATAGTCTGGCTGCTAACATAGTGTACAACACTGAATAAATGGCTTTTGACAGTCTGGAACCAACCCAAAATGATCAGCAGCAGAAGAATGGATAAACAAACTAGGGTTTGCACACCAGAACATCTCTCCATTTTAAAAAAGAATGAACCACTGACACTGTATCCATGCAACAGCATAGATGACTCCCAAAAATAATTCCATTGAGTGAAAAAGAGAGAAACCCTGCCTGACGTGCAAGAGTACAGACTGCATGCTTCCATTTGCACAAAGCTTTAGAACCACTGATACTAACCCATGTACTAGAGGCCTGTTGTGAATTGGGTGTGTGTTTGTTCCCAAATTCATACGTTGAACTCTAGTCCCCAATGAAACTCAAAACCCCAGGTTCTAAAGGAGTAATTGAAATAACCGATGTCATAAGAATGGTACCCTGATCCAGTGAGATTATTGTCCTTATTCAAAGAAACACTGGGAAGCTCCCACTCACCCTTTTTCATTGCACTATCACAATGGTTACTCTCAATTATCTACTAGACCGAGAATCTGGGCCTCTGGACATGCCTGTCAGGATAGGTCTTGATTATGTTACTAGAGATAAGACCTGTCCACAGTGGCTCTTGTCATTCCCTGGGCTGGGATCCTGGACTATATAAAAAGGAGAAAGCAAACTGAACAACAGCATCCATTCCTCTCCCTCTGCTTCTGACTATAGCTGCAATGTGGCCGTCTGCCCCACGCTCCTGTCCCCAAGCTTTCCCTGACATGGTGGACTGACAATTCCCTGGAACTACGAGCCCAAACCCTTCTTTCCCTGAGCTGTTTTTGTCAGGGTGTTTTATCCCAGCAACAGAGAGGGAACTAAGACAAAATACCATGTGAGGATGGAGAGAGAAGAGAGCCATCTGCAAGACGCAGAGGGATCGGTCCTGAAGAAACTGAGCTGACTGGAACTTTGACCTTTGAGTTGTAGCTGCTAGACTGTGGCATTTTGTTAAGAAAGCACGAATAAACCAGACTAAAGCAAGGTAAGAATAATAGTGTCGTAGTCAGTTCAAGCAGCTGTAACAAAAATGCAGTGGACTAGAAGCCAAGCAATGGGCATAACTGCCTGATGATGGCTCTCCTCCTGGTCCGCAGATGAAAGTCCTCTTGTTGGAAAGGAGTGTGCCTCTGTCCTTCCCTCTGTTTGTAAGAACGCGAATCACACTTTGGAGATCACCCTTCGTGACCTCTTCTCTCAAGGACCCTTACTTCAAACACCATCCAGCTGGAGACTGGGGCTTCAATACACAAGTCCTAGAGGGGAAAAGTCGGTAGCAAGCAGTTGCATAGGGCTAGTAGGTGAGGGGTTTACTGAATGGACAAGGAACTTTGTAGGGAGATAGAAACTTTCTGTATTTTTTTTTTCAGAATACACAAAAATGCACTGAGTGGCACGCTGAAGATATATGCATTTTACATACATATAAAAGTGCATCTCAGCAAAGAACTGAAATAAAAGTCTGTTGGGGATAATGAGCACTTCCTCCCCCTCCTCACTTTTTTCTTTCAGTTTGGGAAGATTTATCAAGCACAGCATAGGCTCTGGCATCACAGTACGCAGGGGGCTGGAGGATGGGGATCAGCAGCCCCACTTCCTGGGTCTTTGGGAGACTTTCCAGCTCCAAAAACAGTTTCTGGAAATTCTCAGATCACAGCCACGGAGCCAGATTGTGCCAAATGCTAACAGCTCGTTAGGAGACTGAGGGAAATAGCATTAACTCCTTCATGTTTCCATGGAGGCAGCTGCATCCCATTCCTTTGAGAACCAGCCAGAGCCTAGATCTGCTTAGCTGCTGTCCAGTTCCATTGGGAGAAACGAAACGGAGCCAGGAAAGCCAGCGCAGAGTGTCTTCATGATGCTTTCAGCTACAGTTCTGACCTTACCTGCAGTTCAGACACCCTGCACGCAAGCAAATCAGGCAGAAGATGACTTACTCCGTTCTTCTGCATGGACTGTTCTGGATGGTGCAGCATTTACGGAGGTGTTGGCCCCTTAAGACAAAAATAAAAGTCTTTCTTTCTAGGACTTTGTCAACACTAATGAGATGAGTTAGACACCACAAAAACTTTGTGACTGGAGACAGGCAAAGGATGGGGCAATATGCACTCTCCTTTGGGGACACCAAACTGTTTGAACCCCTGCCCCCCAAAAAAAGCACAAAAAGATTTACAACCTATTTTTATGAATCACTACGTGTGGCATGTAATGTGTGGCACATGTATCCTTTATCCCCTTCTCTGTGCCTTAGCAGATATTATTAATAGATCACAGCCTAATAATCATCACTGAACCCAGTTCTGGAATCAATAATGTGCTGTTCCAGCTGGTACTAGTTCATGAGGGCCAATGATTTTTTTTCTCTATTGCCAGTTGTTAATACATTGATTAAAAGTTTATTTGTGAGGTTATAATTAAATGAATTATGCCAAAATATCATGGTTACCCCAAATTCTTCATTCTCTTCTTATTTGCAATTATCTATCATCCAAAGGTTGATTACTTTTTTTTTTTTTTGGTTTTTCGAGACAGGGTTTCTCTGTGTAGCTTTGCGCCTTTCCTGGAACTCACTTGGTAGCCCAGGCTGGCCTCGAACTCACAGAGATCCGCCGGCCTCTGCCTCCCGAGTGCTGGGATTAAAGGCGTGCGCCATCACCGCCCGACTGATTACTTTTATATAATTGAAAGTCTATAGACTAGTAAGTGTCCACTTCTTCCCAACCCTGTGTCCAGAGATCAGTGGCCTGAAATAAGTAACAATGCCAGCATGGCAGTATTTACATCATGGAATTGGGAAAAGGCTACAACTCAATGCACTTCCACACCCTTTGCTTCCTACTGGGTCAGACAACCCCAGAGAGATGTCTGTCTGTCAATCAAGTCCCTGCTGGCTGTGAGAGAGCCAGGGAGTGTCACCTTCCCACAGGACACTAGGCAGGAGATGTGCAGGTCCAAGAACTAGATCCAGGCGTGCCTGAAGTCAGCCTCGCTGTGCCCAGACCAATGTGAGACTTGCTGAGGGGAGGGATCATTTCCTATTCTCAGGTGCTATATGGACCAGCATCTTGGCCCCAGAGGACATGGGTTTTCTCTAGCATCTTCTGAGCTGGTGCCTGAAATAGTCAGCCAGGCTCCACTAAGAGTCAGTCAAAGCCAGGGGCAAGGATGGAGAGCTCCTGCTGGGGGCAGTGAGGAGAGGGTGGGCCTTGGCGGGGTTGTCAGTCCTGAGCAGGTTGCAAGCCAGGAATGAAGCCTCGGAGCTGGTGTGGGGCTCCTCCCAGGTCACCTGACCTGGGTGCTTGGGGCAGAGGGCTTGAAGGCCCTGCTTCTGAGAATCACAGCAGAGAGGCTCTCCCTCCACTGTGGACTGTGAACCAGGGGCAGGCAAGTCCCTGACCATGCGGGTGAAAAGAGGGGAGCACAGGCAGGGTGGAGTGGCCCCCAGTTCTGCCTCCCGAGTCACCTCTCGGTCAACAACTTTCTACCTTCTACCTTCTCAGTGTCTTCTCTCTTCCTTCAACTGCTTGGTTTTTTTTTTTAATTAAAGAATCTACTTCTCTAAGAATCCTCCAGCCCTTTAGTTCCTGACTTGGACTACTGAGGCACCCATGGACTGAGCGGCTACAGGTCCTACGCCTCTCCAGTGTACAAACAGCCACTGTGGGCTACTCAGCCAGAACCTTGTAAACCAAGCTAACAACACCCCCTTTTAGTACACATTCATTCTACCCATCCTGCTCCTCTAGGAAACCCTACCAGAGCACTGGAGCACAAATACCCAGGCTGGGGAGTGTCTCTCAGACTTCCCACTGAGGCTGTCTTCTGGCCTCTCCCCACCATTACAATGCGGAGCAGATGACGGTTTTGCCGGCCCTCTATCCTCCACAATCAAGGACACAGTTACTCTGATTTACAGGCCCCGCTCCACAATCTGGGAGATGGACCTTGCTGTTGCTTGGAGTGCTGCCACAGTCCATTGTTTTAATTAATTAATTTGATTTATTTGCAGAGTTATAAGAGGGCTTTTTGAAATCAAAATGCAAATGTAATTTAAATTTTAAATGGTTATTTTGAGCCAAGGACATGGACGTGTGGGCTAGTCTTAAATCCTTGAAGGAGTGGTTCTCCTGGGGAGACAGCCTGGTCCTCTAGATGTACAGATGCCAGGAACTCAGTGACCAAGGAGGTGGTGTCAGACACTGTGACCACTAATTCCCAACTGTCAACTTGACAGAAGAATTACCACAGAAAGTCCCTGGGTGTGTCCTTGAAGGATTATCGAGATTATGTTAATGTAAGTGGGATGGCCCACGTTGAGTATGGGTAGCACACACATTTCCACTGCATGGTCCAACTGCATAAGAAGCTGAGCACCAGCATCCTTCTGGCTCTGCTTCCTGACTGCAGATACAACATGCCTGGCTGCTTCAAGCTCCTGCCTCTGTGACTTCCTGCTCACAGAGGACTGCATCCTCAAACCACAGCCCTAAACACACCGTTCCTTCCTTGATCTGCTTTCCTTTTTTTTGTTATTTGTTATTTTGTTATTTGGTATTTGTTATAATGGCCGGACAGTAACTAATACAGATAGGCAAAATCTTTTCACTTTTTCCTGTTGCCTAATTAGAAGTCCTGTCTGAACTGCTCAGGTATGGGCTGTTGAGATGGCTCAGCAGGTGACTTGGTACTAAGCCTGGCAACCCAAGTTCAATCTCCATGACAAAATCCCCATAAGTTCTACACACTCACACACACACACACACACACACACACACACACACACACACACACACCCCAAATATGATAAAAAAAATAACTTCTCAGGCAAAACCTGCAATATTACAGATAATATGCCTGACATCCATGCTGAAAGTGTTGGGAAGGGGTAGCAATTCCCCTCGTGAATAAAAGATTAAGAGGCTTGTCCAGGGTCACCTGGTGTTTGGACTGGGATCCAGTCCCCATGGTATTGCCAATCAAGCCAGAATCAGGTGCAGAAACTTCACATTTAGCGTCCTGTGTCAATTTCTCAAGAGATTTCCTCCAGTCGCCGCGTGTCTCCAATCCATTCAATATATTCAAGATGTTCCCGCAACACCTTTGTGTGTCAGCCATCAGGATGCATGGCCACCTTGTACACAAACTGGGGACTCTTGGAGGCAAGCAGAGTTCTCTGCAGCCCCCAATCTGTCTCCTCTGTCGTCAGGGAACCCCTCCTTCTTGCCTGCCTGCTCCTGCTTATAGCAAACCCAACATCAACATCATCTTCTATCAGGAACCAACCATGCTTTCGAGGAGATCACTCTTCGAGGCTTTCTTCAGAGGCAGCCTGACCTTGCAAAGGGGGATATGCTGCAGATGACATACCAGGAGATGACCCAGTCCACCATTCAGGGGGTGGCAGCCCTGCCTTGCTGAACTGAAACTTCCCACCCACCGAGTATTTACAGAGGACACTGTAGGAACTACAGCAGGAGAAAAGGTGAGAAAGACTAGGAACAGTCTCCTCTCTGCCCCTCCCCTGCGGTGGGTGGGGGAGGGTAAGCTTTCAGCATTCACAAATTCATCTCCTCTGCATCAACTTGGATTTTATGTCGTCAGTGCTCAGATTCTCTCTCCAGGGCCTCTCCGCCTCAAACGGCAGCTGACTGTGGAAGAACTCAGGCCCAGCCACGCTTCCAAGAAGTCACGAGCTACAGGCATAGGACTGGTGGTTTGGTGTTCAAGATTCTAGTACGCTGGCTGGCTGGAATTCATTTCACACACATCCACCCCACTGACTCCTGCTCTCAGCCAGTCTACAGCGGCAGGGAGGCAGGAGCTTTCCAATGCAACAGCAAACAATGAGCTCACAGCCCCAAGCAGCCCAGTCCTCCACAGCCCAGGCAAGAAAACAGTCTCAGTGGTGACAGAAGCCATGAGGCCACTCTGGGTCAGGTTGGTGGGTCTAAGCAGGCAGGGCTCACAGGTTGGGACAGCCATTTAGAGCAGCCCCTCAGGACTGAAAGAAGCTCACACACAGACAGCTTGCTTTCTACCCTGGCTTTGAATCTCTAGCACCTGATGCAGGAACCAGCCCGTTACTAATAACCAATAACCCAGCTGCCTTCCCCAGCTGACTGCAACTCCAGAAACGGACACTACAGCGTCACAAGAGTGGATGGTTTCAGACGCATCAGCCAGTCTTTATTCCCCCGTGCCTCTGCTCCGGGTTCTCCACACACCTATGGACCGGTTTCTTTGGAAGTTGCTAGGTCTGGGGTCCTCACTTTCTGTGCCATCATGATGGTTAATATTGATTGTAAACTTGATAGGACCTAGAACCATCCAGAAGGCATACCTCTGGGCAGATCTGTGAGGGAGTTTTCAGACGGAGCAAGCCGCGCTATTCCACGGGGTAGGATCCCAGACTGAATAGAAGGAGAAAGTGAGCTGAGCCCCGAATTTATCTCTCTCCTTCCCGATCCTGGATGCAAAGTGAGCAGCTGCCTCCCACTTCTGCCACCAGGCCTTCCCCACTCTAATGGACCGCACCCTCAAAACTGTGAGCCCAAGTACCCCTTCCTTCCTAAGTAGCTTTTGTTGAGTGTCTTGTCACAACAATGGAAAAAGTAATTAGTACCATCATAAGCAGACTTTCCTGTACCAATATGGCAGCCACAGAGCACCAAGACCCATGGACAGCTGGTTGACTTTGCAATGTGTTAATTAGCTGGGCAGATTTTCGGGAATTTCCTTCCTGTATGTTTTTGGTTAGATGTGGAGTGAGGATCATTTTCACAGTCTCTGATATTTGAAAGGTCTCTTAGTGAGGGTGCCTACTGCTGTAATGAAACACCACAACCAAAAGCAAGTTGGGGAAGAAAGGGTTTATTCAGCAAACAGTTCAGCTTTGCTGGTCATCATCAGAGGAAGCCAGGACAGGAACTCAAACAGGGCAGGAACCCGGAGACAGGAGCTAATGCAAAGGCCATGGAGGGGTACTGCTTACTGGCTTGTTCACCATGGCTTGCACAGACTGACTTCTTATAGAACCCAGGACCACCAGTCCAGGGATGGCACCACCCACAATGGACTGGGCCCTCCCCCACCAATTCCTAATTAAGAAAGTATCTTACAGTGGATCTTATGGAGGCATTTTCTCAACTGAGGCTCCCTTCTCTCTAATAATTCTAGCTTGTATCAATATGACATAAGACTAGCCAGGATAAAAGGACTTCCCAGGTTCCACAGAGTTCCCAAATAAGACTAAAAGCAAAGTTTCCAGCTGTGTGTGGTGGTGTACAGCCTTGACCCAGCTCACTGGAGGCAGAGGCAGGAGGATCAAGTTTGACCCAACTTAGTCTACATAGCAAGACCCTGTCTCAAAGGACACAAGGAAACAAGCAAACAAAACCAAAGGATGCAGCCCAGGGGCTGGGGAGGCAGCTCAGCTGCTACAGTGCTTGCCTAGCGTGCACTAAGTCCTGAGTTTGATCCCTAGTACTGCATGGTGCTTCATGCATGAAATCCCAACACTTGAGAGGTGGAGGCAGGAAGATCCAAAGTTGCCCTCAGCCACCCAGCAAGTTCAAGGCAAGTCTGTGCCAGGAACCCTGGCTTCTGGAAAGCCACTGCCGAGCACTAGGTGGTTCTCACATAGGCAAGCCTAGTCTGTCACTTTGGCCGGGTGGTTGCAAACCCCACTGAGGAAAGCTGCACTGGGCATGGCAGGAGCTTTGGACTTTAACCTACAGATTCCACCATACTTGCTTTGGGAGGAGTCAAAAGTTAGATACTCGGGCACCCTAGAAGTCAGAGAGCTCTGCCAGCTTCTGAGGTAAGATGCAGGAGAGGCCCTCAAAGCAGGTGGGCTGAGGAGGTGACGGCCACTGAAGCTCACAAGTGTCACTGATGATGCCCCTCACTGGCAGGAAGGGACTGTGGTTGATCTATCTCCCTAGCTGCTTCTACAGCACTCTGCTCCCACAGTTGTGGGCCCTGTGCCTCAGCTTTTCCACGATGCCTGTTCCAACTGTCAGAAGCAACAGGAGTTAACATGGATGGAGTCTACCTTTATGTGCTCTACTTTGGGATTATGGGTATCTCCACTGTGTATCCATCTGTCCTTCCCAAGAGTCCACCCTGCAGGTGGAAAACCAGGGAGGCAGACTATACTCAGTTATTCAGGGGGCTATCTGGTTGTTTCAAAATTCCTCCCTGGGGAGACATAAATATCTTCTATCCTCCTCCTCATAAGGACCCAATGACAAACCAAAGTAGGAGCTGACCACCGTTCACCCTGGGGAACCAATGAGTGTATTAGGCTTACTTATGGGGTGAGAGGGACTGAAAGGGGTGTAGCTGACCCTAAAGCAGCTGCAGCGAAAAGATTTCACCCAGTGAGAATGATGAGTTCCTGCATAGATGGAGCCCCTCTCCCTTAACCCTCCCTAGCCTATACCTACTCTAGCACCTTCTAAGATTTAGAAGTCGCAGGCAATTAAGGCAGAATTGCATATAAATGGTCAGGAGGAGAGGCTAGGATCTTAGGTGAAGGTCAAAGACCCCCCCACACTCCTCTTTTCTGCAAGAACTTCCAAGAGTCAGCAAAACCAATCATGATAGATTCTTGCAAGCAGGCACAGCTGGGTTGATAAAGATGGCAGCTGTTTGCTTGAAGGACAAGTGGAGTTGTCCCACTGAAGTCATCCCCTGAAGGGCTATCTTCGTTGTGTCCAAAGCTGTCCCAACACCGGTCCCCACTTGTGCTCCCTCCACTCTCTGTGGCCAATGATCCCCGAGGAATAAAAAGACCCCCACACTAGAGACTTCCAGAAGTCATGACAAAAAGTGATCCTTAGACATCTCATAAACCTTGGGGGATGTGGGGATGATCTAGCTGCAGCATCTGTCACCCCATTTAGCACTAGGGTCCATCCAGCTGACCTGGCTGGCTAGGCAAGGGTCCCCTTCTTTCCTCAGCACTCTAGAGGTATTCCTTCTGAAGCTGTGTGCTTGACTGAAAAGGATGGCCTTCTCCAACAAGGACGGCTGATCTTAGGTCAAGGGTACACAAGTAAATATGCTCTTTGGATAGAACCTCTGAATGGGCTCCCACAATCCCTGAGGCAGCTGTTGCAGTGCTGGGTGAACATCTCTGATGCAACCCCCAGTGGACACACACAGAAGTTTCTCCCAGGTGGCAATTCAAAGCTATAGCATAAGAGCCTCATTGACAGCAGTGGATACTGCCCAAATGTTCACCAAGCAACAACTTATACTCCTGCCCACAGCCACAAGGGTCCCTTTTCCTGTGTATTTGACTGAATTATATTTTAACTATTTAAACTTTTAGATAGTTTAGCTAGTCTGTATCTAGATTCCTTGTTCGGATCCATTGATTTGTTTTTTCCTTCTCACTTATGTGTCAATACCACATGTTTTAGCTAGCAGTTACACACTACAGTTTGGACTTAAGTGCCCACCCAAAGCCCACGTGTTTGATGCTGGATTTCCCGCATGGTACTACGAGGAGGTAGGAGAAACTTTGAGAAGTGGAGCCTACTGGGAGGTCATAGGTTATTGGGGTGTGCCCTTGAGGGAGGTGATGAAACGCTGGCCCATCTTCTTCCTCTTCTTTCTTGTGCCTCATCCAGGAAGTGTGCGGTTCTCTTCTGCCATATTGTATTGTGTCAACACAGGCTCAAAGCACCTCTTGGAGAGGAGAAATTGAGTCAAAAGCAGAAACATTTCTACCTGAAAATTTAAAGCTAACATCCTAAGATCAAAATCAAAACAGAAAATAATGATAAAGTTTACTTCAAGAATACCCCAGTGGCAATTTACCCATATCATGGCTACATCTATGAAAAGAAATTCAGCTCATGGCACAGTCAGCTACCCTTCACCACACATTGGACCCAGAACCCAAGATCTCTTAGTATTCTCCATCCCTGTGACAGTTAATGTTAACTGTCAACTTGACCTAACCTGGAATTATCTGAAGAGCGAGAATCTCAGTGTGGGACTGTCTATGTTGGGTAGGCCTGGGGAATGGTTGGGGAGACTGTCTTAATTCATTGATGTGGGAAGACCCGTGGTGGGCGGCACCTTTCCCTACTCAGGGGTACTGAACTTTGTAAGAACGAAGAGATCTAGTTTAGCACAGGCAAGTGAGCATGTGTGTATTCATTTCTCACTTGACTGTGGTATGATAGGACTATTTGAAGTTCTTGCCTTGATTTCCCCACCATGATCTGTAACCTGGGACTATAAATTTAAATAAACTCCTTTTCCTCCTAAGCTGTGTTCTATCGTGGTATTTTACCACAGCAACAGAAACGAAACTGGAACAATCCCTTCTCTCTGTTGTCTGGACACGCCCTCAGTGGCCTCGGATCTCAGACTGGATCACCATCTCCGTGTGGCTGGGCACACGGCATCACCACTTGAGCTGGCCCTCTCTGCTACCATCCAGGTAACTGAGTGGGCATGCATCCCACAACCGACACTTTATCTTCCCTTAGAAATCTGCCAGAAACTGCCAATGTCACCTATCCCCAGATAAGCCATTGCTGTTCATCTCCCTCACCTGCTCCCTGCCTTCAGCACTCATTTGATGACAACTTTAGTCTATTGACTTCTCGTGGAACCCTTCCATGACGCGTCTCTCTCACGTACCAGATTTATTAGCACACACTACAGGCTCTTTCTTAAAATCCATCTGTCATGTTCAGTTCTCATCGTCTCTGCTGACGTCACTTTGAGCTTCACCAGTGTCTCTGCCTCTACCCTTCGTCATCTCAATCCAACAGGTAGAGGGATTCAGTTAAAACCCAAGTCAGACCGTCTCCCTTCTTCCCACAGGCCTCCAAGGGTTCTCGTCTCTCCTAGAGGAAAAGTCAAGGTCTCTTCCATGCCCTATTGAGATGTCCTTCCTCATTCCCCACCCCACTCTCTGTCGTCATCTGTAGTGACCGACCTCCTATCACTCCACTTCCCACCCCGCCTCACCTCCATGGTCTTCAGCTTCCATGACGCTCTACCTACCGTCATGTTCACGTCTCATGAATTGAAACATTCCCTAGGGGAAGGAGAGATTCAGAAAGGAAGCAAAAGGTCACATGTCTGGAAAAGTGGAAACCTGGGAGATTCTCAGAGGCCCCTCCCCTGCTTTCGGGAGGACTCCTCTTGGGGAGGTGACTGGCCAGTAGAGCTGCAGAGATTTGCTGGACCCGACAAGCTGCCTGCATGCTGTGCATAGAGCTCAGCATTGCAGCTTTCGTGAGCCATCATCCATGCTGGGGTGGCCTTCTCGGTGGTGCAGCTGCCTTTCTGCAGCATCCCCATCCGTGACCCATACTCCTGCTAGTGACCCCAGTAAAGACTCCTTGACCTGCCAAGCCAGACTTGGGTGCAATCATTGCTTTGGCCAGTCGTGGGTTCCTTTTGCAGGGCGAGTGGACATGTGCCTGTCACACAACCGTGTCCCGTCTCCCACCTTTGCTCCAGTCCCATTGCCTCATACTCCCTCTCCTTGCCTCGCCTCTGAGAGCACTCCACCTCCCATCATGCTCCACCTCCTATCGTGGGCCATCTCCCATTGCTCCACCCCCAGTATTGTTCCACCTCCCATCGTACCCCACTTCCCAGCATGCCCCACCTCACTTCTCACTGTTTCGCCTCCCATCATGCTCCACCTCCTGTTGTGGGCCATCTCCCATTGCTCCACCCCCAGTATTGTTCCACTTCCCATTGTACCCCACTTCCCAGCATGCCCCACCTCACTTCTCACTGTTTCGCCTCCCATCATGCTCCACCTCCTATCGTGGGCCATCTCCCATTGCTCCACCCCCAGTATGGTTCCACCTCCCATTGTACCCCACTTCCCAGCATGCCCCACCTCACTTCTTACTGTTTCGCCTCCCATCATGCTCTGCCTCCTGTTGCTCCCATCGCGTTCCTCCCCCAACGCTGGGCTTGGCCTGTGCTGTTCTGGCCACACTGGCTCTTTGCTGTTCCACACATCAGGCCTACTCCTTTCAGAACCTCACCTCTGATATTTCTTCTGCCCAGCTCTCTCCTCACACAGGTGCTGGCTTTTCCAGGAAAACTGGAGTGCACCTTGAGATTGATTTCCAGCCCCCAGCCCATATTTCCCAGCTCCCATCTCTATGTCACTTTTTTTTTTCTTCTTGACCTTTGACAAAGTCTGACCCACTGCATACTCTAATGAATCATCTCTTCCTCTCTCTCATTGTCATATAAGCTCCATGAGGTCTCAGCTTGACTTTCTTTGTGCTATACTTCTGGTCCAGGGGACAGTTTGGGGGCATACAGTGGCTGCTCATTACATGTGTGAGTTGAATGGAGTTTGAAGACTGAAAGAGCTTGAAGCATGCCTCTCTGCCTCCACGTGCTCTGTGGGAGCCAGGTAGCTGGACTGACAAGGGCTCCCCAGCCCCCCACTTTTAGAAAGGGAAGGCTAGTGGGCCCCAGGAAAGAGCAACAGAGCTGGGACTGCTGTGGGAGGCCGAAGGTGCTGACAGACAGCTGGCTCCTGGCATCTGCGTCACCTTGGCAGCCTGTTGAGCCAGGAGGGAATTCTCCTTCCTGCTCCTCTGGGTGGGGAGAGGATGCCTCCCTGTGAATGAAGCTCAAGTCTGAACTCCTGGGAGGATGCTGGTTTTTTTTAACTGGCTCTTGGGGTGATGGTGTGTGGTTGTGCAAAGCCTGGAACAGTGGGGGCATTAGGACCAGGAGCCAGACGCATGTTTGGCTCCCGTTGTGTCTGGCAGAGGGTTTGTGCAGAGCTGGAGCTATGTGTGAAAGGAAATCGGGCAGTGCCTGCCGGCTTTACATCTGTTGATCTGACCTGACTCAAGTCGTCCAAAGGAGGGTGTCTGTCATCCTGGCTTGACTGAATCCCCAGCAACTCGCCCCAGACATCCCATAGAACCTGACCATTCATGCAGAGAGGGGAAGAAACATGGGACTAGCCACCAGAACAGAATGGACAAGAGCAGGGTGAGAGGGGAGCAAGCAACACCACCGACTGACTGGAGACCCTTTTCAGAAGACAATTAACAAAATCCAGAGAGGACCCGGGGTGCCCCCGGGCTCCTGTGGTTTTCGGATTCCAAGGGAAGTGGATCTTACAAATGCTGTTGGCAAATGTCAGATGGGATAAAACGAGCAGGTGACTGGCAAAAAGCCTCTCAGCTGGAATGAACAGCCCAGGTTCAATGACAAGCTTGAAGGATCTTGGAGTACAACGAGGAAGCAGACCTGATCAGGACCTGTTGCTTTGGGCAAGCGGCTGCGACATGCTCCTAAGGAAGCGGCCCAGGAACGGCTGTTGCAGGCTTCAGTTCCTCCTGCTCTTCCTGACACTGGGATGTGTCCTGATGATGGTGACCATGTTGCATCCTCCCCCACCCACCCTGCACCAGGCTGTCACAGCCCAGACTGGCAAACACAGTTCTGACACTGGGTATCCCCTGGTCTTTGGGGACTCCCAGGAATGGGTTCTGGAGGCTGAGGATGAGAGTGAGGAGTACAGCTTCTTGGATGGTCTTCCGCCCTTTATCTCCCTGCAAGAGGATCAATTGCTGGTGGCTGTGGCCTCACCCAGGGCTAGGAGGAATCAGAGCCAGGGCAGGAGACGAGGCAGCTACCAGTTCATCAAACACCTGAGCAGGAGGCAGGATGAGGAAGCCCCTGAGAGGGATTGGAGGTCTGAGGAGGATGGGGAGGAATCAGAAGAGGCACTGACCCCACTCAGCATGAACTCAGATGACCTCAACATGGCACTCAGTGCCCGCCTGCCCCTGAGGAGAGTCCTGCCTGAGATGCGGCACCCAATGTAAGTAAGGCCCCTGCATTCCCTTCTCTGGTCTAAGTGTGGGATTCAGTGGTAGCAAAGTCGGGCGTGCTGACTGTCTGTAGTCTGCCTCTCCCATCCTTGGGACAGTGCTGCTTGAGATGTTGTCCCGAGGGCCCCATCATCCTTGATGATGAAACACTAGAATTGAAGATTCTCAAATCCATCTCAGACCTGCTCAGTCATAAGCCTCAGATCCACAGATCTGCCGCTAACAAGTCCCGAAGGAGAGAAAAATCTCACTTGTTGACTCTCTTCCCAGTCCTGGGTTCTATTCCCACTGTAAATCCCCCCTGGGTCACATGGCTTTAATAGGGAGATGGAAGCAGAAGGTCTTCAAGGCTTCTTCCAGTTCTCCTGCTGGAGGTTTGATTTTCCACACTGGCTTCTTATTAGTGTTTGCCTTTATCTGGGATCAAAGATGCATTGGAAAAAATGCAAGAAACACTTATGTTCTTCTCGCCGTGTGCCTGGTTCTAATCTAAGCTTTCCATGTGCAGCCTCTAAAGTCCTAGGGAGTCCTCTGCCTTATGCTAGGTTAGTTTCATGCCTGGTTTGTTCAGTGGAAAGTAAGGAACAGAGAGGCCCTGTGACTTGCCCACTGTCACATAGCTGATAAGGGTCAAAGTCGAAATTTGAGTTCAGGCATGTAAGCACCAGCTGAGCCTGAAGCCCCATTCTCTAGTACCCTTCTCAGTCCCAACAAGAAAAGAACAGTTCCCATGCCCGAGAGCTCATGTACTGACCACAGCTCAGCTTGCCGGGTGCCCCACCCCAGGAGTGGGAAGTGTATGTGACATGCTGATCTGTGCCCAAGGAGGTGGTGACTCAATCTCTAGCCCCTGGTCCCCTCCCACCATGGACAGCCACAGAGACAGACAAGAGATTGCTTCCACAAATCCAGAAGCAATGTGGCTGGAAAGCTAGAACGGTCTAGGGCCCTGCCTATTGAGCTTTCTGGAAAGCAAGCATATCTTCTACCCCTGGAAGCAAAAGGACACATGTGCAGTGACAGCTGAGAGCAGAACCATGACTCTTTGGACCCTTGGTCCCTCTCAGCCTGGCTGCTTAGCCACTGATCACCAGAGAGCACGATCTCCTTAGCTTGTGTGTCCTGGAGCACTCGCCTGCCCATAGTCCCAGCTCTGCTATGCTGACTTCACACCTTGGTTTAAAAGTTCTGCCCAGGAACCTCCCCACTCCAGTTTCAGGCTCCCTCTGGACTCACAGCTCCTCACAGAACAGACACTACTGCCCTCAGCATGCCCATTTGGGCAGTGCCGGCTTTCCCCACTGTGCCGAGAGTCTGCAGAAGGTCAACTGTGCCCTGCATGTCTCAGTATCCAGCACACACTACCCGGTACAGAAACGACCTTTGGATGAAGGAACAGCTTTCCAGTTCTTTCCGTGCATATATTTTCATTGGCTGAGAGCAAGAGTGAACATCTTTATTCTGTAAACCAGAAACACTGGCTCTGGCTTTGGGAATGTGTGTGTGTGACTCTGGTTTCCAGAGCACACTGCATATGCACACTTGTGGGTGAACTGCACGTGTGTTTGTGCACATATGCACTGTGTGTTGAGTGTACATTATGCTGTGTATATTAAATAGATGAGTATTGTGTGTAGCACATGTGTATAGTAGTTTGGGGTTTAGTATATGCAGGTTGTGTATGTGGATCATACCACCCATCATGGGGTACAGGTGTGAGCTGTATTGGTATGGTGTAATGTATATATGCATGTTGTATTTGCTGATGTGTACAGTACATACATATGTGTAGTGCATCTCTTGTACATTGGAGCCTGTATTATGTGGAACTGTGTGTGTGTGTGTTTTGATGTGTGTTTGTCTTGTATGTGTTTATGTAGTGTGTATTGTGCTGTGTGACTGTTTCATATGTATTACATGCCTTTGTGGGTGCAGTGCCAGGATATATATTGTATGAGTTGTAATTATTGTATGTGTTGTATATGTGCTGTAAGTGCACTGTATGTAGGACACATGTGCATGTGTTATGCATTTATTATGTAGTGCATGGATATGTTGTGTGTACAGTACAAAGTGGGTGCATTTTGTGGCATGAGTGCCATGCACAGGTGTAGATGTACTATGTATGGGATGCATGAGTATATTGCATATACCGATAGTATATGGTGTGTGTTTGATGTGATGTGCACATGTACTGTGCCTCTATTCATATGTATATGTCATGAAACTGTTTATTTTTCATGATATATGGGGCATGTGTGTGTTATATGTTGCAAGTGTTTAACATATGTGCTGTAAACGTTTCATGACAATGGTCATGTGCTTGTGTTCAAGTGTGATGTTGTGCTATGCTTGTAGTGTGATGTGCATGTGTGAATGAGGGGTTGGTGGTACAAGCAGATACAGATATACCAGGTGTGTTTGATGTAAGCAAGCTTGTACACTTGCGTATACGTTGGGCTGTTTCTTCCCTCCATGGTAACCAGTGTGTTTCAGTTGTCTGGGACCTGCCCCGTTTTAACACTGAGAGACTCTGGCAGTCAAGAAACCTCTCCACCTCAAGTGAAACATAAAGTTGGGATCTCCATCCCATGGCTCTCACAGTTACCAGCTCTATGCAGAGGTAGACATCGCCCTCTGCTGGCCCCTGCCAGTGAGTGCAGTCAGTGCTGCCAGCTCGCATCTGCAATCAGACTTCAGGGCCCCCAGCCTTCCTAGCCTTCCTGAAGGCTCCTGGATACTCAAGAGTCCCTGCAAAGCCAGGCACAGCCCCTATACACTATCCAAGGTGGTGGTGTTCTCCTCCCCTCCACCTTCCACCGGGTGGAAAGACAAGAAACCCCACATATTAAGCATCTGTGTGCTGTGTAGGGACCTGAGCGTTCCTACCAGGGCTGGGAGACCTCTGCCTGTGGTGTCCTTTGTCCCACACTCCTCCAGTCTCCAAGCTTCCTGCAAGCTCCTCGACTCCTAACCCAGATGTGTTCTTCTAACCTTCACCCTGACCCCACCCCACTCTGGCTCTTGTCAGTCCCCTTGCTAGGTTCCAGATCTCCTCTAGGAGTATGGCCGGAGGTCAGTTTGCACAGGGGGCATTCAAGGGAATTGCTGATAATGCAAGACTGAAATAGTAGAATATTAGAGTAAAGGGAGCCAAAAGACAGGCTCTGGGGCCAGGCATGATGGGACATGCCTGTGCCTCCAGCACTTGGCGAAGGGAGGCGAAGGCAGGAGCATTGTGAGTTTGAGGACAGCCTGGGCTGCACAGTGAGACCCTGCCTCAGAACAAATGTCTCCGGAAGAGAGGCAAAATTCTAGTGAGCTTTTAGTGAGCCCTTAGTACACACTAGAGACCTCAGTAAGTGGGTTTACTTCCTTAATCAGCTTCACAGATCCGTGCAGTGGCTTTCATTTTACTAATGAGAAAGATCAAGATGTAGAGAGGTGAGTAGATCGGTGCCATGTGACCTGACAGTCTGTTCGACGCCAAAGTCAAGCTCTTAACCATCATGATAGACTCTGAGTCTGGCAATTTCCAGACCAGACCTGGGCAAGTCACCTAGGCTGCAAGCATTTAAGTTTGCCAATCTTAAAGCCAGCCACCTCCCACGGCCCCTGAGTGCCCATAGGTGGATGACTACCACAGCATCCACAGTATTACCTAGGAGCTGAAGCTGCCCAGCATCTCATCCTAGGACACCAGAGGGCTGGATACAACCTACAAAATGCCCACCTGGCTTAATACTTAATATTGATGGTGCCATCCAGTCACCTAGAAGATTTGTTGAAGTTACAGATTCAGACATTCTCCATGGCTCCTGGGCACTCCAGCTGCTCTGAAGACACATCCATTTTCAAGGAGCCCTTGTGACTACCTTGCTTAGGGGAGAAGCCAGACACAGAGGCCCCCAAGACACCATCCATGGTGGAGGTGTAAACTGTACACACTGCCATGCTTCATAGGACAGTTCAAACTCACTGTGATGACTGAACTATGGGGAGGGGACACACACACACAAATCAGAATACACAGACAAAATAAAGAGAAAGATCCTTGATGGGAGTCAGGAGCTGAGGCAAGGGGTTAGCTAGGCCCTGAAGCTGCTGTCACCGAGGGGCCAAGGGTCACGAATGTCCTGCTCACCAGTGTCCCACAGCACTGACAGTTTGCAAAGCTCTCCCAGTTCCCCTGCCCCCATGCCTCTTTGATTGCCCTGGCCTCCAGTGTGGACAAGGTGGGGTGGGGGACAAAATCAAAGAGGCCCCCAGGGAGGGAGTGTTTTGAATGTCAGAGTCCAGGCCAGGGGCTCTGCTGCTCTGGTTTAACACTTGTGCTGCCCTCCAGGCACCCAGAAGACTTGTTGAAATACAGGTTCAGGCATCCTCCATGGGCTCCTGGGCACTGCGGCTGCTCTGAGATGCTATGGGAACTCTGTTCAAGGTCAGCTCTCTGGGCCAGGTCAGCCAGAGCAGGGATCCTTGAACTTTAACACGTCTGTGAACATACAGCAGTGTGTTGACAGGCAGAGCTGGATTCAGGAGGTCGGGGCTGCAGCCTGAGATGCTAAACTCCAATGGTCCACGGGCCCTACTTTCAGCAGCCAGGGGTCACACCACCGAGTCCCAACTATGTGCATGGCTGGCTCACCCACCACATGTGTTAGAACACAGACATTGGACTCGGTGCCGACCTCATATTTGATCCATCCAAGGGAGGTGGCTCTAACACGCAGCCAGGCTGAAACCAGGGCTTCATCGCACTGGTGTTCCCTAGCTTTGAAAGCCAGTGGGGGGCTGAGGAGGAGTCCCTTTGCCCGAGCCAGGATCAGAGCAGGGAGGGGAAGCATTTTGCTGGTAGCTGTGTTGTGGAGCAGAAAGCAGTACAACTGACAGGGTTCATTCAGTCCCCTGTGATGCCCGGGGCATGGCAGGCAGTGAGTGAGTCACGGGATGACTCCTGGCCCATCTTGTGAGTTCAACAGCCTGACCTGTAAGCGGAGAAGGAGCTATGGCTGACACAGCATCAGTCAGTCAGAAAGCAATCTGAGAAGCAGAGAGAGGGGGAAAACAGGACTAGGCAGGGACTCAGCTTCCCCATTCCCACTGAAACAGAGGGACAAAACCCAACATCATCAGCAAATCTCTGTACCTTGGCCTAGCTGGCCACGTCGTGAAGGCAATCCACAAGCACCGTGCTTCTAGCCCTTGAGGCCCACGTGGTGTGGCTGTGGGGGACAGTGCCTCCTCTGATCCCTCCCCTGCCATATGGCAGAAACATCTCCATATAAGCCACGGTTCCAAAGTACTTGGTGCCGGTGTGAGAGGGGCTTGCTCTGTGCTGTCACAGTGTCCAGCTGGCCTCGGGGATCTGAGGAGAGGAGGTCAGTCTGCACATTGTTCCCTTTCATTTCTTTTTTTTTTTATTGTTATTTTTTGCTTGTTTTTGTTTTGTTTTGTTTTGTTTTGTCTCTGAGACAGTGTTTCTCTGTGTAGCCCTGGCTGTCCTGGAACTCACTCTGTAGCCCAGGCTGGCCTCAAACTCAGAGATCCACCTGCCTCTGCCTCCCGAGTGCTGGGGTTAAAGGTGTGTGCCACCACCACAAGGCTATGTTCCCTTTAGTTTCTAAGGAGGAGGTTTACACCAGTGTTAGTTACCTGGTGCTACTCCTAGACGGGTCCCTAGACCTGCGGCATCAATCCTGCAGACTCCGGGGCCCCACTCAGACCAGTGGGATGAAAATCTCTACTTTAACATGATTTCTGGGGTGCTTGTACTCATGTTAAAGTTTGATGCTCGGGACATAGCTCAGTGGAAGGGTACTTGCCTAGCCCATGCATGGTCCAAGAATCAACCCCCAGTACTGGGGGCAGGGATGTGAGGGCCGGAGAGATGGCTCAGAGGTTAAGTCTGCACTGTTCTTGCAGACAACCTGAGTTTGGTTCCCAGCACCCAGGCCATGTAGTCCACAGCTGCCTATAAATCCATCTCCAGAGGAGCCAATGCCTATTCTGACCTCTGTAGGTATCTGTATGTGTGCGCGCGCACACATACAGACACACACACACACACACACACTCTTTTAGAATTTTTTTCATTTGTCAGTAAGAAAGCAGATAAGTACCAGACTTCTGTCTCAGTTGTATTTGATAACTCCTCAGTTTAATTCACAGTCTTTCCTGACATATATCCATATGATTTGAGGTCACTTTTCTGAAAATGCACTAAAATTGCCTATGCTTGCCTGCAGCTTTTTAAAATGCTGATGAAAGTATATTTAAATGTGTATTCTCGGGGTGTTAAAGGGAGGATGCTAGGAATGAAGTTATTGTCACAAGAAGAGCCTAGGTTAGAAGGCATGAGGCAAGCAGAGGGCCCCACTCGCTGCTGGTCATGCACACACTCTAGTTAGACCAGACTCTCCGGGTCTTCCTGTGCTCACAGGCTATCTGGGCTCTGTAGATCAATCTTGCTTTATTGGGTTCTATCTTACTCCATGTTTGCCTGTTCCACTATTTTGTAATTAGGGCAAAGTGAGAGGTCTAATTAGTCTAAGAATGCTTAGCCACACCTCACACTGTCTTACTCAAATACTTTTATCCTTCTGAACGTACACCTAACTTCCACCTACCATTGTTTTAAAGATATACGGTAAGTCAGCTGAAAAGACAGGTGGGGCGTGGGCCAAGGACTGCCACCACCCTTGGGCATGGCGAGTGAGCTGCCAATGGTGGAGGGCGGGACCAGCTAGTGAGTGAGTCTTCCACAGGAAGGTTTGCAGGGCCTGAAGCATTGCTGGTACACCAGCTCAGAAGTCAGTCATTGCCATCACAGGGATCTTCAAAAATGAGCTGTTTCTGTGGCTCATCGCTCCCAAGTAGCTCAATGTTAGCTCTCCCGTTTTTAACTTGATTACTTTTTCTGTTCAGATCTCTTGGATTGTTTTCATCCATACATAACATATAATAATCAGATGTGGCAAAGTCTTCTCTCATAATCTGCCATGCAACGTGGTTCACTGGGGTCCATGTTTTCTCACACAGCTCTGCCCTCGATAATCAGGGGGTTCCTGCTTCGTAGGTAGATGTAGCTGCATTGTCTATGCTCCAATTATCTGAAACATTTCCATCAGTTACTAGTTTTCTGAAAACTGCCTCTGCAATGGGCAACCACCAAATGTCACCGAGGCACATGAACAGCACTGACTTGGACCCAACCCTGGTGCCCAGTGTCCTCGGCAGGACATACAACTTTTTTTAATGTGTGAAACCCTGATGAGTAGGACTAGCTGAAACTCACCCTCTGAGTGACTCTAATATGTGAGCAGCCAAGAGCATTTACAAGGTCCTCTTAGGTATAAAGACAGAGATGTTCACCTTACTTAAGGGAGTGGCCTTAGGTTAGTCTACAGTGAGGACATGAGGGATGGACAAGACTGGAGAACAGGGACATATTAGAGACTTCATCCTATTGCCAAGTCTCTGGCTTCCCTGACACCCCAGAAACAGGCATTCTGACTCCTGTCCAACTCCTCTGTCCTGTCACTTTGCCTGCTACTGTCCTGCTATGGGCAATTACAGCTGTGGCCCAGGGCTTCCATGTCTCTCAGGAGTTTGCTTTAAATGCAAGGCTTCAGGGGCCCATGCAGATGTGCCCCTACATTTAACAAGATCCCATTGATTGTGGTGCCCAGTGACATCAGAGTGCTCTGAACTAGCTCTCCCAGGGTGTTCTGCCTCTTCAGAGGCCTCCTCTTGAGACTGGTTTTCTCTGAACTTCGGAAGAGCAAACTCTTTGGATAAACATTCTGGAAGGTTTGTCTGGCCAGGGAAGGCTGGCCCTGGCAGATAGAGCTGTTGCTTTAGGACACTTCTTGGGTCTCTGATCAGGGTTCAGACCCATGACTCCCATTTGGTGCCCATCTGTGATCCAGAGCAAGGAGCCAGGGTCAGAGGTGACAAGGGACACCGTGGAGTCCCTGGGAAAGGGTGCTACTGCCTCAGAGAGTGTGTGCCCTGGTAGGAAATGGCAGGAGGCAGAGGCAGCTTACTCCATAGACTGCCTTTTCCATGTGACCATCTGTGAGCATCTGGTCCACTCTCCTAAGAGTTTCTCTCCATCCATGTATTGGTCCTAGCATCCCCAGGCCTTGCCTGAGAGTTGCTAGTCCCAGCAATTACCCACAGGCAAGGTACAATGTTAGGATTTTTTTTTCATGATACTGGAGTTGCTTTTTGATATTAACGCCTGTCAGTTTACACTGTATACTCCTTGAGAACAAGAACAGAGTCTTCCTTCACTCTTTGAACAATTCCATTTTTTAGATTTATTTATTTTATGTCTGTGTTTGCCTATGTGCATGTATGTGCACCATATAAGTGCCTGATATATGCCTGAAGAGGCCAGAAGTGGGCATCAGATCCCCTGGGGCTGGAGCCAGATATTAGGGTAAATGCTGAAAGATCAGAGAGACAAAGGAACAAGCCACTAAAGAAACTTTTTATCAACCAAATCCTCAGTCCCAATGGAAGACAAGATCCTATCTCTGTGAATCCTCTGACTGAAAGCCCTTGAGTCCCCAGCTGAAAGGGTCTAGTTCCTGTCTCCTCACATCTTACATGCCTTTCTCCACCCAGCCATTCCACTTCCTTCCTAGTGCTGGGATTAATGGTGTGTGCTTCCCTAATATTGGTAGCAAAGGAAAGAGATCTCAAGTGCTGGGATTAAAGGCATATGACTCCCAAGAACTGGGATTAAAGATGTGTGCCACCACTGCCTGGCTGTTTCTCTCCTAGACTGAATCAATCTCATGTAGTCTAGGTGGCTTCGAAATCACAGAGATCCAGACGGTGCTAGGGTTAAATGCGTGTGCCACCACTGCCTGGCCTCTATGTTTCATCTAGTGGCTTGTTCTGTCCTCTGATCTTCAGGCAAGTTTTATTAGGGTACACAATATAGCACCTCATATGTGGGTGCTGGGAACCAAACCCGGGTCTTCTGCAATCACAAGTGCTCTTATGTGCAGAGCCATTTCTCCAGCCCCCCTGAAAATACATTATTTAATAGCTATTACAAGTAAGAAGAGGAGCAGGACCAGCCCTAGCCCTACCGCCAAAGAGTTCTTCATACACTGAAGGACACAGACTAGCAACAGGGGGTTGGGGAGATGAGAGCTGAAATATGGAAGGCCACCTAATGTGGACTTCCACTGCTGCAGTGGGAGCAGGGAATCAATCAGTAATGCCAACACAGCTTTAGGAAACTGACAGAAAGCTTTCTACCCCGGCCAGGCGATGTGGGTGGGAGGAGGCTAGTGCTCCAGCCAGGCCATCTGGTACAATGCAGTGACTCAGACTCTTCAGAACCACCATCCAAATGTGTTTGCCAAGTTCACGGGGGACTTGGAGCAGCAGGGAGAGGAGGAATGCACCAGAATCTGGTCCTTAGATCTTAGAGTGTGATACAGACAGCGAGCATGCGCTGAAATGCTCCTTGGCAAGGCCACACTCCTGACCTGGAGAAAGGCAGTGTCCCTGGGCTGGCTAATTGGTGATGTCAGTAGCAAAGGCAGGCTCCAAACCTGAGACAGCTCGAGTTCAAAGTCCTCTGTTTAGGCTCTCCGAGTGCTCCACTCAGAAGGTGTACCAGTGTTAACAGCGGGTGGACACTTAAAAATTGAGTTAGTAAGATAATTGCCAGATAGTGGATGGAAATTTGAAAGTCCCACCATTTAATAATAACAGTACACATGTTTTTCAAGGCCTCAGCATGAGGACCTGGTCACCTTCAAAATCCCAAGGTCTTTGCAACTTACTCCCTCACTAACAAACTGAAGAAGGCTGAGCCACTGACATGGCAAGAATGACTTGTGTCACATTCCACACAGGTGTTTCAGGAGGCAAAGTGACCGACCGGCCCGGGATCTCTTGCAGGATCAATCTGTTGTTCAATGGCCTTATTAGTTCAATTGGTTTGAAAATGACTCAGAAAAGATGCATCTCAAAATACAAAATTGTTGTTATTGTACTTGTTTGGTAAGGTAAGTTAAATATAGATGAAGTTTGTATTTTGGGATATGTTTCCTCAGTTCCAGGTCCACGAGTCCCTTCCCCTGCCTGGTCCTTTCCAGAGGTGCGGCACCTGCTGGGAAGGACCTGCTCTGCTTCATCCTGTCTGAACCATCCTCTCCACTCTTCACACCCACCCCCCTCGGTCTCCTTTGGCGCTTGTATAGCTCTTGCATACGGTTTGGTTTTCTGTGTGATTGGATATAAGCTCCATGGCGTTAGCAGACCCGACACAGGATGTTTTGGTGAGGGTCCTGGGAAGCCGTGGCAGAGCTTGGGATGAGGTGCTGAGCAGAGAAGGCTGCCAGGGCAAGCCGTGTCTTCCAGGTGACTGCCTCTGGGGCAGCCGGGGTTCGGGCCTGCTGGGGAGTTCTGAAAGACTGTGCAGTGCATAGCTCTGGAGATGTCGCCCTCCACTCCTAGGGCTGAGGCCACTGGGACAAACACCCCAACTCCTCGAGGAAAGAGGTGTCAAGGGCAGAACATTGCCCACACATGAAAAATTCTCCTCTCAAGCCAGGATGGTTAGAACAACTGGGTAACTCAGATGTCACAGAATGGTGGCTATGGGTCACATCCCGACAGAGAAGGGCTTATTTGGTCACACGAGATCGTGTGTGTGTGTGTGTGTGTGTGTGTGTGTGTGTGTGTGTGTGTGTGTGTAACACACTGGCAATTAACTCATGATCCTCTCGGCTCAGCCTCCCAGGAGGGAGGATTACAGCTGTGCAATACCACACCTGACTGTCTGCACACTCAGTCTCTAAGACTCAGGAGAGACACAGAAACAATTTGTGCATCTGACATTTTCTGAAAATCACGGAGGTCTGGGAAGAGTGGGATGGATTTCTTCTGGTTAACAGCAGCCCCTTTGGGGGTAGGGAAATAGGATCTGGGTCATTGTTGCTCTGGCTGTTAGCCCATGGACAGGTGTTAGAGCACCTAGGGGCAGTTGGCCTAAATAAGCTCTAGGACTTTTTTAAAGACACTGGTTTTTAGAGAACTTGGGGGGGGGGGGTGTCTTAAGGTTCCGTATTCTCTGGGCACAGCACCTGCTAGTGTTGGGCAGTCAGCAGCCCAGTGGTGGGGACTAGGACTGAATGGATAGGGCACAGGGAAACGCCTGTGGTTATTTCCAGAACACCACATCTGTCCTTCTGCTGTGTTGCAAGACTCAGAGGGAGCAGAGCACAGCCGGTACAGTTACCTGGGTGACGAACTTAGGTGATGCCCAGCTGGTTGGCAAAAGCTCTAGACAAAGCACAGAGTGGTCTCTTTGTTTAAACGTTTCTCACAGCCCTCTAATGGAGTTCTAGTATCCTCACTGGGCAGAGGAGATGAGCCTAGAGAAGTATCCAGACCCTTGAGAGACTTGCAGGAAATGAGCATTTTCTGAGCTATTATGAACTAGGCACTTATATTTGTGATCCACTGGCTCCTTCCCATATCCCCATTTCACAGATGAGGAAGTTGAGGTTATGTATATGGCACACTCAGAAAGAACTAATGAATCAAAAGAATTGTTAAAAAGAGAGGTGGGGGATGAATTACTAAAAAGTAACAGCTGACTTAGAAACTATTGAAGGAAGGGCGTTCCTCAGAGATTTCATGTCACTTACCCAAATCTCAGAAGCGACGGTCCAGGGTTTGTCTTGGTCTCCTCTGCTCGCTGTACTGGAGTAAACTCCTAAGATGCCCTCAGCCAAGAGCCTTGGAGCAAGGTGAATGAAAGTGTTGTCTGGCTGGCTTCAGGGTATGTCACACTATTTCTACTGCACTGCCAGTCATGGGCATAGTGAGGGCTCCTCTCGATGCCCACTTGTGGATGGAGCCCGTCTCTAGGACCACAGAGGCCCATAAACCCACTCAAACTTCACTGCACTGAAGAGGTGTGTTGAGGGTGCCGGACCTGCGCACACACCATAGGCAGAGCCACTCAGAGTTCTGCTGGCCATTCCCAATACACTCAGACATTCCATGGTGGTCTTCTGGCTTCCTATTGCCTGAGGAGGTGGTCCACATGGCCTGTGTGAATCCTGAAAGCTGTGAGGGCTTCTCCCTGGGAGAGGAGGTAGGTCCTCTCCACACTGCTGCAGGAGACCCTCCTGGCTGTGTGGGGTCCTACACTCTTTGCCCATCAAACCCACAGAACCCTTGTCAGCCTGTATGGTATAGCCACTCATACTGCCCATCCATCTCCTCCCCATTTCTCTCAGTGTGAAGGGAAAACACACTTACACCTGGTCATCAAATTTGATGTTGAAATTGCTGCTCCTCGGATTGTCCACCTGATGGAAAGGAACCCTAAAAAATCAAGAACAAAAGCCAGGTGGTGGTGGCACACACCTTTAATCCTGGCACTTGGGAGGCAGAGGCATGTGGATCTCTGTGAGTTCCAGGCCAGCCTGGTCTACAGAGTGAGTTCGAGGACAGTTAGACCCTGTCTCAAAACAACAACAAAACAGAACAAGGATCAAGAACAGTACATTTCAAGACCGAAAGGGCCTTCATGATACCTCTTACAGTTGAGCGTGTCTAGAGATGATGAATGGCAGCAAACAATGTTCTTCCTAGGGCTTTGTGACCTTTGTAAGTGGGTGTTGTCCCCATTAGGAGACCATCAGAATCTAAAATAAGTGACAAGTCCAGGTCATCTGCAGAGCTGGTGAGTGACAGAGACTTCTGTGCTACAGAGAATGTCCTGGGAGGGCAAAGAGAAGTCAGAGGCCTCACAGTCCAGCTCTCTCATAGCTCACAACTGTGGAATCCACAGCAACAGTTGTCTAAAAGAGGCTAGAACTGAAAGGCTGCCTTCTCCAAAGGGGTCTCTACGGAGCGCCTGGCTTGATGCTAAGCACTTACAGGACTTGTTCCTCCCAAAAGTTCTGGAGTGACATCTGTGGGCATTCCCGTCATGAGGAGAAGAGAAAGCCAACATGGAAGTAGTCAGTGAGTGTCCATGCTGCAGAGCACTGGGTAAAATAGCAGTATTTGGTCGGGTGGTGGTGACACACACCTTTAATCCCAGCACTTGGGAGGCAGAGGCAGGTGGATTTCAGTTCAAGGCCAGCCTGGTCTACAGAATGAGTTCCAGGATAGCCAAAAAAAAACCCCAAAAAACAAAAAACAAATAAAACAACAACAACAACAAAAACCCAAGCACAGCAGTATTCAACAACCATGGTGATCCACACTGGGATCCTACCTCTGGGGAGGCTGAGGCAAGAGGACTGGGGCTTCAAGACTAGCCTAAGCTGCATAGTAAGCCCTATCTTAATAAACAAACAAACAAACAAATAAATAAATAGATGAGGGCTAGAGATGTAGCTCCAGTGGAAGAGCACTTACCTGAGTAAGTGAGCTCGATGCAACACTGACAAATTAAATAATAAACACATACATAAACAGTGGCTTACAAAACTGATGATAGAGCATTCGTGCTCATATTTTTCACACTAGCCTCAAAGAGAAGAAAATACTCCTAATTTTTAAAATGGGGAAACTGATACTTCCAAGTATTGAGCAAGGCCAGCAAAATGGTGTAGCAGCTAAGGACACTTGCTGCCACGTTCAGTCCCTGGAACCCACATGGTAGAAGGAGAGAACTCTCTCCAGCAAGTTGTTCTCTGACCTCCACAAATACACGCCGTGCGCATGCACACAGACACACACACACACACACACACACACACACACACACACACACACACACTGTAAAACCCTACACATACTGGATACAGTGGTTACTTTTCTCATCTCTATGACTGAATATCTAACAGAAGCACTATAAGGAAGAGGAACATATCTGAGTTTATTTTGGCTCACGATTCGTGGGATTAAGTCTATCACAGCTGGAAAGGCATGGGGGCCGGAACAGCCTGGTCCATGAATCCCACACAGCGCTGACTTCTCACATGGTACTGACTAGCAAACAATGTATAGCCCTCAATCCTACCCCTAGCGGGCTGCTACCTCTGTGGCTATGTCCTGGAGCCCTGTCACTTATCAGCTATAGAAATGACTCCCAAAACCTTATAGGGAAGGCAGTTCCCTCTGCATATGTTATTTTAGCATTATTTTGTTTATCTTGAGGATTATTTTGTTTATCTTGGGGATGACTTCAAAACTGATGATAGAGCATCAAAAACTTACAAAACTGATAATTTATGCTCATGTATTTCTTTTTCATACCAGACTTATCTGTAATATGCTTACAACTTCTTGGGAGTCTTAAATTATCACAAAATAAAAAAAATATAAACTAAACCAGATCTGTGATTTCTCAGATAGTTATCATTCCATTAAGCATCAGCCTTTTTTTTTTTTTTTTTTAATCTTGGCTGTCAGGAATCTCTAAATCAAGCTTCACAGTCATTCTAGAAAACCTTATGGCTTATGAATATACATTCTTCTGTTTCCCTGGCTTTTCCCCTGTGTCTTAACGCCATTTCATTGCACTTTGTTTTCAGTCCTGGGGTTGGAATTCAGGGCCTTGCACACACCAGACAAGAACCCTAAACTGAGATACATCTCCAGTCCTGTTGTATATATTTCTTGTAAGAGGCTTAGAAAACTTTGTGGAAAGAAATTCATTAACTAACAAATTGTCTCTTGGTTTTATCTTTTAATTACACTTTTTATTTACGGTGGGGCAGGGGGTGTGCCCAAACACATGTGGAAGGCAGAAGACAATGTGAGGAGTCAGTTCTCTCCTTCCCCCATGTAGATCTCGGGGATCAAACTCCGGTCCTGATCAAACTTGAGTCCTCAGGCTTAGGCAAGGCTAGCCCTTACCTGTTAGACCATCTCACCCCACCCCCACTCCCATGCAGGCATATGAGGTCTGAAGCACTTTCCTAGGGCCCATGTCTCTCTACTGGTCACCACTCCTTCCCTGCCCACTAAAAGCCTCTGCCCTGATGAGGAAGGGACCAGGCAGAGGATGCTCAGCAGGACTGGGGGACTGTGTCCCTCTGACAGGGCCAGGGCCAGACTGGTGGCTCTGATGTCCCTCTGAAGAGGGACCCAGAAAGAAGTTTCACTTTAGGAGGGTCCTTTTGTGACATGCTACAACAGACCTGTTATCACAGTTCCTCCACAGTGGACTCCATGACAGCAAGCCAGGCAGCTTCTGAGCCCCTACGCCCCCACAGGGCTGAGGGGCTCACACAGCCCCTGGGGTGTAGGCAAAAGAGGAGGTCAGAGTATCCAGCCAGGGATGGCTGAAGCAGAAACAGTCTAGGAATTCTGAAGGCAGGGTGTCTGTCATGTAGCCTGGCCCCCGTGCTGAGCTTCAGGTCCCTCACCTGAGGTGGTGACATTGTCGTTCACTCCCACTGTAGGTTGAGGGCCATCATCTCGGTGAATGTGACCAGCTTGCCTCCGGTACAAAGAGCTTGCTGGGCTCAGCAGAGCAGGTTCTTGTGATCTGAAGGAAGAGAGTTAGAGAGTGATGTTGTAGTGTGTGTTAGGATCTCTGTGTGGCTACTTGAAATCTCAGGAGAGCCACTGAAAGGACGCTGTGGTTGTAGTGACTCAGCCAGGCTTGAGGAGTGAGGGAGGTCTGGGCGGCGGGGTGTGTGTGTGTGTGTGTGTGTGTGTGTGTGTGTGTGTGTGTGTGTGTTTGGTTTCTCTGCAGCATCTCCTCCTGAAGGCTCCCTAACACTCTTCCCCTGCAGGTGTCTGCAGCAGCATCCTGCAAGTGGCCTGCCTACAGCCAGCGTCATCCTCTGCTTCCATGACGAGGCCTGGCCCACGCTCTTGAGAACTGTGCACAGCATCCTGGACACAGCACCCAGGGCCTTGCTGCAGGAGATCATCCTTGTAGATGACCTCAGCCAGCAAGGTAACTGAAGTTGGCTCCCGGATCACTGGGAGGGACTGGCCTTGGACCAGAAGGGAAGAGGGAAGGACCGGGGGAGGGGGAGTTCGAGCCCCTAGGCAAGGTTCCCCTAGATGCAGAACTTCGGGTGAAGAGGGAACATGTACTCCAGTGTGAGTAGTTCATTCCTGAAGGACTCCAGAGGAGATCAGTAAGGCAACAAAGAAGGACACAAAAGAGGAATCACCAACCAAGGAAGAGCCCTGGGACAGGGAACGCCCAGGACAGGGTAAACCCAAGAAGCCCCTGGGGAGGGTCACTTCAGTCTGATTCTGTTAGGGTTCTCTTCCCCAGGCCCCAACCCCCACACACCCTATTAGCCTCTCCCCAAGATGCAGTGTCTAAAGAAGGTAGTGAGTGGTCTTGACATGGGTGTTCACTCCCTCCTGGGTGCTGAGCAAAACCTACCTACTGTCCAGATGGGGAACTGAGGACCAAAGATGAGACATGACTGGAGCTGAGTCATGCTAAGTGGAGCAGAGTTGGGCCCAGAGTCCAGACTGTAGGGTGTGCTTGGGTACTGCCTGGGGCAGGAAGCTCAGACCAAGAAAAAATATCAAGAGAAGGCAGTGACAGAGAAGCCCTGGCCTGAACCCCAAGTGAGTGGGGCTCAGACTTCGGTTTCCTGAGCTCTAAAGACAGACTTGTTAAAACACTGAGTGTGGCTGTGTGGTGGAAGTGGGAAACTGTAATCCCAGCTACTGAGGAAGCTGAGGCAGGGGGTTCACAAGTTTGAGAAAGCCAGCCTGTACTATAGATGGAATTCAATGACAGCTTGGGCAATTTAAAAAGAACTTCTATAAAAAGTTTTAAAAATATGAGCCAGGTGTGGTAGCTCACACCTTGAATCCCACCCAGCACTCTGGAGGCAGAGACAATCAGATCTCTGTGAGTTCAAGGCCAACCTGGGCTACATATTGAGACCTCTAATGAACATGCCAAACCAGATGGGCAAAAGCCCATGAAGCCTTTATAGTCCACAAAGAACTATAGGCAATGGAGGAAACCTGGGAGCTGGAGAGGTGGTCCTCTGCAGGGAACAGTTCATCAGCTGGTTGTTCAGTGCCAGTCAGACCTGAAACATACATTCAAATAACATTATACAGATTCAACAGGTTGTTTTTAGAAATACATATGTATGTACAGATACATATATGTATGCAACAACAATTAGTGAAATAAGAGGAGGATGGGAAGGGATACATGGGAGGGAGAAATGTTGTGATTAAATTATAGTCTCAAAAAGAAAACAAATAAACAAACAAAGGGCTGTGTTACAGTTTAGTAGTAGAGCACTTGCCTATCCTGTGTGAAGCCCTGGGTTCCACCCCCAGTACCTTCACCGGATCACCCCGGAGTCTCTAGATCTGGGTTGTGCCCAGGTATCCATAGCTCTAACAAGCTGCCAGGTGAAGTTAGGCCATCATCCGATGGCCCACAGGAGTGTGTGTAACTCCTGGTCTAGTCTTTCCTTGGGGGTCAACGCCCTTCCATTCTTCCTCACCTCAGTGACATTTAGCAGCCCTGCTGGCTACAAAGGAAAGCAGAGGTGTTGTGCACAAAGCTGAGCCCCGCTGAGGCCTGCACAGCCCTTCTATAACAAAGGAGGATGGGAGGGAGGGGTGGAGCCTCTGTTGGTGCCTTTTGAGATTCTCCCATCTTGAATTTGCCAGCCTGGCCATCGCAGAGGGTCAGAGCAGCTCGAGGAACTGGAATTGTGTGGGGTTAGAAAGGCACATCTGGCCAGCGCTTGTTGATTCTGATGGGCAGGCAGTGGGCTGGGCTGGTTGGTAAAAGTATCTGAAGTCCCTTTGGGTCCCTGCTGGGGCAGAGTTCTCCGGAGAGCAGGCCTGTTGTCCCTTCCTGTCAGCTGATGAGCTGCATTGGTTCCTGCTGTGAATTCAAGCCCTGACTTCTCTCAGTGATGGAGTAGGACCTGAGAGTTGTAAGATGAAATAAACCTTTTCCTCCCCAAGTTGCTATTGGTCATTGTGTTTTATCACAATAGAAACCTAACTAAGACAGGTTTCCTCCCAAGTCCTCAGCTGCAGCCCTTCCCACCCGAGGGCATCTGGATCCTTGGCTAGCAGCTGAACCACAGCCTTTGCATCCTTCCAGAAGCCCACAGCTGGAAGCACCCCTGGTTTCTCATCCCCCTTCTCTTCTCAGACTCAGCCTGCCACAGGGATGAAACTTCCGAGACAACACCTCAGTTGGCTACCAGCTGCAGGTTCATGACCCTGTTCTTAACCCATTGTCCTCTGTCTTTGGACAGGTTCTCTGGATGAGAGCCGAAGCTGGGATGTAAGAGCAGGTGGTTTTTTGAGGTGTGTACTCTCATTTGGAGATCAGTTGCAAGATCTCTCTTCTTCTGACTTTCCACTCATGCCCCCTGGTGGTTAATAGAGAGAACTGTGCGCCATCCCAAACCTTAGTAACACATTGGAGGCTCAGAATCTGGTTCCCACTAGGGTTTCTAAGTGAGTGACCTCTGCAATGCTCATCACAGTCCTGTTTGATGTGGCATCCTTGACCCCCCCATTGACAGGACCCTGTCAATTCCAGAACAGCTGAAGTCTGCTCTCAGTGACTATGTGGCCAGGCTGGAGACCGTGAAGTTGCTCAGGAGCAACAAGAGGCTTGGCACCATCGGGGCCCGGATGCTGGGGGCCACCAGGGCCACAGGGGACGTGCTGGTCTTCATGGATGCCCACTGTGAGTGCCACCCTGGATGGCTGGAGCCCCTCCTCAGCAGAATAGCTGATGACAGGTAACTCCTTCCACCAGGGATCTGCAAAGTGGGAAGAGGGTGTGGGCGAGATACCCCGGCCCAGTCACTCTGAGAACGGAGCACCCACCCACCGTTTGAGAAGCGCCTTGGTCCCCACTAACTGCTGTCTATTCCTTGGGGTTTCCAGATGCTTGAGCCTTGTAGGAAATGTGAGGAGTTCCTATTGGAAGGGAGGCTGGAGAACAGCTTCTGCAAGGTCCAAATACAGCCGGTCCTGCTAAGCTGCACAGGAAGGGCAGCACATACCATGCTTGACATTAACCCGGACTTTGACACAGTTCACACCGAGACTGTAACACGTTGTGGGGGAACAAATTTCTAAACTAGCCTACACCACAGGTGACCCATGCCCAGGAAGAAGGCATTAAATTCCCCCAATCACTAGCTTTCTTGATAACTAACGTTCTTTGCTCCTCTGTAGTACACACAGTGCTCCTAATTTTCTAACTAAGCCAAGTCCCGGGGAATGTGGAGTTGAGAGGGCCTCACCACATCCCATAGGTCAGCCTTGCTTTGACCATCATCACGCTGTCTTCCCACTCCCTCTTGCTCTCCACTGCTTCCTGAGTCTGACCTGTCCATCATGCCCCTCAATGTGAATATCCTAACCAGAAAACCTAACCCTGGTAACCAGCTCACCTAGGAGTGTGGGGAGGGGCTCAGCTATTCACCACCCCTGCCACTCAAGCAGGCCTGAGACACAACAGGACCTCCTGGCCCCCAGCCAGATGGAGCTGTCAGCACCAGACCTCATGGTTCCTATTCTTGCACTCTGTGGCTTAAGTTGGGGGTAATCACACAGAAGAGAAAAATTTCTAAACCAAGACCCAGTTGGCCCAAAACACCATTTGGCCCAATTCCATGATGGACATGCTTTTGGCCTACATTCCAATAAGTAAAGGTATTGTGTGCTAAGTTTAGCACCAGACTGAGGGCAAGAAAAGTTCATCAAGCCTTCAGGGAGGCCATCTTTGATTCTGTTCCATGTACCAGTTCCCTCAAAATCCTGGAGCTCTTGCTGATCAGGTTTCTAGACCATTCCCTGTGTGTGATCCCCACCCTGGTGTAGCAGATGGGTGACTCGGGGTACCTTGGAGATCATTGTGCCCTGCTCATGATTTCACATTGCAAACCCGTTTGGGAACTAACTAACGTTGTTGTCTCATGTCCCGCTCTTCAATGACTCCCCTCCCTGCCCTGGGCAGTGGCTCAAGCAGGTGTCCCTGCTTTCTGCTTCTGTTTCTGGAGGAGGGAAACTGAGGCTCAGAGAGGTGAAATCGTGTGCAGAGTGTGAAGGACAGGCCTCTGGTCGGGCTGTCTGGTACCAACTGTGATCTCTTCTTAAGAACCCCTGTAGCCGTTCAGAGAGAAATGGCCTCCCTTGTTCTTTCCCTGGTGCTGGGACATGTTAAACACGGACGTCATCCTTCATGCCAGCGTCTTCCATGAGTGCCAGCTCAGAGCTCCGTTGTCTTCACTGTAGGTGGAGGCAGAGGGATGCAGCCGAGCCTCAGCAGTCCTTGGCTGTTAGACACGTGACACCCTCAGAAATTCCAGTAGCCTCTCTTCCACCCTTCATGTTGCCTGCCTGTCTCCCTCCCTCCCCTCCACCCCATCCCTGTGTGTGTGTGTGTGTGTGTGTGTTATGCCTGCCCCCAGAACCTCTGGTCTTGGGTGTTTGATGTGGCCTTCTCCTAACATGCCCGCTGCTCTGCTCTCTGGGATTCCACCATCTTTCTATCCTCTCACAGACTTTATGGCTCCTGGCCCCTCTCTTTCCTCTGGCCCACCTTGTCCAGGTCATTGAGAATCTGAAAGAAAGTCACCTCCTCAATCTGAGTGATCCTCTCTGGACTCTACACAGCGACACTGAGCACTGGGCAGGTCTAGGATCCCCTTTCCAATCTGTGTAGCTTCCTCGGGGATTTGGCCCATCAGCTCTTCTGAGCCTCCTGACTCCTGCTCACACCACACCACACCATACCACACCACACCACACACCACACCACACCACACCATACCACACCACACACCACACCACACCACACCACACCACACCACACCACACACCACACCACACCACACACCACACCACACCATACCACACCACACCACACACCACACCACACCACACCACACCACACCTTAGTGAAGTGAAGCTTCTCTGGCCTAAGTGCTGCTCTAGAGAGAAGGGGGGATGGGGCTGCTGCCTCTGAGCCTGGGTCGGAGACATTCTGTGGACCCAGTGTCTCCAAAGGAGGAAAAAAATCTCTAGGTGCTTCCATTACCCAGGTGCAGTGAGAGTCCAGAGGGGACAGGGTGGCAGCCTGCTTTGCAGAGCCATAGTTTCCCCACACCCTGGTCAAAGCATCTGGAGTCCATTACCAGCCCTGGTCCCCTGATCCTGACAATGACTAGCTCGGCCCCTAGCCATGTGGCAGCTTTGAAACGTTTATTGCTCAGCATCCTTTACTGCCCTCAGACATTTGTCATGGCGACTGGTTATGTTGTAAGAAGGCAGTTTTCTTTCCCAGTGTTACAGGTTTATTTATTTCATGTGTGTGTGTGTGTGTGTGTGCGCGCGCGCGTGCGCGCGTGTGCAACACAAGTGTGCTGTGACCACAGAGACCAGAAGAGGATGTCAGATCCTCTGGAGTTGAAATGAAGGCTCTTGTGAGCTCCTGACGTGGGTGATGGGAACTGAACCTGGATCCTCTGAAAGAGTCACAAGGAAGAGTCTTAGCTGAGTCCTCTCTCCAACCCTGGAGTAAGATGTTTCAGTGTCTTATTTTATTTAAGGAAATTATAAAAGTAAATATGCAATTTTACAGCATGTATAGTGTTTGAGGTGTTCTCTAGGGCTGAGTGGTGCACTATCCCTATAACTGTAGAAAACAACCCTACACAAAAAGCAGCTGGTTTTGCGTGGTCCTGGGATGCTGACCGATGGACGGCAGCTTCCTTATAAAACAGTAATGTGAAAGGCCGAGGGTATCTGCCATACCTCCCTTCTAGCTGCCTTGTGCTGTCCGCCAGCTCTAATGCCTAACCAGGAAGGCAGAGAAGCACACCTCTAAATAAGGGGACTTCTAAAGGAAAGGGGCGCTCTCTAGGAAGAGCTAAATGGCTGTCATCCCAAGTTGTTTCCCGCAACTGACTGCCCAGGGCCCTGTCTGAGGCGTATCAAGTTATATGCAGCTATAGTAGAGTGCCATACAGAAGACATGCAACACGGGCTACATGTTTAATTAAAACAGTCATGTTACAAAGTAAAAACAGCTGAAATTAATTTTAGTAGTGTAAACCCAGTATATCCAAAGTATAGTATCAGCATGTAATCAATATAAAATTTACTGAAAGTTTTTCATCCTTTTTCATATTAATTCTTCTAAATTGGGATTCTTACCTGAGACAAAGCACAGTTTCAAGGCTAACAGGTAGGAATGGCCTGCGGCTGCTGCACTGGGCCACACATTACACAGATCTTGTTTCTGTCCCTCAGCTAGTGAGTGGTCTGCATCGTAGTTTGACCCTCTGCTCTTTCCAGGAGCCGAGTGGTGTCTCCAGTCATAGACGTGATTGACTGGAAGACACTTCAGTACTCTCCAGTCAAGGAGCCGCAGCGAGGGGTGCTGGACTGGAAGTTGGATTTCCGATGGGAGCCCCTGGGGGAGCAGGAGCAGAAGGGCCGCCCATCCCCCATCAGCCCTATCAGGTGAGCCCTGCCACAGCCTGCCCTTCCCTGAGCTCCACACGGGACAGCAAGCCATGTCACCTGAGTCCCAGTTTCCTGATGACAGTGCCTAGCACACGGGGTGGGTATGGAAACCAAATAAGCCGATGTGTAAAAAGCATTCAGCCAGCTGCAGTGCTTCCATCATCGTGATATCAATGAAGTCCAGTGAAGAGAGCCAGGGAAGCTGTCTTGCAGAAGATTCTGTCCAGGGTAAGAATGAGGAAGAAGCTGAGCTGACCTTGACCCCAGATAACACAACTCCTTGGTCTCAGGTTCCTGCTCAGTGAGAAGGAAGACTTAGCTGGCCGAACACTGTGACACCATAATTCTCAAAATAGATAACAGCTTTGAAAGTTGCTACTCCCGTGTTTGGTTTCTGAACAATTATTTAAGTAGGTTTTTTAATTAGAAATTTTCTGCCGGATAACAAGCCATTTCAAATTTAGTGTGTAAAACAACAGCTATTCTCCAAGCTCACAGACTATATGGGTCATGAGTTCTGGAATGGCTCAGCCAGGCTGACCGTCTCTACTTCACTGTGCCAGGATACATACAGATTAAATTCCCAACATCATGACGACGGAAATCCAGGGTAGCCAGCTCCTAAAACCACCTATTTCCCTGATACGCTAAGCTGGATGGCTGGTCCACATCCACAGTCCACAACTGATAACCACAAAACCCAAAGCCCTCTGAAAACCTCGTTTATTGTCATAATGCAGTGGGCAGCAGATGTGTACCTGAGGGACATGGTGCCTGAGCCCACTCTGAGTAGTTACATGCTGACTGAAGAAGTTTCTGTGCACCCCACTAAAGGATGTAGTGACCAAAGCTGACAGGCAGTATGTCATGGAGGTCCCTTTCTAAAATCCAAAAATTCTGAATTAAAACAGTCACCAGGAGTCAGGTGTTGGTGCACACCTGATATCAAGAGTTTAAGGCCAGTCTGTGCTGCACAGTGAGACCTTGTCTCAAAAAACAAAACAGAAAAGACAAACAAGCAACAACAACAAAGAAAAACAGCAGCACTATGAATTTCAGAGAGGAATAGTGAACTCAGATCTGTTCAGCTTTGTATTTCAAACACGGCAAGTATGATGCCTCGACAGTATGTAACTCTTTATTTCAATCCCCACAAACCACAACTGTGAACTGTTTTGTTTGTTTGTTTGTTTCGTTTTTTTGTTGTTTTGTGGATGGTTGTTTTATCCCAGTTAGAGGTGAGGAAATCAAATGGAGAGAGGTAACATATCTTGGGTCCTCTGGAAGAGCAGCAAGCACTCGTAACTGTTGAAACATCTCTCCAGCTCCCAGTTCTCTTGATAAAATTCTTGGATTCCGGTCTTGTGGATCAAAATGTTGAGCTCCCCCAGAGCCTGGAGTTGGCAGGCTCCCTGGCTGGCCCTGCCTCTGGGAAGCCCCACCCAGCCTGTTTCTGAGTTTGGGGTTGCACTGTAGTCTCTCACGTGACTTCTCTGTGCAGGAGCCCTGTGGTACCCGGAGAGGTGGTGGCCGTGGACAGACATTACTTCCAAAACACCGGAGCTTATGATCCTCTCATGTCACTACAGGGTAGTGAAAATCTTGAGATGTCCTTCAAGGTAGGTTCTATGTCAACAGTGAACATGGTGGTATCTCTGGAGTCATGTATGTATGTATGTATGTATGTATGTATGTATGTATGTATGTAGTCTGCTCAGAGGCAGACATTAGAAAGGGCAGATGTTGGGAATAAACTTGTGGGTAAATTATATAAAGTCATTGCAACAAGATAAGTCAAGCCTCCCGTCTCCTCCCAGGCCATGTCTCTGGTGAGCTACCTTGACTTTACTCTCAGCCTCCTCTGTGAACTTGACTTTCAAGATCCTCATCAGGAGAAGATGTACTATCAGTCATTCACATCTCAGTGAAGGCAATCCAGAGCTTCTGGCACGTTCTCCGTTCGTGGTACCCTTAGCATCTAGGGGATCTTTTACAGCCAGATGTGAAACCATTCTTGGCACTGAGTAGTTCCATCCAAACAATGGGTATTCTCTTGGTTTAGGACCTGCTGGCCTTAGCTGGCCTCTCCATCCTGGGAACCATGTGAGCAGCCACCACCCACACTTTCTCTTCCACACAGGTTCTAGCATTGTACTTGCCTTTCGGTCACACCCACTGCCCCAAACCCAACCCAGCAAAGTTGTCTACCATCTAACACGGGCAGACCAATCTAATGCGGATGTGGGAATTACATCAAGCTTGTAGTTGGCACAATGTCCAAGTTTGCTATTTCTCTAAAAAAAAATGGAAGATGCCTGCAGTGCTGTCTGAGTCCTCTGAGGTATCTTGGGGAGTAGGGTTTGAGAACCCCATGCCCAGCGTGTTTTTAGTTCTTGAACCACAGCCTGTTGTAGCACTATTCAATTGTAATTTCTGTCACCAGGTATAGAATGAAGGGTTCTTGACAGTGAGCAGTGGGGACCTGGGAGAAGCTTCTGGAAGGAGTGAAGAAGGCTAAGGGAGCTGTGCTTTCATCTCTAGTGTCTTTGCAGGAGACATCACAGTGTTTTAGAAATTCCCTAGCCACTGCCGACATATTTTCCCTGGGAAAACATCCTCTGTTGTGTGTGTGCGGAGCTGACCCTGCGTTTCTTTGTGTGCTAACTCTGCACATGTTTCCAGGCGGCATGTTCAGGAAGGTGCATGGGTGTCAGCCATCACCCCTCAATTCCACCCTGGGACAACTGCCCTCTGTCCCTCCCCCTTGCTGCCCTGCTGCCCACACTCTTGGATGGAGGAACTGCAATCTGGGGATCTGAACTGGTCATTCTGGCTTCCGACTTCCTGGTTTTCTGCCAGCTGCTCACAGACAGGGAAGTAGAAGAAAGAGCCATTCACCTTCTCCTTCTGTGACAGGCCTGGCTTTGTGGTGGCTCCGTTGAAATCCTTCCCTGCTCTCGAGTGGGACACATCTACCAAAGCCAAGATGCCAGCTCCAGGACTGACCCTGAGGTCATTCTGAGGAACAAGGTCCGAATTGCTGAGACCTGGCTGGGGTCCTTCAAAGAAACCTTCTACAGGCACATCCCAGAGGCCTTTGCCCAGAGCAAGGTAAGGATGGGCTACTAGGGGTCTTTGACCAACATAAGGTCGCCAGGTTAAGGTCGGCCAAGAAGAACCCTCTCCCTTCTTTCTGGTTTGAGCTTGCTTGAGTTGGCCCTCTGGAGTGACCTTTCTACCTGGTGGGGCTGTCCTCTGTCTCTCTCATCACCTCCCTGGAGTACCACAGTTGACCTTGGCCTGGAATTCCCAGACTGCTATGGTATTCTGTGAATGGGAGGCAACCTTTCCCCACAAGGCCAGAGGGGAGGTGGGTCCAGATAGGGGATGAGTCACATCTCTGAGCGTTCTTTCATCCTGAGTGGCGATCAAGGGTTAAGGAATATCCAAGACAAAGAACAGATCTGAGTATAAAAATAAATATGAAGACTCAAAAAAGCCAGAGAAAAGTTGAAATTTTAAATGGGTAGTTAAATGTCCCCCAGTTCACTATTGGTCGGTCAGTTCCTGTGCAGTGACACACGCGTGATAATGAGCCACAGGCTGCCATTACACTCTCTGCACTTCAAGTAGGGTCCCAAAAGAGTAGCACAGTTGGGAAACTGTTCCTGCAAGTCCCTCAGCAGCCCACTGCTGGATAGCATAGACAAAGGCAAGGTCCTTAGAGAGACACACCCATGCCCACTACATGCAGGGAAGTCAGACAAGAGTGAGGCGTGCAGGAGCCCCAGTACTCCCTTTTCTTGAAGTCCTCAGGATTTTGTTTTTCTTTATCCAGACCCACCTGCTTCCTACAGCAGGCTGACCTACAGACAAGTCTCAGAACTCATTGTCTATCTGTTTGTCTCTTTAATGGGAGATGACAATCAAAATTTCAGTTCAATTCCAAGGCCTGGGTAGCTAGAGTTCTCTCTGGGCCACCCTCAGTGACTCCAAGCATCACCCAAAGCAGCATCTGCTCTCTTTGCACACAGGAGCGACCCCACGACTGTAGCTTCTGGTTGGGTTTGTATTGGAGATGGAAGGGAAGTTCTCACCAGGACTCCACTGAATCCTAAATCTGACATCCCAGAAGTACTCCTCAGAAAAGGCAGTACTTCAACTATGGCTGCATGGGGTCACTCAGACACCAGAGGAGGGCTTGGAGGAAGATGCTGAGGCCTCTGAGGGTTGAGCTAAAGAGTTTAGGCTTTACCCACTTGACAGTGGGGAGTAGGTACCCTTCTACAGAGTTCTATAAGGTACCGCAGAGCTGCTGCAGTTTTGATCCCTGGGCTGTCTTTAGGCTGGAGCATCACTGGTGTGTTTGTTTTTGTTTGTTTGTTTTTGTTTTTGTTTTTTCCTTTCATGTAATAGATGTCTATTACTAAATTTTCTCTTCGCTTTCAGAGGACACTTGTTTAATATCAATACAGACTTCATTTATAAAGAATCCATTAAAAAGAGTTAAATATATCCAGGCTTCTGATGTACCTAGCCAACCTTCCACTAGACAGGCTCATTAGAACCCAGCATGCCGGATGAGGCCAGCCTAATACAGCATGTATTTACAGCCTGCTTGGCCCCACTATGTCTTACTAAAAACCAGGACCACCAAGGCAGAACACTGACATGATCATCAGCCCCTCTCTTTTTTATTTCCCCTTTCCCATTCCCTCCTTCCTCCTTTCCCACACCCCTCTCTCCATATTTGATTATTTCAACCCCTCCTCAAAGCTTCTCTCTCCCAGGAAATTTGTACTCACCTTCTAGATGGGTTTCTTCATATCTTACCAACACAGCCTAAATCATTAGACTAGTGTTGAGGGCCGGTGTCCACCCTCCTACAGCTGTTTATAAAGGGAGAGGCCAGTGTAGCCTGAATGAACGGTTCATCGATGGAGAAAGCGGACACTCAGGGAGGAAGAAAAACCAGCCTGCCTTTCCTCAGCCTCCACCCTTGCAATTTCCCAACTTACTTCGCCTCCACTACCCCGGGCCAGCTCATGGTACATCCCAGGTACAGAGCCCATCATTTCTTCACATTCCAGAGAAAAGACTTTAAGGCATAGACACCATGGTCTTCGTAGGCTGAAGATTTGGGGGTCTGTGAGAAGAGGTATACTGCTTCCAATCTCTCTGGTTCCATGCCTCTCTCTAGAGAGGTTACTGACTCCGTACCTTCTAAACCTCTCTCAGCATCCGAGCTTTCCTCCTGTTGCAATCCTGTCCTGATCCTTCTGCCTCTTCACATCTACCTCTATTCTTCCCCTACTTTGTGGGTTTTGGGGGAAATACGCTTTCCTGTCTTCACTCCCCATGTCCTTCTCCAACGGCAGGTTGCGAAGCCAGACTGCACAGAACGCCTGAAGCTGCAAAGGAGGCTGGGTTGTCGGACGTTCCACTGGTTTCTGGCCAATGTCTACCCTGAGCTGTATCCATCTGAGCACAGACCCAGGTTCTCTGGAAAGGCAAGGCATGGCCCAGGGGAGGTGGGAAAGAAAGGAGAGAGAGGGTCACTTGCCAAGACAAGAATGTTCGTCCCTTACACTGGGCAACCAGGCTCAGCAGGGTTTCAGAGGCCTTTGGACTCCCCATCTCTGCCTCCCTGCCAGCCAGGGGAAAGCAGCAGTGTTACCCTGTAATCCATGCCAGATCCCTTCACCAAAATGTGTGTGGCCTGACTCCGCCTGAAGGCTTGTGTCTTAAGATAACTAATTTGGGCTTGACCCAGTTCACTGTGACTGAACCACACACTTTGGGATAAGGTCTAAAGAGGACAGAGGGTTAGAATCTGCTCCATGGCATCTTCACAGTGGAGGTCAGATTCACATCTTTGTGGATGTTCACTTTCAGCTCCACAACACTGGACTTGGCTTCTGTGCAGACTGCCAAGCAGAAGGGGACATCCTGGGCTGCCCCATGACATTGGCCCCTTGCAGTAACAACCGGCAGCAACAGGTGGGTGATGATGCTTCGCTGGGAGTGGGTGCAGTTTCCTAGGGTACTCTTCAATTCCCTTCAGAGTAGCTCCTCTCTGTGGTCCCATGTCCATGACAGGCTGTGGTCTCCCACTGTGATGACTTGTCACAGGTCTGCCCACATCATCCTCACTTTAGATCCGGACCAGCATCAAAGAACAGAGCATCTCAGTTATAAGGAAGGACGAGGCTACTTAGCCAGCCCTTGAATCTGGCAGAGGAAGAAACTGTCATAGAACCACCAACCCAGGAATGTCCACCTTAGATCCTCCAGGCTTGAGGAAGGGTCCAAGGGTCTGAGTAGAAAAGAGTTAATGGAGTCGGGAGAAGGGTCTAGAGTCACATGGACTCTTTGGCCATTAGGAAGGTCACTGTGATCCTTGGAGTATGTCTTATTTGCTTCAATTTTTCATCATAGGAAAAACTGAGCAAGGTAACAGAAAGCTGTCCATCCTGGCTGAGAGGTCATGGGTCCACTTCTTTTCAGAACCTGAATAACTCCTCAGTGTAGACTGGCCCCAGATCTGATTCAGACTGTCATGGGGGGGGGGGGGGGTCCTTTGAATTGAGCTGTCGTACTTCAAAGTTACCTAATGAAAGCAAACAACAGTTAAGTGAGACCCAGAGAGCCCGAGGAGAAGGGGGAAGCATCTCCATGGGAAGTTTGGGGTCCAGCCTTGCAGTGCCAGCCTAGAGAGGTGGGGACAGGCTCAGGGCCTGGACAGAACATAGGGAAGGAGCTGGCTCAGGATTCACTTGGTCTCTTCCATCTGTGAACCTCACCATTCTTTCCTAAAATACCAGTGGGCATTCACACCAGATACATCAGTGAGCTTTCACATCCCTAGGCTCTAAATACCTGACAGAAACAAGGGAGGAAAGGTTTTGTTGCTGTTGTTGTGGTTTTGTTGGTGGTGGTGTATTTTTTTTAGCTCATGGTCTCAGGAGAATTTCAGTTTACCGTGAGAAGGGCATGGCCCTGGAAGTGACTTGGTCCATGGTGGCAGAAGTATGAGACATTTGGTAGCTTGCTCACATGGTGCAGACTAAAGAGCAGAGAAAGCAAGCCAGGTGCACATATCCCTCAGAGGCTTGCCTCTAGTGATCTGCTTCCAGCAGTCAGGTCCCACCTCCTAAGGGCCCCCCCCCCTCCCCCCCCCCAGCCTTCAAAACAGGGCCATAAGCTGGGGCATGTGAAGCATTAGCCCATGGAGGATGCTTCATGTTTAACCCATAGCACTAGACACAAGAGATGAGCACATAAAGAGCCAAGTGTGGAAGTCACATATTAGGGTGACAGCTGTTACCATCTCGACCGCCATCCAGAGCTAGGTTTGAATCAAGTTCCCACTGGCTGGCTGTGAGATCTTAGCAGGCTTTTTATCATCTGAGTCTCGGTTTCTTTGTGTGCTATGGGCTTCCTTTAGACAAAGAGAATATTTGTTCTGTGTATTTTTTTTTTTTTATTAGTGAGGTCTTCTGGAGCCTGCAATATTAGAAAGTCAATAAGCTGACTCTCTCGCCAAGGGGGGCAGGGAGGGGACGACTAGATATGTGCTGGATAAAAAGAACATAAAATGCCCCTTTCCATGCACAGATCATTGAGTTTGCAAGAAAGAAAGGAAATAAATATCCAAGAACTAAAACTCAAGTGGCAAATGAAAACAGAGCCATTTGTGTGAGCTGGGTTTCCTTGAGAGGTGACAGGGTCCAGTGGCCACCTCCCTCTGGAGCTCAGCAGCGTGGCTGCAGGCAGGGAGAAGCAAGGAGGGCCCGGCTTCAGTTCACGAGAGATGAGGTTTGGACTGAGACTTTGTATTACCCGGCTTTGACCATTATAGGGTAGCCCGTGCTTGCAAAGCTGTGCTAAAACTATCTCCCCATGACCACAAGTGCTGTGGGATGTTCTGTTTGGCAAATGTGTTGCTGATTAGTCAATAAATAAAACACTGATTGGCCATTGGCTAGGCAGGAAGTGTAGGCGGGACAAGGAGGAGAATAAAGCTGGGAAGTGGAAGGCTGAGTCAGAGAGACACTGCCAGCCGCCAGGATGACAAGCAGCATATGAAGATGCCGGTAAGCCACGAGCCATGTGGCAAGGTATAGATTAATGGAAATGGATTAATTTAAGCTGTAAGAACAGTTAGCAAGAAGCCTGCCACGGCCATACAGTTTGTAAGCAATATAAGTCTCTGTGTTTGCTTGGTTGGGTCTGAGTGGCTGTGGGACTGGCAGGTGAGAGAGATTTGTCCTGACTGTGGGCCAGGCAGGAAAACTCTAGCAACACACAAGGAAACAAGAAGGAAGTCATTTGTCACTACAGATGGGATTTTGAGTAGGAAAAAATTTACTCTCCCTTGAGAGTCGCCCACAAGCCTCTGAGATGTGCTTAGGGTTCAAATTTATGCTAACTGTGCTGTTTGGGAATTGTCAAGTACGGAAGACCACTATATTTAATTTGCAAATTAGCAGGGCCTAATGCAAATTGAAGATGTGATGTCTCTAATTCGGCAGTTATTATGAATTTCAAGACAGTGGCAGCAATGCTTAAAGTGAATAGATTGAACCAAGAGCATGAAACCGTTCTGAACACAGGGCTCACATGACTGAGCAGGCTGCACATCCATGATGCCCTTGCTGTCTCAGAGCCCACAGTTAACATAAAAATCAGTTCGGACTGCATCCGGCAAGAACAAACAGAAGATAGCTTTGCCAAAACATGCCATCCAATTGGTAAGCCTCACAGTTAAAGCCCCTGTGTAAAGGTCCACACAGTTCAGCTCTCTAAAATCCTGGAGGCAATGGGGACCATGACCAAGAGTCCGCAGACACCACAGACAGCAGGGAAATTAGCGACAGCGAAGATGTCTCTAGAAGGAAATCAACCTGGGCCTCAGGGATCCCTCACATGCCCTTCCAGCAGTGCGCACTTAGTACTTGCAGCCTTTTAAAACAGCCTTATCTGCATACAGACAATAGCAGGTATGCCACAGATGCATGCCAGGATGTGGAAACAGGACCGTGAGAAAGCCCAAGGTGCTGGGACTTCAGAACCCAGGAAGGGTCTTGCTGGCTGCCCCTGTGGAATCTGAAGAATGCAGCTCTGCTGTGTGTTCCTTTGTCTCCTCTGGAGAGGGTGTCTTTGGGACTATGCTAACTGCCACCCCCTCTACCCCAGAACCTGCAGCACACCAGCAGGAAGGAGATTCTCTTTGGCAGCCCACAGCGGTTGTGCTTCGACATCAGAGGAGAACAGGTGATTCTGCAGAACTGCACAGAGGAAGGCCCTACCATCCATCAACAGCACTGGGAACTCCAGGAGGTAATTAATCCATTCCGGAAATGCTGATCACAAGGAACTTCCAGGCAGCTGACCTTGTTAGCGTGGCAGCCTGGGTTCTTCCAGGACATCAGGTACTCTCCATGACAGTTCTTCTGTTGTTAAGCTTAATGGCTTGACACTGGGATCTCTGGTGGAAGTAAAATCAACCCAGCCTATGGAGGTGTCCTAATTTGTCACTACACCTTGACAGGTCATTAGCTTGGACCACAGGTAGGATGGTGTGTTATGCCCAGATCACAGGGACCCCCAAAAGACCACCATGGAGACCGAATCCCGCATGTAAAAGCAAAGAGCCTTTATTTTAAGCTCCGGAGCTTGGTCCCTCTGTCTGTCTGACACAGGGGTGAGAGCAGAGAGCCCTGAACTCAGGTGGGGCAGAGTTTTTATCATAGCAGAGTTTGTGGTGAGGGGATTTCCAGGGACCAGGACCCTGATTGGCTGACAACTGTCTAGGGGTATCTGTAAAACAAAAAATAGGTGTGTGCTAGACTCAAAGACATCTGGGCTACCTTACCTAATGGTTGGAATGTTTGGGATGCCAGGTACTTCCTCACCCCTGGGTAGGTCCCTGGGTGGTATCAGCTTAATGCTTTTCCTGGATCTGGGTGTTGCCTGCCAGTAAGCCTGTCACAGAAGCTGTGTCTGGGCCTCTAAGCCTGTCATGGCTGCTATGTGGTCAAGCTATTTTGGGGCCCCTTCACAGGTGGAGCATGTTACAAAACAATTGGATCACAGGTGGGATGGTGGAGCATGTTACAGAAGCAATCACTGGTGGTGTAGATTGAGGAGTGATGCAAAGCAAAATTTAAAAGAAGTAGATATTGATATATAAATATGTAGCTGTTGGGGCTGGAGAGATGGCTTAGTCAATTCCTAGCACCCACTTGGAGGCAAGCAAACTCCAGTTCAAGCAGATCCAACACCCTCTTCTGGCCTCTGCTGGCACTTCATGCTAATGGTGCACAGATTAACACTCAGACATCCATACACATAAAATAAAAATCAATCAATATTTTTAAAGTTAAAAATATAAATATGTGGCTGTCATTTTCTTCATTATAATGAATGTTCCATTGTGAACATTTCGTCATTTCTGTATATTTCCTGTAAGGAAGTTCTAGAACCTTCCCAGAGGACACACACCAACAGAGAGAAAATAGGGGGACTTAAGTACTTAGGGTGAATGAGCTAGCCCCAGGTACAAAATTGGGAAAGGACCAGTACTGCAGCATGACTGTGGACTTGACCATGAGACAATGCAACAGAACAATCAGGAGATGGTTCCAGAACCTCAGTTCTGCTATGAGTCCCTCTTATTCTGTTCTGGTGAGGGTCTCTTTGGCCACCATCCCTCAGTCTCAGCACCAACATCACTGTAACTGGAGTTTTCTCCAGTCCCACTCAGACTTGCAGCCACTCAGACTCAAATAAACACACAGACACTTATATTATTTAAACTTTTTAGCCTAATGGCTCAGGCTTCTTGCTAGCTAGATCCTACATCTTAAATTAACCCATTTCTATAAATCTATACCTTGCCACGTGCCTCGTGGCTTACTGGTATTTTACATGTTGCTACTCCTTCAGCTTTTTACTTCCCAGACTCCTCCTCTCTCTTTGTCCCGCCTATACTTCCTGCCTGGCTACTGGCCAATTAGCACTTTATTTATTAACCAATCAGAGCATACAGAACATCCCACAACAGGTCACCATATCTGCAATATGTGTCCATACAGTTTCCTCCATTTGCATCCTTCCTGAGCTGATTCAGTGTACCACTAAGAAATAGATAGACTCATTTACAGTTTTTCTTCTCTTCAAATTCTGATTGGGAGTAAAGAGGGTAAAATTAGTAGAACTCTGTACAGGTGACTCATAGAGCAGAGAAGAGGAAAATCTCATCATGGAAAATTTAAGCTGAATTTTCAACAAGCAACCAAAACCAAAAGATCAGTAAGACACACATGGCCTATTTCCAGGCATTAAGAAATGAGATGTGAGCCGGGTAGTGGTGGCCCATGCCTTTATTCCCAAAACTGGGGAGGCAGAGACAGGTGGATCTCTGTGAGTTTGAGGCCAGCCTGGTCTACAGAGTGAGTTTCAGGATAGCCAAGGCTACACAAAGAAACCTTGTCTTGAAAAAATTAAAGGAAAAGAAATGAAATGAGACTGGAACTTTAGTCCAGTGATCTAAAGCAATTGCCCATTGAATGTAAGGCCCTGGGGCCAGTGTCCAGATGCGTAAGGAGGAATATCTATGAAAGGTATCGTTCAGCCAGAAAAAGAATGAGACACTATTTTGATTTATAATATAAAAGCATTGAAGGCAATCTGAACATCTATCTATAGCTAAATGGAAAACATGGACATACAACTATCCTAAAGCTTTTCACTTAGAATTACTTACTTTCTAGAATTAATTCTACGTCATGAAATATTACTTAGCCTTAAAGTAGAAGGAAGTCCTGTCATTGGTACAAAAGTGACCCCTGAGGCCATTAAACTAGGTTAAATAACACACACACATAAACATATCCCAAAACTGTATCATCTCACTTAATGCATTTTATGTAAAGCAGTTAAAGCCATAGATGCAAAGTGGTTACTAGTGGCTGGGGAAAAAAGAAAGGGGAATTATTGTTTAATGAGTAGAGAGTATCTTTTTTACAATAAAAAAGTTATGGAAAACTAATATATTCAACTTTTCTAAACTTTATAGTTGAAAATGCTTTAAAAGTGCCACATTTTGGTGTGTTTTTACCACAGTAAAAAGAAAAAAAAAAGGAAATGACTTACTAGTTTTTACTACAACATGAATAAATCTGAAAAACATGCAAAATGAAAGAGGCTAGTTATAAAGGGACCATACTACACAATTCTATTTATATGAAATGTTTAGAATACTGAGTGCATGACCACAGAAAGGAGAGTAGTGATTCTGGGTGGCCAGAAGAAGGGAGGAAGAGCAAATGACTGCTAATGGGTAGTGATGTCTTTGGGAAGTGATGGAAATGTTCTGGAATATACTAAAGACAACCAGTTTGTGTATTGAAGCAGTATGTATTTTGGAATGTCTCAATAATGAGCAGGAATTTATAACATTATGGCTAAAGATGTTTAATTTTGTAAAGAAATCGGATTTTTCTTGTAAGGGGATGTTATGGTCAGTATTGAAACTGGTGGAGTCCAGTCATACCTTTCATAGGGCTGATCTGATTAGATCTTCAGGATAGCCTCTCAGTCTTACTCTCTACTGCATCCTAGTGGTCACAATTTCAAATTGCAGGATTAGCAGAGGGTGGCACTAATGAAACCCTTCTGAAAGCAGAGATTCCTGAATGCAGTGATAATAGTGATTCTGACAATACATCACAAAGAGTGAACACACCCTATCCAGGGTTACCTGACTAGAACTTTCCAAGAAATGACATCAGCAATACAAATAATTGGGTTTATGACTCCTTAGGGTTGAATGACATCCAAATTTTAGGGTAATTTAAATTATATTTTCTATTAACTAAAAATCCAACCATTCTTTCCAGGCTAATTCCTATCACCTCTGTGAGTCTTTTAGTGCTCAGCAGAAATCTTAAAAATGTCCTCCTTTGCTGACTTTGTCAGGAATTGGCTCCTTCTTTCTCTTTTCAGGATGGAATGATCATCCACATTCTTTCTGGGAAATGCATGGACGCTGGGGTTGAACCAGACAATATGGATCTGCACTTGAGTCAATGTGATGGTAGAAGCAGCCAGCTGTGGCGATTTGACCAGGTCCACCCTGTGGATGAACGATGAGTAACAGTAATGAAGAGCAAGACAAACACTGAGCATCACCTTTCTGCTCCTGTGTGTCCCGAGCCAGTCCCCTGCGCCTGGGCTTCTGGTGTAGGAGAGAAGAAAGTGCCATAAAAGAAAGCATAGAAAATCTCTCCATGTACCTTATGGCATTGATTGTTGGCTGTTATTTAGAAAGAAAAGCAATGGCTTCATTGTCTTCATCACCAGACATAATTGTCATGAAGTAATGCAGAGTCTTTTCTTTCCCTACTGAGCATTAACACTTGCTTTTATCCCTGACTGGGGAAAGAGGCATAGGCATTGTCTGACAGCACTTTCAGGAGACATCAAATGCAATAGATAAAGTTCTTCAATCTCACTCAGCACTTACTCGGATGCTGTATGTGTCCAGTCATGAAAGTTAGAGCACAGTGTATTTAATGGCCTGGCAGTCCCAACATTTTGATTAGGCTTGCTAGAATATGTTTTGTATTCATTCATTGAACCCTAGCTCAACAGGAAGCAGAAGGGAATGGGGTGGGGATGGGAAGAAGAAGGAGGAAGAGAGATTTGTCCCCACTCTTCAGCTCAGGTTGGCCCACAGAAGAGTCAAACGGACCTAGGTAAGATGTTTTCATCTTCAGGCTAGTTCTCTTGAAACTCTCTACCTCCATTCACCTGCTCTAGCCTTCTCTGGCTTAGTTACCCACAAGCAGATTTCCTCTCAATGTAGCCCTTCTTCAGTCACTAGTTCTGGAAGGATCAACACATCTGCGCATTCTCATGAACAAAGATATCAGGGTAGATAAACTCTCGTAATGCCCTACTAGGAGAGCTGTGCTGGCTTGACAAGATATAACAACGTTTGAAAAGGGGCAACCCTCTCTTGAGGGGAATGCCAGCATCAGAGCCCAAATCCTTACAAAGCAAAATAGATTTGGTTATTAAATGTTTCTAATGCTTACCAGGGCCATCTATGAACCCACAAAGATTGTCAGGGGCCCCCTAAATTTGGCTTCCGGTTAAACGCTCACAGTTGAGGGAAATCCGCCTCAAGCAGAGCAGAACTAAGGCACAGCCACAAGGGCTGCTGAGTGAGTTAGGATGTGGTTGAGGAAAAAACAAAAAAAACATTCTTGCTCATTTCTCTCTGGATGGAATTAGCTCTCTATATGGTAAACTTAGAAACTTTGCATTAAAGATGCCTTTGATCTTTGGGCTATTGTTTTAAATAAGAACTGGGGAATAAGTTTGTGTTCCTAAAACATCCGACATAATATGTACTCCTTCTCCAACTTCCATGTCAATGCCCACTGTGTTTCTCCCGCCTTAGAATCGCTCTAGACTAACGCTATCCAATATGATGACCACAAACCCAGTGTGGCCATTTTGATGGAAATTCACTACAATTCAGGAAATTTTCAAACTGTTCCTTGATTATACTGGCTACATTTCAAGAGTTCAGTAGTCACCTGTGGCTAATGGCTACCGAACCTGATAACACAGTTCTGAAATATCCCACCGACACAAACAGTATTACTGAATAGCACTAGCTAGACCCATTCCTGTGTAGGGAAGAGATTTTAGCCGCCATCTTCTTACTTCAGATCTGTCTGTATTTAAAACAAATTCTTCTAACATGTTGAGGCAGGGACGGATCTTAAAATTTTCAAATGACCACCTTGTAAAGGGCAGTAATGATTGAAGAACAAACATTTTTAAAGATCTCTATTCTGAAATGAACTCTGTTATTAGCATTGTGAGTATTTGAAGCTGTTGGGATAAATTAATATAGTTAAACAAAAGACTAGATTTTGTTGTGTGAGTTGTACTTCATGGTGATTAACAAAAGGACCCAGATGGCTTATTGGTTAATTGTTCTAACAAAAAAGAATGTGGTATTTCTTGCTTCTTTTACTATCCCCATGATTCATTATTTTATTACAGGAATGGTTGTCAACTCAGTCCCTGGCTGGTACTTACAGAACCTTAATTTAAACAAAGCAGACATGTGGTGATATATTGTGTCCCCCAATATATTGTGCACCCTAATAAAGCTTATCTGAAGATCAGAGGAAAAAGCCAGCCACTATAGTAAACATAGAAGTCAGGCAATGGCAGCACACACCTTTAATCCTAGCATTCAGGAGGCAGAGATCCATTCTGGTCTTTGTGAGTTCAAGGCCACACTGGGAACAGAGCCAGGCGTGGTGGCACATGCCTTTAATCCAAGCACTAACCATAGAGGTCTGGAGGTCTGTACAGACAGACAGACAGGAAGTGATGTAGCTGGGCAGAGAGAAGTGAGACGGCGGGACAGAAACGCATATAGGCGTGGGTATACAGGAAGTAGGTCTCTTTGGAAGCTGAGGAGTTAGTGAGGTGAGGTTGGCTGTGGCTTGGCCTGTTCCTCTGATCTCTCAGTTCTTCACCCCAATATCTGGCTCCAGGCTTTTTTTTTTATTTTATTAATAAGACCATTTAGCAATTCATCTGACACAGACACGTCTACTTGTTTCTGAAAAACAACCTTCTTACTGTGTAACTAGTGTTTGGATTCTTATCAGTGGTCCAGTTAGAAGGAGAAACTTGGCAGTCGAGGGATCTAATTCCCGAGTTTGATTTTGCTTGTCTGTCTGAATTTCATGACTTTTTTTTTAAAAAAGGGGTGGTGTTGTGATTTGTCTCTCAAGCCCACCACCATTATGAAGGATCCCACTGGAGTGGATGGAGAGACACCCAGTCCAGCAGACTGCAGTCTCTCCTCTGTGAGACAACAGTGAAAACAGATGTTGTCACAGAAGGGGCCTGATGTGTTTCCTCTTTTGCCTCAATGTCATCAATCCCACAGCAAAGTCAGATCCATAAGGATATTGCTGCTGACCAGGACTCGGCATTTTTTAAGGAGCCACACTCACCTCGAAGGAACTCCATTTTCAACTGATATGCCATGAGAAAGCTAGTTAGACACTAAATGACCCACCAGTTCCAGACAAAAGAAATGCAAACAGGTTGCTGTTGGAGGGGCCCTGAAAGAATAAACACACTGTTTCCATAATAAGAAGAGCTGGGCAAACAAGGAAACCAGCTGGCTCAGGGGTTAAGAGCATATACTGCACCCACATTGAGCAGCTCACAACCACCTCTAATCCAACCCTAAGGAATCTAACACCCTCTTCTGGTCTCTGGGTATCTGTATATACCCATCCCGGACATGCAAGCATAACATAATTAAAAATAAAATAAAACACATTTTTAAAAACATCTTTTAATAGATCATCAGGAGTAAGTAGGTACGCACAAAGCAGACAGGTCAGTGTCACTGCAGCTCACATTTAGAAAAGGCTCTTAGCTTTTCAGCAAAGTGTGACCTTAATGAGAGGTCAGCCAGAAGGTACTGCTGCCTACAGCTCCCTCAGGCACAGGCCATTAGCATGGTAGGTGTCATGTAAAGCTACATTTGATCCAGAAGAACCTGCGCAGCTGTTTTGAAAGTCTTAGGAGGCAGCCAGCCAGGAGCACCATCCATCCTGCAGTCCTCTCCAGCTCTGGCCTTGTGACCACCACGTGACTATTGGGAGTGCTGACTGGTCGTTCCCAACACAGGATTCCCGCCTTTCTCCAGCTAATTGGCCTGGGGAACACCTGGTCCATGCTGGGCTAATCAACACATTCCCTGTGACTTCTGCTAGTAAGAAATTAGTCTCTATATGAGACCTGAGAGACAAGGTGGAAACTTGTGACCCTAGAGTTTCTGGATGGTCCCTAGGACAGAGAACTAGAGAGAGGCCATTGGGATGGGAATTTTCAGAGTAAGGGGCTGATCCTCTCTGTAGAGTTATTTGCTGTATTTCCATTAGGTCTAATTTCACCCCAGACCTCCTGACTTATATAGAGAGGATGGTGACAGCCAAGACTGAGTCACAACATGGAGGCAAGACAGCAGGTGGGCAGACAGGGTTAACACCAGTGAGACTGAGTATTTTGAGCAAGCAGGACCACAAAGTATGTGACAGAGGGACAGGGGATAATTAATACAGGTTCCTTCCACATACTATTAAATGCTGCCAATTGGGATAAAGCACTTCGGTAAACCAATACCATAACTTTATGTTAGACTAGACTGTGGACAAGGTGGGGCTGGAAACTTCTCTGTACCAGAGCAGATAGCAGTAACGTGTCTTGCAGGGTCGTGGTCTCTCATAAATACTCAGCTGTGCACTGCTGTGCAGAAAAGGCCATGGATGAAAAGAAACAAGTGACCAGGGTTGTTTTGTGTAAACAGCTGGTTGGTCAGACTTATCTGACCCGTGCAGTTTGCTGTCTCCTGAACTAGGGTATTTAACCCAGATGCAGAAGATGATGGATTATGTATATTTAAAAAAATGAAATCAAGAAATGTTACCAAAGAAACCATGAATGGAGTTGGGTATGGTGGCTCATGACTGTAATTCAGGGTTTGAGAGGCCAAGCCAGCTTGAACTACAGAGTGAAATCCTGTCTTAAAAACACCAGAGGAGGAGAAGGAAGAAAGAGAGAAAGGGAGGAGGAAGGAAGGAAGGAAGGGAGGGAGGGAGGGAGGGAAGAAAGACTGAAAGAAGAAAGGAAGGAAGGAGAGAAAAGTATAAATAATACCACTGGATTTCATGCTTTAAACATGTGGATGCTGTCATCTACTTTAATAAAACTATTAGAAAAACAAAACCTTTGAAGAGAGAAAAAAGAAAAAAACACTAAAATGATTCTTATAAACAACAAAAAAGTCGAACAAACAGCAACAAGACAATAATGAGGGGAACACTCTTCTCATTACAAGGAACTCTAATTAATTTTAGATACAGGAATAACACTTGGAAAATAGAAGCAGGGGATCAGAAGTTCTAGATCATCCTAGGCTCATGAGTTTGAAGCCATCCTCAGATACATGACCATCTCTCTCTCACACACACACAAAGTGGAAACAAGCAAATAAATATTTTTTAAAAAATCAAAATAATGAAGCTTGATGTCTTTCCTTCTTTCTTTAGAAGACTTGCAGATTCCAGGTTCTGTTTAGAGAGGTTAAGGAACACAAACTTTCCTAACAAGAGGCATTTGTTTCGATTGATGATTGATATGGAAAGGCCCAGCTCACTGTGGTATTGGGTCCTGGGGTTGGGCAAACACTGGGGAATAGACCACTGAAGTCTATTAACCAGAAGTAAACTTTATTCCATCACCATGGTGTACCAGAACTTCTAACGAGTTAGGGCCACAGGCAGGGTCAGGATCTGACACTGTGACTCTGAAGAGAGGGAGTAGGTCCTTTTTAAAACAAAAACTGTAAGTAGGGGGGTCAGGAGTAATATAAGAATTTTTACAATTTGGGATTAAGTCCTGGGTGACTTTACGTTTTGGGAATTTACAACTTGTGATAACATAGTGTTTGTACAAGCTTAACAGGGGTTTGCCTACTCAAGTCTGTGGTTATCTTAACCCAGCTCTTGACACAGCTGGGGTTTTGTCTTAATTTTTAACCAACTGTTCTTCCTATGACTGAGAATATAGGGCAAGGATCAAGCAATAGGAGAAGCTGGGAAGGAGGGCTAATGTTCAGACTTACTCTGGGACTTTCAGTGAGTGATCGTGATCTCCTGGACAGGTGATCATGAGAAGCATAAGAAAGCAAATTGAGCAAGCCAGGGGGAGCAAGCCAATCAGCAGAGCTCTCCCATGGTCTCTGTTTCAGTTCCTGCCCTGATCTTCCTGCATGATGGACTGTCCTCTCCCCAAGTTGCTTTTTGTCATGGTGTTTATTGCAGTAATAGAAACCTAACTATGACAGTGAGTGGTGCTGTGGGATGTCTTTCTGTATGCTGTGAATATGGGTGGCTCCCATTGGATAATAAATAAAGTTGTGTTGGCCTATGGCAGGGCAGGATAAGGTTAGGCAGTACATTCAAACTGAAGATGAGATGAAAAAGGGTGGAGTTGAGGGAGACACCAGCCTACCACTCAAGGAGCAACAAGATGCCAGCAAACCAGTAATGCCATGGCCACGTGGCAACATATAGATGAATAGGAATGGGTTAATTTAAGATGAAAGAAGTAGCTAGCAAGAAGCTGAAGCCATAGACCATACAGTTTGTAATTAATATTAAGCCTCTGAGTAATTATTTTATAAGTGGCTGCAGGTGGGAGAAATTCATCTGGACCTTGGGGCCGGGCAGGACTAGAGAAACATCTGGCAACAGAGTGGTCCATGCCTATGACCTTAGTACTCTGAAGGCTGATGTAGGGAGGATTGAATGTAAAGTCAAGCCTGAGCTACATGGCAGACCCTCATTGTGATAGTTAACCTTTTAAAACTATTACGTTTATTTGGTGTGTGTGTGTGTGTGTGTGTGTGTGTGTGTGTGTGTGTGTGTGTGTTCAAGCTCTCAGGCACACATAAGTGGACCATGGCACAAGTATGGAGGTGAGAGAACAACTTGTGAGAGCCAATTCTTGATTTTCAACTTGATTGGATCTATAATTAACTAAGAGATAGGCTCTGGGAAGATCTTTGAGAAAATTCCAGGAAGGATTAATTGAGTGGAGAAGCCCCTCCACCAGAGTGGTTAACATCTCTGTCACAGCCCAGATTTTCAGTGAAGACTTTCATCGGTCTTCACAGAAAAAGCAGAGCTGATTGCTTGCTTTCACTTCTTGCTGGTAACTATATCGATGGTGCTGCTGCTGCCACTGCTGCATCCGTCAAAACCTAGCTTCTTTAGTTTTTCACCATGAGCCAAAGACCCGTAGCTATCTAGGCTTTTGGTGCCAGACTAGGACTGCTGAGGCATGGAGCACCATGAATGAATAGACAGCCACTTCTGTATTGCACAGCCCACACTTGGTGAGCCCCCTAATAAATAAATCACCTTTGTAAAATATATTTATTCTATCAGTTCTATTTTTCTAGAGAACCCTGATTAGCATTCCTATCTAATAAACAAATACAGCACATCAAGGAACAGCATTAGCAAGGAAGTGTTTCTAAGAAGCAATGAGTAACTGTCAGCATTTAGTCAAGCCAAAGGGATTGAATTGCACTAACAGGTCAAAGTTGATGCTTTGGTTGTCACTGTGGTGAGGACACCCACAGAGGACACTATGCACATCCTGCATACTCAAATGATTCCTCTGCATTCAGATATAAGAAAATCTGAAAATAAAACAGAACAGTGACCATCCAAATAGAAATGGGCAAAAATAAGGCTCATATTGTAGCTGGAAGTTTTCCTGTGTCAGGACAAATCCCTTCTACTTGCATCCCCCAAGTAAACACACAGAGGCTTATATTAATTCAAACTGTTTGGCCATTAGCTCAGGCTTTCCACTGACTACCTCTTACACTTAAACTCAGTGGACAGCAGGCTGATATCCCTCCCTTCCCCCACCCATGCCTTCTTCCTGTCTCTCCCTTTGAATTTCCTGCCTGCCTCTTAGCTTCCTTGCCATAAGCCAAATGGCTTTGTTTATCAACTAATCAGAGAAACACATATTTGTAGCATACAGAAAGACATTCCCTCATTACTTCCCCTTTTCTGTCTAAGAAAAAGGAAGGTTTTAACTTTAACCTATTAAAATTACATATAACAAAACAGTTATCAAAAAAGAATTACAGTTACAATATCTAGTCTATTTGTATTTTGTAAAATTAAAGAAAATATTCTATCTATCCTATATTTGTGAGTTTAAGGTTTCATATCTAACTTATCTTTTATCATAACTAAGGAAAATTATAACTATCTAGTCTTCAACAACATCAAAGACCTCAGAAGGATACAATATTACCTAAGTAAACAGGAAGAGCATTGTAAGCAACTTGCAAAAATCTAGAATGACAGAGACAGCTGGCTGCCTGGACAATTACCCAAAGTTCTTCTACAATGTTGGGGCATCCATTCTTCAGCCCACAGGCCTAGAGTCTCTCTGCTGCTTCTCTCTGTGTCCTATAGAATGTCTGGCAGTTGCTTCTGTAAAGCAGGAACCTGAAGGACCATCTCACCTTGCAAAGTTCAGTGGTCACCTTCTTATGGTCCTACATGTCTAGTCAATACAACATTTTGTCAAGCAGTCCAGGCAAGAACAGTTTCTTGTCCAAATGGCTATTTTTGCCAAGAAGAAGATAAACTCCATATGGAGCGTCTTTGGTGCCCATTCTCCTCTCTGAAGTAAATTGGTGCTGCCAGGAACAGACGTGTCTCAATGTCTAGAAAGTCTAAGTTTTTAAAACATTTTAAATGCCATGTTCTGTAGGTCTTTGAAGTATTTGAAGATTACCTACCTAATTGAAATATAACTATGTATACATACCTAGAAAACTTAACTAGCATGGCTATAAGTTTGATTATCATAGAAGACTAATTATTAATCTGTACATCTTAATTATCCATTACAACTTCAAATGAGCAGCACAAACATAATACCTTAAACAAGAGTAGAAATATACATACAGTATAACAAAATTAACTTTAAATTTGTATTAATAAACTAAAATCCATAGCAATGTAAAACATTTCAAACAAGTGCTGTCTTTTAAAAGTAGATTCAATAATCTACCCTTTCATCCTATCATATCTATATCCTATATTTCTATATCCTATCCTCCTTTCTTCTTTTAGAAAGAGATTGACTATGACCAATAACAATTTGTAACCAACAACCTAAACAAAGACAAACATCCATAATCCATTTTTTTGGGAAATGTGGGCATAGTTTTCTAGGCTACTTCCTGCTGATAAAAGGTACTGTATTCTTATGGAGATACTGAGAAAATTAAGAATTATAGTCAAGTCCTGACTGGAATAGTCTGTGGGGTTGCATTGTCTGAGCCAGTTGCCTTGAAATCGTTCTGGATGTTGGATCATCTGGGTCATGGTGTCATTGGAGACCTTTCAGGGTGTCTTGGCTGGTCAAACCACATTGGCCTGGAAGCAATCCACAGGTTTTCATCTTCTGTGGAAACAAAAACAGAACCTCTTTTCCAAAGTAACATATCCTTAGACATAGATTTTTTTTTTTAATTTATTTTAATTTATTTTGCAATACAATTCAGTTCTACATATCGGTCACGGATTCCCTTGTTCTCCCCCCTCCCGTCCCCCTCACCTTCCCCCCAACGCCCCCCCCCATTCCCATCTCCTCCAGGGCAAAGCCTTCCCCACAGACTGAGGTCAACCTGGTAGACTCAGTCCAGGTAGGTCTAGTCCCCTCCTCCCAGGCCAAGCCAAACAATCCTGCATAGGCCCCAGGTTTCAAACAGCCAACTCATGCAATGAGCACAAGATCTGGTCCCACTGCCTGGATGCCTCCCAAACAGATCAAGCCAATCAACTGTCTCACCCATTCGGAGGGCCTGATCCAGTGTGGACCCCTCAGCCATTGGTTCATAGTTCATGTGTTTCCATTCATTTGGCTATTTGTCCCTGTGCTTTATCCAACCTTGGTCTCAACAATTCTCGCTCATATAAACCCTCCTCATTCTCGTTGATTGGACTCCCAGAGATCCACCCAGGGCCTAGTCATGGATCTCTGCATCCAGATCCCTCAGTAGTTGGATGAGGTTTCTAGCACAACAATTAGGGTGTTTGGCCATCCCATCACCAGAGTAGGTCAGTTCGGGCTGTCTCTCGACCATTGCCGGCAGTCTGTTGTGTGGGTATCTTTGTGGATTTCTGTGGGCCTCTCTAGCACTTTGCTTCTTCCTGTTCTCATGTGGTCTTCATTTACCATGGTCTCCTATTCCTTGTTCTCCTTCTCTGTTGTTGATCCAGCTGGGATCTCCCGCTCCCCCAAGCTCTCTTTCCCTCAACCCTCGCCTAGATTTTGAAATCCAGATATCTTTAAAATATACATATTGATTTAACTCAGCAGCTTTTATAATCAAATGTCTCTCTGCAGTTAAAAATCCCAAAGACAATATAATCCAGATTTTCTGTGTAATATCCATCTTTACACGGCTTATTTTTTATATTACCTTTACTGTCTCTTTAAAGACTTTATTTTTTGAAACTATTTCTTTAATGTAACTGTCTATATTCCCTTTCCTCTTTCTTTTAAGCCTACATACATTTTTACACACACTATAAACCATTTAAAGTCTTGTTCTATCTGAATCTGCCTTACTGTGAATCTATTGCTTTAAACTACAGCATTACTAGGACTGAAATGGCAGCTTTGGATGCTGGCTCTGCCTGCCTCAGTTTTCCAACATAGCAGTTGGATGTTTACTACCAGCTCTGGCTCTGAGAGTCATGTGTACCACCAACTCTCGGAAGCAGTGGGTCTATGCCTCCGTTAAAGCAACATGTAGCCCAGACCCCCCACCCGCCTTGTATTAGTAAAAGCTATATCCACCACGTACCATGTTGCACGGCTTGCAGAAACCTCTGTGTAACTCAGCAGAAATCCGCCATGTTGTGCTCAAGCCTGTATGCTGTGGTGTCTTGCTGCCTGCATGAGACACGAAACAGGAACCTGTTTGGGGCTCCATTTAGAATTACTTATTAAGCATTCTCAGGTTTTAGGTGAAAACTCAAACTGTTGGGCACCATTTGTAGCTGAAGTTTTCTCTGGTCCTGCCCAGCCCCATGGACCCCATAGCCACTTATAAAATAATCACTCAGAAGCTTATATTAATTAAAACTGCTTGGCCATTAGCTCAGGCTAACTACTGACTAGCTCTTACGCTTAAACTCAGCCCATTTCTGTTCATCTATATGTTGCCATGTTTTCCATGGCTTTACCTATGTGCCATTACATGCTGCTCCCTGGACGGTGGGCTGGCTTCTCCTGACTCAGCCTTCCTCTTCCCAGAATTCTCCTTGTCTGTTCACTCCACCTATATTTCCTGCCTGGCTACTGGCCAATCAGCATTTTACTAAACTAGTGTACAAGGGCATTATCCCATAGCATTTCCCCTTTTCTGTTAATTGTTTTAGGGCCTGCCTAAATTAGGTGCATCCATTTAGATGAGTTTAGATGCAAGTGACAGAATGGCCATCTGGGCTTCAGAAATACCAGTGCCTAACCACAATCAATCTAAAGATAAGTAACCATATACTCCATTCAGTGGTTCACCAACATCTGTGATTTAGGCTTGCTTTATTCATTTTTTTTTTTTTTTGAGAGTCTCCCTCTATAGCTCAGGCTAGCCTGAGATTCAGTATGTAGCTCAGGCTGGCTTTTAACTTGCAGTGATCCTTCCCAAATGCTGGAAATATAGACAGGAGCCACTGTACCTAGCTAGGCAATTAACCTTCCATTCACCCCTCCTGTTAGCTTTTGCTTTGAGGGTGGTTTAACTAAGAATGGCTCCCCAGGCTCATAGGTATTGAATACTTAGTCATCAAGGAGTGGCACTACTTGAGAAGGATTGGGAGGTGTGGCCATGTTGGAGGAAGTGTGGCTGGCTCTTCCTACTGCCTTCAAATCTGGATATAGAACTCTCAGCTACTTCTGCAGCACCATGTCTGCTTGCAAGCTGCTATGCTCTCTGCCATGTTGATAATGGACTAAATGTCTGAAGCTGTAAGCCAGCCCCAATTAAGTGCTTTCTTTTTTGAGAGTTGCTATGGTCATGGTGTCTCTTCACAGCAATAGAACCATAACTAAGACATAATCCAAACATGAAAATTAGGCAAACTCTAGTCCTGTTTCTATATGAGTCTAAAAAGATACATAGAAAGCAAGCAATTGGGGCTTATAAAATAGGGAAGGAACTGGAGCAATGGCTCAGTGGTTAAGAGCACTTGCTGCTCTCACAGAGGACCCAATGTGGTACCCAGCACCCACATGAGGCAGGCAGTTCACAGACACTTGTAACTCCAATTCCAGGGGATTCAATGCCCTCTTCTGGCCTCTGAGGGCACCTGCACTTACATGTACACATGATTTAAAATCAAATAAAATTTAAGAAATAAAAGTGAGTGAGTTTCAGTGGGATTTCTCACAGATTTCTTCCTTAGAAGTATGTAATGAGAGCAAATGACTGGGAAAGTCACTTGCGAATCTTGTTCAAAATGAGGAGGACAAACTTCTAGGACCATTTGCATCCATCAGTGGAGAGAGCCATTCCAGGACAGCATCCAGGGGCCTCTGTATTTTCTCAGGTTTTTCACACAAGACAGGTTGCTTAAGATAAAATCTTCCAAGCCTTTGATTGTAGCCCTCCCCTTCTCAGCCCTGTCACTGTCGTGAACTGCAGGACACACAGCATCTGGCCAGTCCCCTGGGAATGCGCATTGCCCTGCTGGTAATCTCAGCAGTTGCGACTTGGTGGTTTGCAGAGCACAAAGCCAGGGCTCTAGATATATTTAATGTTAGCAGCCTGATTAGAATGCTTTTCTGGGATGAACTCTAGTTCTGAGATGGCTTTCCAGATTATAAAGCAACAGCTGTTTATGAAAGTCTATTATGTACCAATGGTGATCCTTGGTCTCTGCCTTATGTATTTTCCGGGCCATTGGCTTAGACAACTTGATGAGTAACTCGTGAATCAGAAAATTATGAAATCTCAGTCTTCGCTGCATTTTCTGTCAGTGCAAAGTCAGAGCTGAATGTGTACTCTCTGGTTTCTGGGAAGGAAGGGCCATTTCAAAAACAGTTCCAGGAAAGCCAATGAGTGAGGATGTCGATGCACTCCCCAAATGAGATGCAGAGTGGCTCTAGATTTGCAAACAGCGATTATGTTCCCAGTGTTACTGTGAGGGAATGTCCCATAGGTATGGTGGCCTTAAAGCACGTCTTTGTGATGTAACCGTCTACCTGAGTGTTGATTGCTCCTAGGTACTGCTTGGACCTTGCCCTTGAACCTCAGGTTCACATGCTGAAGCACCCCCACTCTTGAGTAGACCCCTTATGGACTGTTAAAGCCTTCCTTGCTGAAACGTCTTTAATGACTCCTCATCACAGTCAGAGCAGTGTGGGCTCCTTGACCCTGCTTCCCTACATGCTCTTCCTTTCTGCGTTAGCTAATTTTTATTGCAAAACACTCAACAGGAACAACCTAAAGGAGAATGGATTATTTTGCTCATTTAGCCTATGGTTGCTTGGTCCTGTATTCTCAAGCAGAACATCATAATGGCAGAAGCATGTGGCAGAGGAGAGCTGTTTGCCTCATGGCAAACAGGAATCAGAGAAGGGGTACAGAAGGGGACCAAAGCAAGATACAACACCTGAGGACATGCTCCCAATAACCTACCATTGTGGAATATTACTTTAGGCAAAGATATGTTACATTTGCTTATACTATGGAATATTTCTTTAACTGTGTAAAGATACGTTACATTTGTTTATATTGTATTTGATTATGTAAAGATGTGTTGCGTTTGTTTCACCTTGCCTGCCTAGGGCACCTGATTGGTCTAATAAAGAGCTGAAGGGCCAATAGGTAGGCAAAGAGAGGGATAGGCAGAACTGCCGGACAGAAATAATAAATAGGAGGAAAAATCTAGGTTTGGAAAGAATGAGAGAAGAGAATGAAGGAGAAAGAGAGGAACACACCCATGGCTAGAATCCAGGCAGCAGCCAGCCAGACATGGAGACAACAGGAAAGTAAGATATACAGAAAGAAAGATAAAAGGTCCCAAGGCAAAATTGTAGATAAATAGAAACAGGTTAAAATAAGAGCTAAGATAAGGCTGAGCATTCATAACTAATAAGAAATCTTTGTGTCCTGATTTGGGAGCTGCTTGGTGGCCCAAAAGAAAGCCTACTACAATATACTTCTTGCTAGGCCTCATAGTTTCCTAAAGGAATATGCTGTTAGGAATCACATATCAAAAATGAAAGGTTAGGAGGGACATTCCATATTCACACCATAAGATCTTCCCAATATCTACTCTCCTCTTGACCTCATGGCATCACTTCTGAACACTAACTCCCTTCCATTTTAACATTGTCTCTCTTGCTGTTTTGTATCCTGTGTCCATAGCATCCTTCCCTTCCTTCCCCATCTTCTTCTCCATCCTTCTCTGTGGTGGTTTGAATGAGAATGGCTCTCAGAGGCTCATATATTTGAATTCTTGGTCTCCAGTTACTGGAACTGTTTGGGAAAGATTAGGAGGAGTGGCCTTACTGGAACAGACGTGTCACTGGTGATGAGATTTGAGGTTTCAAAAGCCCACACCATTCTCAGTTAGCTCTCTCCTTCTCTACTATGTGGTTGTTATTTCAGTGTGTAAGTTCCCAGCTGCTGCGCCAGTGCTGTCCCTGCCTGACTGTCACCAGGCTTCCCACCATAATGGCCATGGACTCACTCTCTGGAACTGTAAGCCCTAAGAAACTATGTCTTCTATAAGTTGTCTTGGTCACTGTGCTTTGTCACAGCAGTAGAAAAGTATCTAAGACATTGTCCCTCTATGCCTCATCTTTTTCAGTCTTCCCTAAGCCCCTAGACTGTGTCAAGTGCCCCATTCCTAGAGTACTATGTATATATCCTTGTCTTCATATACACCATTTTGTATTAAAATGATCAAACTTGAACTTCCTCCACTGGACTTTAAACACATTTTGCATGATTCCTTTTAAATTTTATTTTTAATTAAAATGTAATTACATCATTCTCCCCCCCCCCCATTTCCTTTCCTCTCTTCTGTAGAGGAAAGTTTCTCTGTGTCCCACCCAGCCCCATGGTCGGGATGAATCTCTTCCACCTGTGTTCCTGCAGCTCCTTATAAAATAATTACATAGAAGCATCTATTAATTATAAACTGTCTCTCTCCATTCTGCTCTTCTTCTCTCTGTATCTCTGCTTGGATTTTCCACCTGGCTGTAAGCTTTCTTGCCATAGGCCAAAACAGCTTTATTTATTATCCAATGGGAGACACACATATTCACAGCACACAGAAAGTCATCCCACAGCACTTTCCCTTTTCTGTCTAACCAAAAAGAAAGGTTTTAATTTTAATATAGTAAAATTATATATAACAAAACAGTTATCAAGCAAGAATTACAACTATAATATCTAGTCTGTATTTGGCAAAATTAAAGAAAATATTCTATCATCTATCTTATTTTTGAGAGTCTAAAATTTTATAATTAATTTATTTTTTATCATGACTAAGGAAATTTATAATTATAATTTAAAATTATAATTATAAATTATCTAGTCTTTAACTCCATCAAAGACCCCAGAATAATATAAAATTTCCTGAGTAAGCAAGAAGTGTATTATAAGCAACTTTCATAATTCTAAAAATAACAGAGACATCTGGCTGCCTGGACAGTCATCCAAAGTTCCTCTGTAATGTTGGGGCAGCTATCTTTAGCCTACAGGCCTAGAGTCTTTAGCATAGCTTTCAGTGAAGCGGGAAATTTTAAGGACTATTCCACCCATTCTGGCAAAGTTCATCAGTTGCTTCTCCCCATGTCCTGTAGAATGATCTGGCAGTTTTTTCTGTGAAGCAAAAACCTAAAGGATCATCTCACCTTATAAAGTTCAATGGTCACCTTTTTACGGGTCCTGCATATCTAGTTTATACAGCATCCTGTCAAGCAGTTGAGGCAAGGACAATTTTTTTCTTTTTGCCTAGTGGTTAACTTTTGCCACAAAGAAAGCAAACTCCATAATGAGTTTCTTTGATGCTCATCATCCTCTTGGAAGTAATTGGTGCTGCCAGGAGCAGACATGTTTCATTGTTCAGAAAAATCTAAATTTTTGAAAGATTTTAAATGCCGTATTTTGTAGGACTTGAAGTGTTTGAAGATTATCTATCTAATTGAAATATATCTTTGTATGCCTAAAAATCTTAACAAGACTATAAGTTTGATTATTATAGATGACTATTAATCTGTATTTTTTAATGATACATTACAATTTTAAATGAGTTGCCTAAACATATTATCTTAAACATGAGTATAAATATATATACAGTATAACAAAATTGACCTTAAATTTGTATTAATAAACCAAAATCCATACCAATGTAAAGTATTTTGAGATAAACAGTTGCTTTTTTGATTAAAGTAGATTAAATAATCTACCTTTTTCTCATCATTTTTATATCTTATCCCCCTTTCTTCTTTTAGAAAGATATTGACTATGACCAATACCAATTTATAACCAAACCTCTAAATAAAGACAAACATCCATAATCCATTTTTTCTTGAGGGAATGTGGGCATAGTTCTCTAGGCTATTTTTTTGTTGATTGGGGGCACTGGTAATCTTATGGGGATCCTGAGAAAATTCTAGATAATGGTCTAGTCCTGGGAAGACCGGCTATAACCTTTGTTGATAGATATCATCTGTCAAGGTTCAGGAGGTCTCGTTTGATCAAATCTGATCCATCTTAACCTGGAATGAATCCATAGCCTCTTGCTTCATGTGGAAATAAAAGCAGAGCCTCCTTTCCAAAGCAATGTATCCTTAGATCCAAATTTTGAAGTCAAGATACTTTTAAATACATATATAGGTTTAATTCAGCAGCCTTTATAATCAAATGTCTCTTTCCAGTTAAAAATCCGAAAGACAACATAATCCAGATTCTCTGTGTAATTTTCAACTTTATGTGGCTTATTATATTTTTATATATTATTTTATTTTTTAATATTTTTTTTTTTTTGTTTTTTGGTTTTTTGTTTTTCGAGACAGGGTTTCTCTGTGTAGCTTTGCGCCTGTCCTGGAACTCACTTGGTAGCCCAGGCTGGCCTCGAACTCACAGAGATCCGCCTGGCTCTGCCTCCTGAGTGCTGGGATTAAAGGCGTGCGTCACCACCGCCCGGCTATTTTTTAATATTTTATTTTTATGACTATCTATATCCTTTTTCTTTTCTCTCTCAAGCCTATGTACCTTTTTACATATAACATAAACCATTTAGTTTTATTTCATCTGAATTGGTCTTATTGTGTATCTATAATCCTTTTTGACCATGAGAGATTTTAAACTGCTAGGCTTCATGGCTAGGACTTCAGCTGTTGACTCTGCCCCACTCAGCTTTCCAACATGGCAGAGATATATTTGCCGCCAGCTCTGGGAGCCATGCTTACGGCAAATTCTGGGAAGCAGTGGGTCTATGTCTCCATCAAGAAGCAAGTAGCCCAGAAACCTTTTCTTTTTTTGGTCCACCACAAAGTGTGCTGCATGGCTTGGAGATGCCTCAGGGTACTTCAGGGGAAAAACAATTCCAGCCAGTATTACAGTTCAAAATTCTGTAGGCAGAAAATGGTACAGATAGATGGAATTGTCTTAGTTTGGAGTAACCTAAGAACAGAGTCTACAGGGCAGTTGAGAACCACTGTGGCAAACCTGTAGCTCCAAAAATATTTACATTATGATTCATAACAGTAGCAAAATTACAGTTATGAAGTAGTGATGAAAATAATTTTTTGGATGGGGGTCACCACAACATGAGGAACTGTATTAAAGGGTTGCATCATTAGGAAGGTTGAGCACCACTGCTATAGTGGGCAGGGATATGGCTCAGTTGGTAAAGCATTTGCCATCAAAGCATGAGGGCTTGAGTTTGATCCCCAACATCCCAAGTGGTGGTTTGAATGTGTTTGGCCCTCATAAGCTCTTAGGGAGTGGCACTCTTAGGAGGTATGGCCTTGTTGAAGGAAACATGGTCTTGTTAGAGGAGGCTGGATGACACATGCCTTTAATCCAGACCTCAAGGCTGGAGGGCACACCTTTAATCTGAGCCACATCTTCTGTTTGAAGTATGTCACTTTGGGGATAAGCTTTCATGTCTTTTTCTCAAGCTTCCCTCAGTGTGATAATCAGTTGATTTCCTTTTGCCTGCAAGATGTAGTAGTCTCAACTCCAGTACCACCTCTGCCTGCACGCTGCCATGCTCCCTGCCATGATGATAACTGACTGAACCTCTGAAACTGTAAGCAAGCCACTTCAATTACATGTTTTCTTTATAAAGGTTGTTGTGGTCATGGTGTCTCCTCATAGCAATAGAAAACCAAACTAAGACAGAAATTGGTACCAGGAATGGGGTATTGCTGTGATAGGCCTGATCACGTTTTTGTTTGTAGTAATATGGACTTTGGTACTTTGGGTTATGAAAGCAGTGGAATGCTTTAAGTACTGCTGAATGGGCATACTATAAAGAACATGGAGACAATGGTGCTGATAATGATTTGAAATGTTGTGAGCTGGCTCAAAAGGTTTCAGAGAAGAACTTTAGTATATTACCTCGAAATAATTATTGTGATATTTTGGTGAAGGAAGTGGCTGCCTTTTACCTTTGTCTGAAGAGTCTGCCTGATGCTAAAGTAAAGAGTTTTGGATTAATTCTGTTGGCAGAAGAAATCTCAGAACAGCCTCGTATAGACTCTGTCCTGTGGATATTAGTGGTTAGTCTAATAAAGATATATAATGAAAGGAGCAAGCTGAGCAAGGAAAAACACTTAAGGAGAAACAGGGGCACCAGAAAGTGGAATGGAGCCAAAGCCTCTCTGTTCAAGGAGATAAACAGATTAAGAAATGGATTAAAGGGGGTGGTGGTGTTAGGTGATGGTGGCACACACCTTTAATCCTAGCACTCCGGAACACAGAGGCAGGCAGATCTCTCTGAGTTCAAAGCCAGCATGGTCTACAGAGAAAGTTGCAGGACATCCAAGCTTATGGAGTGAAACACAGAAAGCTGGTAAAGATGTAATTAAACAAGGGGGCCATGTTCCAGCCCCAGCAAGCAGCAGAACTTGGCAGCTTTGGTCACGTGGTTCTGGCTTTAGAGTTAAGGATAGAAGAAAAGAGTTAAGATCCTGTGGTTCGGGCTGGAGAGATGGCTCAATGGTTAAGAGCACTGACTGTTCTTCCAAAGGTCATGAGTTCAGTTCCCAGCAACCACATGGTGGCTCACAACCACCTGTAATGAGATCTGGTGCCCTCTTCTGCCCTGCAGGGACACATGCAGGCAGAATGATGTCGACATAATAAATAAATCTTTAAAAAAATATGTACATAAAAAAAAAGATCCTGTGGTTCTGGTTAGCTAGAGCTGAAGAATTAACTGTGATTAACAAGATACCAGAGCCAGGCGGTGGTGGCGCACGCCTTTAATCCCAGCACTCGGGAGGCAGAGCCAGGTGGATCTCTGTGAGTTCGAGGCCAGCCTGGACTACCAAGTGAGTTCCAGGAAAGGCGCAAAGCTACACAGAGAGACCCTGTCTCGAAAAAAAAAAACAAAACAAAACAAAAAAAAACAAGATACCAGAACAACCAAAGCAAAGTTTTGCTTTGCTGGAATACTTGATGCTGGCCAGTTGGAGCTAAGAAATTAGCAGTGATTAAGAAGAGACTAGCATTACTGAGGTGAAATTTTCTGGGAAATATTTCCTGAGAGCATAGAGAAACTGTGTTCCAGAGGTGGCCAAGGTTGTACCTTGTCCTGGCAGCTGGATTTGGTAATGTGTAAGCATCACCCAGGTGGTACTGGTTTTGAAGGCATGAAGGGCTTATGGAGAGCAGCTGAGACTTGAAACTGTGAGAGGCCAAGAGAGGTCATTGGTGAAGGTACAGCCTCAGTGTCAGTTGAAGGCTGAGGACTGAAGTGGTCATGCAAAGAAGTTGAGGCTTAGCACCATGAGGAGAGCCTATGAGAGGCTGTTGGTGAAAGTGCAACCCAGTTGTAGCAGAAGACTCCAGTGTTTTGGAGTACCATGAGTTGATGACCAAGAACAGCAGTAGCAGTAGAGTGGAGCCATCCTGAGCATAGAAAATGAGCTGCATGTACTCCAGAGGGCAGAGACAGAGAAATGACTAAAGCCCTTTGAAGGAGTCCAGAAGATCTTGAGTGGATCACAGATATTGGATGATTGGAATTTTGTAATTATCTAAGATGTTAGAGATGCCAGAGTTGTGGGATACGTGTGTAGGAGAGCTGCTAACAGGGAGTGGAACCAGCCCAAGAGAAAGGAGTAAGTTGCAGTCAACAAAGATGAACAGAATTGGAGACCCGAAGAGTGTTTTGACATCAGACATGGAGATGCAGAGTTTAGAGTTTGCCCAGCTGGTTTTGGTCTTGCTTTGGTGCAATATTTCCTTACTGTGCTCCCTCCCTACATTTTGGAATGGTAATTTATATCCCATGTCATTATATGTTGGAAGTCTGTGATCTGCTTTTTGATTTGGCTTTACATGGATTATAGTTATGAGATTGTCCGAATATCAGAAGAGACTTTGAATTTTGGACTTTAAGCATGCGATAGATTATGGGGACTTTTGAAATTTATCTAAATACATTTTGTATTATGATACTGTTAAAGGTTTATGGGGGCCAGGGAGTGGAATGTGGTAGTTTGACTGTATTTGGCCCCTGTAAGCTCATAGGAAGTGGCACTATTAGGAGATATAGGCTTGTTGGAGGAAATATAGTCTTGTTGGAGGAAGCTGAATGACACACACCTTTAATCCAGAACTTGAGGCTGTAGGGTACACCTTTAATCTGGGCCATACCATGGGGAGCCTGCCCCCACTTTTTCCCCAGGGTGCTCTTGAGCAGAGAGAAGTGAGAAATATTTAGATAGAAATATAGAGAGAGACAGTTAGAAATTTAGGATAGCCTCCGGAGAGCCTGGGTCAAAACCCACCAGCCCCTTCTGTCTCTGCTAAAAGGCTTTTAAAGGAATGCCAAGGGGTGGAACAAAAGACCTCCCCCCAACACAGCCAAGTGCAGAGCATCCCAAACACCTGGTGACTATGCACATGGTCAAGCCATCCCCTAATGCAGCCCTGCTATGCAAAACAAGCTCAGATCTCACTAGGAAACCTTTGTGGGCTCCCACATCACACCTTCTGTTGGAAGTAACTATGTGGGTGGGCTTTGAGGTCCTTTTCTCAAGCTTCACTTAGTGTTTCAGTTGACTTCCTGTTGCCTCTAAGTGAAAATGTGGAACTCTTGGCTCCAGCACCATGTCTTCCTGTACACCATCATGCTCCCCATCATGATGTTAATGGAATGAACAGCTGGAACTGTAAGCAAGCCACCTCAATTAAATGTTTACTTTATAAGAGTTGCTATGGCCATGTTGTCTCTTGACAACAATAAAAAACCCTAACTAAGACACTCACCCACCTCATCAGCCTCCCCATGCCCAGCCCTCCTCCACAACTCCAGTAGACTCCACAGGCAGAGGCACAACCCACACCAGTCAGAAGAACAGGAGGATATGCTAGATCTAGGCTCCCAAACCTCCACAAACCTCAACTGAGACAATCCTACTGGACATGAAGACCTGTCAATTGCCAGAACCCTTGGCCACTCAATCCAGAAGACAATAAAGGAAACAGATAATAAAGAAACAACACTCTTACCTATAATCACCTGAAATCCAGATGGGTAAACACCAGTGTAAGAATACATTCGATTCTAGGGCGGGCAATTTAGCAATACCAGAACCCAGTAATGCTACAGCAGCAAGATCAGAATATTCCAATGCAGCTGAAGCACAAGAAAACAACCAAAAAAAATTTTAGAGGTCCTTAAAGAGGAAATGAAAAGTTTCCTTAAAGAAATCAAGGAAAAGACAAACAAAAATTGGAAGAAATCAATAAATCCCTTATAGAAATAAAAAAAAAAAAACAAGAAAAACAATCAACCAGGTGAAGGAAATGATTCAAGAGTTGAAAACTGAAATAGAGGCAATAAAGAAAACACAACTGAGGAAATTCTGTAAATGAAAAATCTGGGTAAATGAATAGGAACTACAGATACAAGCATCACCAACAGAAAACAAGAAATGGGAGTGAGACTCTCAGCATTGAAGGTACGATAGAGGAAATAGACTCATCCATCAAAGAAAATGTTAAATCCAAAAAATTTCTAACACAAAATGTCCAGGAAATCTGGGACACCATGAAAAGACCAAACCTAAGAATAATAGGGATTGAAGAAGAACACCAGCTCAAAGACACAGAAAATATATTCAGCAAAATCATAGAAGAAAACTTTCTTAACCTAAATAAGGACATGTCTATAAAGGTACAAGAACATTATAGAACACCAAATAGATAGGACCAAAAAAATAAAAAAATAAAAAAAAGAAGTCCCCTTGTTACATGATAATCAAAACACTAAACATACAGAATAAAGTAAGAATATTAAGAGCTACAAAGAAAAATGCCAAAATAACATATAAAGGCAGACCTATCAGAATTACACCTGACTTCTCAATGGAGAATCTAAAACCCAGAAGGTCCTGGACAGACATTTGTAGACACTAAGAGATAACAGATGCCAACCCAGACTAATTTTCCAGCAAAACCTTCAATCACCATAGATGGAGAAAACAAGATATTTCATGATATAAACAGAATTAAACAATACCTATCCACAAATACAGCCCTACAGAAAATACTAGAAGGAAAACTCCAACCCAAGGAAGTTAGCTGCACCCACGAAACACATGAAATGGATAATCTCCCACCAGCAAAACCCAAGAAGGGAAGTACACACACAAACACACTACCATCACCACCATCAAAACAAAAATTAACAGGAATTAACAACAATTGGTCTTTAATATCTCTTAACATCAATAGACTCAATTTGCCAATAAAAAGACGCAGGCTAACAGAATAGACATGAAAACAGGTTCTAGCTTTCTGCTGCATACAAGAAACACACCTCAACTTGAGAGACAGACATTAACTCAGAGTAAAGCATTGGGAAAAGATTTTGCAATCAAATGGACCTAAGAAGCAAGCTGGTGTAACTATCCTAATATCTAACAAAATAGACTTCAAACTGATATTAATAAAAAGAGATGGAGAAGGACATTTCATATTTATCAAAGAAAAAATCCATCAAGATGAAGTTGCAATTCTAAATATCTATGCCCCAAATACAAGGGTACCCACATTTGTAAAAGAAACATTACTAAAGCTTAAATCACACATCAAACACCACACATTAATAGTGGGAGTCTTCAACATCCCGCTCTCACTGATGAACAGGTCTGCCAGACAGAAATTTAACGGAGAAACAAGAAAACTACCAAATGTTATGACTCAAATGGACTTAACAGACATCTTTTGAACACTTCACCCAAACACAAAAGAATATACCTTCTTCTCAGCACCTCAAGGAACCTTCTCTAAAATTGATCACATGCTCTGTCACAAAGCAAATCTCAACAGACACAAAATTTGAAATAACCCCCTGTATTTTATTGGATCGCCATGGGTTAAAGCTCAACAACACAAACTACAGAAAACCTACAAACTCATGGAAACTGAACAACTCTCAACTGAATTAGCACTGGGTAAAGGAATAAATTAATAAATAAATAAAGTACAGACCTCCTAGAATTCAATGAAAATGAATACACAACATGCCCAAACTTATGGGATAGTATGAGAACAGTGCTAACAGGAAAGTTCATAGCATTATGTGCCTACATAAGGAATCTGGAGAAATCTCACACTAGTGACTTAGCAGCCTACCTGAAACTCTAGAACAAAAAGAAGCAAAATCACCCAGGAAGAGTACATGGCAGAAAATAATCAAACTCAGGTCTGAAATCAATAAAATAGAAACAAAGAGAAGAACACAATGAATCAATGAAACAAAGAGTTTGTTCTTTGAGAAAATCAACAAGATAGACAAACTCTTATCCAAACTAAATAAAAGGCAGAGAAAGAATATCCAAATTAAAAAAAATAAAAAAAAAAATGAAAAGAGGGTCATAACAGACACTGAGGGGGACCTAACAGAGAATCATTAGGTCATAGTTCAAAAACCTATACACCACAAAATTGGAAAATATCCAAGAAATGGACAATTTTTTTAAATAGGTGCCGCATACCAAAAGTAAATAAAGACCAAACAATTTAAATAGATCTGCAATCCTTAAGGAAATAGAAGCAGTCATTAAAAGTCTCCCAACCAAAAAGGCCCAGGGCCAGTTGGTTTCAGTGCAGAATTCTACAAGAATTTCAAAGAAGAGCTAATACCAATACTCCTCAAATTGTTTCACACAATAGAAACAGAAGGAACATTACCAAATTCTTTGTATGAGGCTACAGTTACCCTGATACCCAAACCACATAAAAATGTAAAAAAGAGAGTTAGATACCAATCTCCTCATGAACATTGATGCAAAAATAATAAAGCACTGGCAAACTGAATCTAAAAACACATAAAAAATCATCAACTCTGGTCAAGTAGGCTTAATCCCAGAGATGCAGGGATGGTTCAACGTATAAAAACCAGTCAACATAATCCACAATATAAATAACTTGAAAGAAAAAAAACCCCACATGATCATCTCATTGGTTGCTGAAAAAGCCTTTGACAAAATCCAACATCTCTTCATGATAAAGGTCTTGGAGAGATCAGGGATGCAAGGAACGTAAACACCATCAAAGCAATATACAGCAAGCTGACAGCCAACACCAAATTAAATGGAGAGAAACTCAAAGTGATTCCATTAAAACAAGGAACAAGACAAGATTGTCCACCCTCTCCATGTCTGTTCAGTGTAGTACTTGAGCTTCTAGGTAGAGCATTAAAACAAAAGGAGATCAAGAGGATATAAATTCAAGGGGAAGGAAGAAATCAAACTTTTGCTATTTGCAGATGGTATGATAGTATATATAAGTGACCCCAAAATTTCTACTAGGGAACTCCTATGGCTGATAAATACCTTCAATGATGTGGCTGGACACAAAGTAAACCCAAGAAAATCAGTAGCCCTTCTATATACAAATGATAAATGGATTGAGAAAAAAATCAAAGAAACAACACACTTCAGGGTGTCCCTTTGTTCAATATCATGTCTCTAAATGTTTCCCAAAAGCAGAACTTGAAACCTGGGCAGGAGTGAGATGGGGACACAGACTATTCTGCTAACTCCAAATGAAAATCAGAGCCTGTGGCCTGAGTCACATAACTCAGGAATTAATGCAGTAGTGTGTGAGTTCCCAAGATGCATTTGGAGAGATCCTGTCAAGTGGTGGATAGTGTGAGATGTTAGTTGCTGTAATTTTTTTACTTACCTGGCAAACATGGTGTGTTAGTTGCTCCAAATATCAGCTGGAGAGGCCTGTTCCCACATCAAAGGGTATGGCTGCAAAGCCTGGGACTGATCCCTGCTCCTTTTGGTCCTCTCTGAGATGATACACCTGCATGCATTTATTTAGCATCCCAATGGTAGCATTCTCTGTCTCTCTGTCTCTCTGTCTCTCTGTCTCTGTCTCTCTGTCTCTGTCTCTCTCTCACACACACACACATACCCCTTTTGTGTTGTGTGTCTGTCTATGTGTTTGTGCATTTGTGCATGTTTCTCCCCTAGACCCTGCAATCAGGGATCTGTGGTTGGACATGAGAAGTTGCCTGTCTCACAGTTCCCAGGTGATACCTGTGGTGAGCATTGGGAGTTTCACTTTGAGCATTCCAGTTCTGCCAGTGTGCTCAGCTTAGTGCCATGTAGATATGCCCTTGGAGCGTTTATATAGCTGTCATGAGTTCATCCTCCAAAATGTTGAGTCCCATCCTCAAAAACGCTCATGATGTGATTTTGGCCTCTATTGTAACAAGCACCAGGATTAAGAATTTATGTTCTGAAGACAGGAGAATCATCATCGCAGTTTTTGGTGGGCACAGACCTGTGAAGTAGACACTAGGGAACTCCTTAGCCAGCTATTTCAGCAGATCTACTGAGAGAGCTCATGCAGCCCCACCTCCCTCCATCTGAACACCCTGCCTCTGCTGGCCTTGGGTCAGGATAGCAAGTTTAATAAGCACCAGAAGTTCCCAGTACTTAGGAGACAGGATATGGCATCCATTGGACTGCCGTAGTCTAGAACACAGCCTGAAATCATGTGATCCATGAGGCCTCTGTTCTTGGACTTCTTTGCTTCTGGCTCCAGGCCCTACCACAAGCCAAATCCTTCATTTGAGGAGCTGGAGGTGAAGCACGCACAGGTCCTGTCAGACCTGCAGAGCTTGAAGAATGAAACAACGAAGCCTCAGAGAAATTCAATGAGCTCGCCAAGGACTTCCTCTTCTATTGGTAAGTGCCTGTCTTGCCGGGGACCACAGCATTGTGGAATGGCCATCTCTGCCTTTCTTTGTCTCTGGACTGCAGAGTCCCTAACTCTGGTTCTAGCCTTTCTGCCTCTTAGCAAGCAGCCTTAGCAAGCAGCTCTTGGTCTTGTGTCTCTTACACTCAGTTTTGCTAATAGTGAAAGAAACTGTGAGCTTCTCCTAGCCCCATATTGTCATACTCAGTAGCCTCTAGATCAGTGGTTCTCCACCTTCATAATTCTACAACCATTTTAATATAATCCCTCACATTGTGGTTACCTCCAACCACAAAATTATTTTTCCTGCTATTTCACAACTGTAATTTTGCTGCTGTTATGAATCATAATATAAATATCTGTTATGCAGGATATCTTAGATGCCACCCTTGTGAAAGAGTGATTCCATCACCAAAGGAGTCATGACCCATAGGTTGAGAACCACTGTTCTAGACAAAAGAACAATTTGTAACTTGAGAGGGGTATCAGGCAGGGTCTTGGGCAGAGGCTATTGCCATGGGACCTCCACACCCCTTGGGTCTCCTGTCCTCCCAGAGGGGCTTTGTCCCCTACCTGCTGATGTTACCCCATTACCACGGTCAGGTAAGGGCAAGTTGGGGACCCCCTCTTGTCAGTAGAAGTACTTAGATTTCTTTTATTGATGGGGCTTTCCGAAGTAGTTTGATTCTTTCTGGAATTCCCTGTTCTGAGTGCAGCTGTCATGGCTGTATTGGCCTCTTGTCTCTGTCTCCTTGGGACACGTGAGGACCTGTAGGCTTGATGGGGTGTGGGGGCAGGGGTGGTAGGAGGTGTCTGTCAAGGGCTTGCTATGCAGAGGTGTTTCCAGCAGTGTGCAGTACCGACTCCTGATGGAGAAGACTCAGCTGAAGGATAAGGTGGATATACTGAGGCAGGAGAACAAGAAACTGCTGGAGGATTGGGCCCTGCTCCAGCACTACTTGGGGGACTTGGAAGTGATCTGTCAGGACCAAGAGGGAGAGATCAGAGATCTCCAGAACCAGGAACAGCAGGTAGGGACAAGCAGCTGGGTCAGGGTTAAGTCCAACACCATTTCGTCATGTAACATTAGCCTGTTTACCCATCAACCCACTTGTGCTTTAACTCATCGCTTTACTCATCCACACCCATCCAGCCCCTCTGCCCCCCACTTTCATGACATTCAATTGTTCATTTCTGTGTCCATGCTTCAGTATTTCTTGGAAGCGAGTCTCTTTGAGAATCTGGGTAATTGGTATGCAAACCCTGCTGCTCCGTAGTTCTGAAGCTGCAGTACAATGGGGCAGACAGATCAATCACACATCACACACCTACATGTCACTATGATGGGAAGGGTGCTGTGTACAGACTCGAAGAAGTGAGTTCCAGGTCCTGTGGCTCATTTGCTTTTCAGGGTTCATGTGAGATCACAGCAGGACGGGAGCAACTTTCAAGTAGGAGAGCCCCCTGCAAATGTCAAATGAGTGATTCTCTTTGTCACCTTGTTGGGTGGCATGTGGCCTTTCTTCCTCCTATTGTCTCAATCCCAAGGTGGTCTCTTCACCATGGCCAACTCTTGATTCACACTGACAGAAACGTCAGTGGGAGTTCACCAGCAGTGTTTGCTGTGTGTTTCCTTGACATGTGCTCCCATCACGGAGTTACAGTATGGAGCTGATGGGTTGCCCAGGGATGTGGAAATGGCTTGTGACAAGCTGAGGGTTGGGTTGTAAGATCTGAGGCTTCAAGACAAAAAGTTTTTCAACCACCTCAATATAATCTGGCCAAGCAGAACATATCCCCCTATGCAATTTTAGTCCCAAGAGATGGAGAAGAGTCTTTGGACTTTTCTGAAAGAGCTCATGGGCTTAGTCTAAATTTATGTGGTCATTTTGTATGATATTGTTTTCTCAACTTATTTTTGACTCCCCCCCCCCCCCCGTGTATGTGGGGGGGTGAGGGAGAGGGGATGGAGATAAGTGAGGGGTATAGTTAACCATGTGTGTGGATAGCAGTTAGAAGAGACCACTGGGTTTGTGTGGTGATATAATGTATACCCTAATAAAGTTTGCCTGCGCACAAGAGGACAGAGCCAGCCACTAGATTAGACATAGAGGTCAGGAGTGGTGGCACACACCTTTAATCCTAGCACTTGGGAATCAGAGATCCATCTAGATCTCTGTGGGTTCAAGGTCACCCTGGATACATGAAATTGACTCAGTCTAGGAGAGAAACAGAGCCAGACAGTGGTGGAACACACCTTTAATCCCAGCGGTTGAGATCTCATGCCTTTGCTTGGGAAGCACACACACCTTTAATCTCAAGAAATAATATGGCAGGGTGAAGAAAGGTATATAAGGCATGAGGAGACAGGAACTAATGGCTCTTTTTGACTGAGGCATTTTGGGTAAGGACTCAGAGGCTTTTAGGATTGGCTAAGGAGTTGGCGAGGTGAGGTTGGCTGTGGCTTGCTCTGCTCTGTGAACTTTCAGCTTTTACCCCAATATCTGGCTCAGGTTTTTTCTTTTTTTTAAATAAGACCATTTAAGATTTGAACACCAGTTTGTCAGTCTCTACCCTGAAACAGGCATTCTTCCTTCCCAGAAGCTTGCTGTTTTGGTGAGACTGACTGACCAGTAAGCTCTTGGGATCCTCTCTTTGTGCTTGCACTTGTGTGAGAGTCTATTCATGCCTATGCTCAATACTCTACTAAGAACACAATCTTCTAATGAACAGGAGCCACTGAGACCAGAGGAAAGTCTGCAACCCCTGCTGAAACAGAGGGAGCTGGTCTCCCAGAAAAAGAACTTGGCAGTCAAGCTGCAGTATCACTTGACTGTGTCTCAGATGAGGTATGAGCCCAGGTTGGGAGTTGGGAGTTGGATTCAAGTGGGTCTTTTCTACCTTGGATCTCTGCCTTTTGTGGGCTCTGCCTCTAGGCAAGGCTCCCAGCCAACACCAGGGAAAGAACACTTCAGAGTATTGTGCTGGTGCAGTCAACATGAACTTCCCTCCAGGAAATAATGTACTTGATATTCAGTGTGTCTGTAGAATTGTGTCTCCCCTGCTCCCTTATGAGTTATCCCATGTTCTGAGCAGGCTTTCCTTGAACTCAGAGCTCTGCCTACCTCTGCCTTCCAAATCCTAGACAGTAAAGGTGTGTCTTACCATGCCTGAATAAAATTACATTTTCATTGAGAGACATAACCTGTAGGAATGAGAGTCACTATTGGATATAACACTGGATGTCTTCATTGTTAAACTATTTCCCATGTGAAGTGTTCTATGGATATAACGAGTTTAGTCATTGCTGTATGACACAGGTAGATGTCTCTGCTGCAGGACTGTTCAGAACCTTCACAGGGTGTTGTGTAACATACTCTTCTAAAGAACCAGGATGTAGATTCCTAGCTTGAATCCTAAGGAAAACAAGGCTGTTTTCTTTAATTAAAGAGGCCCTGAAGGGTCCATATTCTCAGGCACACATTTCAGGAAATGTTGCTCCCCCATGATAGACCCCACCTTGCATATTGCCTGGGTACAAGCTTCCTTCTGGGCAGGAGGCATGAGCATGTGCCATGACCTTGTCCAGTTGTCTAAGCTGCAAAGTTGTATCATGTTTATCTCTAAAATGAGGTGTTCTATGAGTAACTCACCATGAACATTGTATGTATCTTCTTATGCTGTCATCAATGACCTTAATTCACTATTAATTTTGTCACAATGATATCCCTGGACTATAAGAGGAAGTCCTGTTCGTCCTCATAGGGCAGAGTACATACACTACTCAGATCAACTTCTGACAGTTGTTAAAGTCAGAAAAAATTCAAGGGCAAGCTACTCTATGACCCTTATTCCTTAGGGGTACAAACAATAACTTCTGTCAAAAGATCAATGTTGAGTGTCAGGCACAATTGCATTTTCATGAGGTCACAGCTTGACAGCTGATATGGCAGGTCCCCACCAGGACTGTCCCCTAACTGCTCCCTCCTCTAGATCAGAAATACTCCAACATGAACTGGAGCAGGGCTCAGCTCGTGATGAGAGCCTCCTGCAGACAGAGCTGCTGCAGCAGGGGCACCAAGTGTCACAGGCAAATGAGCCACCATGGCATCCCATCCCCAGCAACATGGCATTTGTGGGGTGGAGTTCTTCCTTGACTCTGGTTTCCTATGTGTGAATAGGCCCTGATTATGTCTATCCAGTGACAGAGCAAGGGAGCTTCTGGATCTGATTGCCTTTCCTTCTTTCACAGCACCCTTTCAGAGAACTGAGGAGGCTGAAGGAAGCCACAGACAACTGAACCCATGACATTCTCCACTATAGCATCAAAACTTCCTCCAAAAAAAAAAAACCTCCTCCAAACAAGACATGTACTTCTAACTGTCAACTCAGCATTAAGCAAACATCAACCTCCCTGTAGGTGTTCTATCCCAAATCTGATCCATGTGTCTGCTGACTCACTAGTTCTGGAGTAAAGAAACCATCAGAAAGAAGCTTGAGATACAAAAAAACCTGCCAAGAATTACTCAGAGCCCTGACATCCACTAGCAAGTGGGGGCACAATAGTATGGAGGGAGGACATGTTTCTGATCATAATTACTCTGAAAGTTTGTTGCTGCGAACATTTGAAAGCTGATTGAGTCCTCAGCCCTTCATATGTGGAGGGAAATCTGGCAAGGGAGTCTGTGATGATGCCATGCTGCTCTCCAGACAGACCACGCCAAAAAGCATCAAATTCTCATCCTGTCCAGTGCTGAAGCTACTGCATGCCATGCACATGTGATGCTGAAGTTAATGCTCTACAGAGATGACAACAATCCCTTGCTAGTTGTTTACTGATTTGTTCTCCCATTAGGAAATTGATGGCAGAATCTCCTCTGTCTCAGCCTTGATTGAGGTGAACTGTCCTGAGAAAGGATTTATAGAGGATGTCAGAGTGACCTTTTGTGTCTTTGAACAGTAGATGCTCCCCATGTCCTTTTTTGGTCTTGAGTAGGCACACAGACATGTGTTTTCTGAAAGAATATTATAGTGGCCAACATACTATAGGATCGTCCTTGGTGAGTGCTTGATCTTCTAAGCCCCACAGTGGCCTGTCTACACTTGTCTTGAAAAGGTTATTACAATCTGTGCCTGCCTTCCTATTATGTGTCCAAAACTGCCCACAGGGTGTAGGCCAGTGCCACTAAATCTGCATGAAGAAAATGTTCTTTAGTGTAAATGTCTTTGTTTGGTTTTGGGGTTTGGGTTTGCTTGCTTTGAGATTTTGGTTTTGTTTTGGTTTGAGGTTTTGCTATTTGTTGGTTCTTTCCTTTGTTCTTGTTTTTTTAATCTGATATTTTTCTAAGGCTATAAGCTGTATATACTGAATGTCCTGTTTAAGCCCCCATTGAGTCAAATGACCATGTTTTCATAAACAGAAAAGCAATTTCCAACTCTTTGCTCTTAAACTAGATTTTAAATCAGGTATGGTGTCACATTCCTGAAACTACAAAATTCAACAGATAGAGATGGATCTCTGCAATTTCCAGGTGGCTTTGACTACATTGTAATTCCAGGCCAGACAGGACTACAAAGGGGGATGGTGTTTTGGATGTGGATGGAATGGCCTACTCCATGGACACCCACTTCTTCATGCAAAATGTCCCACATTCAACACTTAACATCACATGTTTGCTACTCCAAAACAATGGAGTCTAGACACACATGTTATGACATGATCATGCATATAATATTATTGAGAAATAAACCCGTGATTTCTAATACATCTAAGGAAATGAGAACATTCACTATGGGAGTATAAAAGAAATAAGGAAACCTATAGCTATCTGCTTCTGTTTTCCCTGAAATATATCACCACTGATATCGGCAATGCAGAGAAAATAATCTTCTAAAACATATTGGTACATGGTGTCTTTTAAGGTGCTGTTCCTCGACTACAAATTTCACACATTTATGGGTAATTTGCCTACTGTTTTTGCACCACAAGCCTGAAGTTCCCACAGAGGCCAGAAGAGGGCAGCGGAACTGGAGTTACAGAGGTTTATTAGCTTAGAGGCTCTCTGGGTCCTCTGGGTGAGAGCTACAAATCTTCTTAAAGGATGAAGGTCTGCAGGTGTTTTTTACTTAGCTTACTGTTTCTACTTAGTGCTACCCTGACAGTTGAACAGCAGCACCTCTTAAAGGAGTAGTGTCCTTTTTCTTTTTTCTTTTCTTTTCTTTTTTTTTTTTTTTTCAGATTTCTTAGGACATACATGAAAATTCGCCCCACGTTGGATGCCAAAATGTTTTTTTTTCTTTTATTCTAGTCCCACATTGGGTGCCAAAATGTTGCTGTTGGTTGTTTTTTGTTCTTTTTGGGTCTTTGGGGGGCTCACCACCCAGCTCCCCAATAAATCACACACAGAAGCTTATTCTTACTTATAAATGCCCGGCCTTAGCTTGGCTTGTTTCTTGTGAGCTTTTCTTAACTTTAAATTATCCCTTGTACCTTTTGCCTCTGGGCCTTTACCTTTCTCTTACTTCAGTATATCTTACTTTCACTCTTACTCTGTGGCTGGCCTCTAGCATACGCCTCTCCTTGTTCTCTTGATCTTTCTTCCTCTCCTCCCAGATTTCTCCTTCTATTTATTCTCTCTGCCTGCCAGCCACACCTATCCTTTCTCCTGCCTTTCTATTGGCTGTCCAGCTCTTTATTAGACCATCAGGTGTTTTAGACAGGCACAGTAACACAGCTTCACAGAGTTAAACAAATGCAACATAAGAGAATGCAACACATCTTTGCATCATTAAACAAATATTCCACAGCACAAACAAAAGTAACACATCTTAAAATAATATTGTACAACAATGCCCCCATCTTCCTCTTGTTCAGATGCCTCATCCTATTCCTCATCAGTGTCTTCCTACTCCTCCGCCTCCAAGGTATCCATTCCCTCAGGCACAATACAAGCTGTGGCTCAGCTGCTCTACCTCCCTGGGAGCACAGAGGACCTGCTGGCATCCTGATCAGGTGAGCCACCTGCTAGGCAGCTTCCTGTGACAACACCTTTGCCTTTGGCTGGGAGCTGAGCAGCCTCATCATGTTGCTTGCCATCCAGACCCACAGCTTCATGGCCACAGCCTATTACCACAGCCAGCAGCAGGGCCTGGCTGGCCCCATGCTTCCTCCTGGTCAACCCTCCAGGGCATCTTTGCCCCACTTGCTGCCTTTAGGCTTCCAGCTGCTGTGCTGTCTGTAGAGTCACATGTGTTCGATTTGAGCCTCAAGTCCCCTGGACTTGCTGTTGGACCACAACAGCTACCTGAGCTGCTCACTGAGCTCTGGCAGCCTCAGCTGCTCCAATTCCCCCAGCCTGGACCATGGCCACCACCTGCTCATCTTCAGCCTCTTCATCTCCAAGGACTGAGGCAAGGGGGCACCTGCAGAAGGTTGAGAGAGTCTCTGCAGGGGACACATGGCAGGGCGGGCTAACACTGCCACAAGTCTATTTAGATGCCTGCAGAGAGCATGTACTCTACTGAGAGAGGCCAGTTCCCTTTTAAATATTCTCGGTTCAGGTTTTATTTATTTTTTATTATTATTATTATTATTATTATTATTATTATTATTATTATTATTATTATTACAAAGTTTTGTTCTTGCAGAAATAAAAGCCAACCAAAATTTTTTTATGGATGACAGAATATTCACAACAGGGCAGTTGTGATATGGATAGAACAAAAGTTACCAAATGCTTGTTTAGGGCTCACATGAATTTGAAACTTTAGTAAAAACAAAAACATAAACCCAGCATCAGTAGCTAAGAACTACCATTCCATCTCTTCTTTCACTTGAAAGCCTTAGTTACAGTCCAGATGTGAGAACTCTTATTTTGGAAGTGGTTCCCAATGTTGTATCACACCAATTAGCAGCCACCTCCCAAAAGTATAAGCTTCCAGATTCAATATAATACCAAGGACATACCCTGATACGAGAAGCCCTCAGCCTCATATGTGGAGGTTATTTTCCTTGTTTTTCATTTTAAACAAAGTTAAACATGTCTGGGGTAGGGGAATCCTTGTATTCCAAAGTTTGAAACTGGTCTCCTTGTCACTACATAGTGTGTGTATAGAATCATTTCCTCTGCTCTCTGGAAGCCTTGAACAGGGTTCAGTTCATAATTATTGGGAAATAAGGGCATCATTTTTAGCTGTTTTGAGTTGATTCCCACCAGTGCAACACAACTCAATATGAATAAAACTATTTAACTTATGTGGGGACCCACAGAGGTTTCCTAGTGAGATCTGAGCTTGCTTTACACAGCAGGGCTGCATAAGGGGATGGCTTGACCAGTGCATGGCTACTAGGTATTTGGAAGGGTCTGCACTTGGCTGTGTGGTATGCTTTGATCTAGCAAGGGGGAGGTCTTTTACCCCACCCCTTAGCGCTGTTATAAAAAGAACTTTTGAAGAGGCAGAAGGAGCTGGTGGGTTTTGACCCAGGCCCTCCCGAAGCTGTCCTGTGTTTCTGTCTGTCTCAATCTCTGCTGTCTTTCTATCTACAAATTTCTCACTCCTCTCTCCTCAAGAGTACCCTGGGTAAAAGTGGAAGCAGGCTTCCCACAAACTTATTCGTTATCTTGTGAAAAGTATACGTTAAGGATGTTGTTCATAATGTATTATTCAAGAATGATGAAAAGCAATAGATATATATATATATACGTTAATTATGCTAAATTATAATTGCCATAATTTGGATTGTAGGTTCTTTTCACAGTAACATATGCCTTTTGTAACTTCACTTGGTCATATTATTGTAAATGAGTAAAAACAATCTTAATTTAAGAGGTTGTATGTAATATTTACTTCATGAATTTCTTTCCTTGTTTACATAAATTTGGAAAGGTTGCATGATTTCTTTACAGAAATTTATTTTGATGTTGTGGAAGTAGTTTGGGGGAAATTTTGCATCTTTCTTAGACTTTGTAATGGTTGTAGCCCATCCAACTTTAAGAAGAATAAAAGAATGACCACACACTTCGCAGTCAGGCTCACATGTGGTATGCTTTTCTAGTTCCAACTTTATAAACCAGCAAGAAAAAAAATTATTTGCTAATTCTACCAGTTCTACTGTGACACTGTGTTTAAAGACATGTAGCAATAATGGGGAAGTGGTCTCAGTGCCTTTATAGGGCCTGGACTTGCCTTAAATCTTCCTCAACCAAATAAGTATTTTATTAGTGCTTAAGAGAATTTGAACATCAGATGGGCTCACCTACACGAGAGGGGAAAAAATTACCACTTTTTATATAAATATATAGCTGTAAAGTGAGGAGGTCATCTCTTAGAGCTGACATGCTCTGTAGTATGTAAATATGCCTTGTTTAATGACACTCCAAAACTCGAGCCATTATTTTTCAATGTAAAAAGGCAGTAATGTTTCCAGGGCTTTCCTGAGTAGTGAATGAATGAGCAGTTCCTTATTTTATATGTAGGTACAGTTGGAGCACCCTGTGTGGACTACTTTGACAGAAGTGGGTTTTTGAATGGAACAAGATAAGTCAACTTGAGTTTGTATTAGATTTTGGGGAATCCGTTCACTACAAATTGTGACTGTAAACATTGTAATTTAAAAGTTACATAGGTTTCCCCCAATGAAAGTTTTTGGGAAGAAAATATACAAGTGGTAAATCTACAAACCAAAATATCACTAATTGAAATTTAGACATTAAATATATACGTAAATAGATTAAGGGCAATGATTTACACACTTTGTAAATGTCTCATGAGACTGAAGTGAAGGATGCCATATTTCTGCAGTTCAACACATCTGAAACCAAACCAGTACAATACTTGGAATACAAATCATTACCTCGTTAAGGCAGTGTGCTAAGTGTAGAAGCATGGGCCTGGACAGACACTGCCAGTTCTTCTCCACTATATGCTAATGAGGCATCAAATGTCTTCATGAAGGGTTACAGCAAGCAGGGGAGGTGACAATGACACAGGAATATGAGAAGGATGGTACCTGCTCTGGAAAAAGAGGAAATTTCACTTGTATTGGAGGAGCAGCTCTTCTTGGATTTTCTCTTTCAGTTGTATTCTGCTTACAACAGTCCAAATACACCACTAGGTTATCTGTTAATGAAATGATATAGATCTCCTTTTTTTGAAATAACATTTTGCTATGTAACCCTAACTAGGCTGGACCCTGCTGTATAGACCAGTCAGTCCTTCAACTCATGAATTTCCTCCTGCTTCTGCCTCGTCAGTGCTAGGATTAAAGTCATGCCCCCAAACAATTTATGATATGGGTTATTCTTGATGTCTAAATATGAGTTGAGGAAATTGTTTTCAGAACTTTATTTCTCAATCATCTTCCTTGTTTCTATTTTCCACTTGACATATGCCATGATAAAATAACTATGGGACTATCTATACCATGAAACCTTCAGATTAAAACATAGAGGGAGATGATAAAAAGTGTTATGAATGTAGGGGTTTCCTTTCAATTGTCTTAAGATAAATTACACAATAAAAAGGAAACAATGAATGAGGAGAATTATGAAAATGTATCTAAGGTGACAAATAGCCCATCAAACTCACATGTTCGTTGTGGTTCAGCTTCATCTATCTAATTAAAACCTTTGACACCACTCCATACTGCTGTTGTAAGTACTTTTGACAAGTATATACATTTCAACAGTTTTTTTTATCATTTGTCTGTGTTAACATTTTCTTTCACCAGGTCTGGTTTCCTCTCAGGTTTGTTCTAATGAGCTCCTTTTTTATATTTTCCTCTTCTGTAAAGCCTTCATCATGCCCAGCCCACACTGTTCTTTCATCAGCTCTTGATTATGCCACCTGTCTTTATGATGAGTAAATAGTTTTTCTTTTTGTCTTTTTCTTTTTTGTTTTTCAAGACAGGGTTTCTCTGTGTAGCTTTGTACCATTTCCTGGATCTCGCTCTGTAGACCAGGCTGGCCTCGAACTCACAAAGATCCACCTGCCTCTGCCTCCCGAGTGCTGGAATTAAAGGCGTGTGCCACCACCGCCCAGCAGAAATAGTTTTTCATAATTGTTCACGTACCTGCTTTATAATAGGAAATACATCTTCCATTGCCTTTAGCTGGTCCATTTAAATCTTTTTAAATGAACATGTGAATTGATATGGGGAAGAGTTGGAATTTCTTCCAACAGTTTTTCAACCTTGGACAGTAGAATCACTAAAATACATGGACTTTTAAGACCCTCTCAAAAGAGTGAAACTGCCATGCATTTGATGGAAATAAACAGAAGTGAACGTGAAAATATACATTTTTTTTCTAGAGAACCTGTGTTTATACCAACATTTGAGAAATGTACATCAGACATGAACTCTGTGCTACAGTGAAGGATAATTCATAATCTACATCAGGATGAACGAATGTAAAATTCAAATTTTTTGTCCACTGTGAAGGAGTATTAGCAGTGTGTCCTTTTTCTGGAAATAAAACTAATGACTAGAGTAGTCATTCAAAGCAAAAGGTCACCCAACTGTACCAATGCTGCTGGAAGGCTAAGTGAGATTGGGACAGGTCAGTGAGAGAGCACTGTGGAAGCCCGGTGTTCACACACTCTCATATTCATATTTCACATAGAGCTCAAGAGAATCCTATAGAAGACTAGACTGGACAAAAGTAGTGTGCACCACTGCCCAGACCTTGGGAGGAAGTGCTCTCACCAACTCTGCTTCCTCCCTGACTCTTAGGAAGGCTTCCTGGAATATACACCAATTCTTGTCACTGTCCTTTGAGAGTGAGTGGGTGACTGTGTCTCTTTCCTGTCTGGGACAGTCTCTTGTCATGTAACTTAGTTATTTCTAATCAGAAACCAAATTAGTGTCCAATGGTCACTTTTCCTCCCTCTCCTCACTTCTACTTTCCACTCATCACCTAGATGTCTATAATCTAATAAGAACTCAGCTGTAAACCTCAGGGCTGTGTTAGCCTGCTCTCAGTGTAACTTTTGGTCAGCCAGAGAGGTTTCTTAGGGGCAGGGGTGGGTTTGGGTTTGGGTTTGGAGATATGTGTGGGGCCAGGGTAGGGGCAGGGATAGGTCAGGGTCAGGTTCCGGGGCATAACCCTTCCCCTGGGTCTGAAGCTTTGGCTCACCAGCCTTATTCTCCAGCCTGCATACTGGCCAGTAAGCAGAGAGGCCAAAGGAACAGGCCACAGGTGTGCAGGCTGTGGGGGTGGAGTTTGCATACCACTGGGCACTTAGCCACTTTCACTCAGCAGGGAAGGCAGTTTACAGGGAGTAGCTAGGATGGACTGGAGGTGATGCCAGGAAGCAAGAATGAGACAATATGGACAGGGAATGGACAAAGGCCAATGCAAGGATGTTGTGAACATTGTGCTTTGAATCTTCATGTCCTAAGATGTTCACAGATATGTGCCAGAACTAACCAACCAATGAGAAGCAGGCCGGGACACTTCCCACCCAGCTCTCATCTCTTACTGGCTGAAGGTTACATTGAGGCCAGTATACCTTACAGACTGCACTTGCAAGGAAAGCCAGGCTCCAGAAACTTCCAAGACGGCTCCTTGGAAGAGGAATAGAGGCTTAGTTCTGACCTGGACCTCGTGTCTGATGAGTCTGGGCCCCCAGGGAAGTGTCCTTCAGAGCAGAGGCTGAAATGAGGAGGATCAGGACAGAAATAGCACCTGAAGTAGGAACCAACCACTGAGGCTCTGGGTCACAGCCTTGGTTGTCTTGTGGCTCCCAGAGAGTACTTCCTCAACTTCCTCCTTCCGTGTAGTAAACCAGCACTGACCACCTTCCCTGGGGCCTACATTCACCAGCCAGTACCACCAGGAACACAGCCTGTGGTCAATCAAAGTTGGGTTTGTTGGTGCTTGTTGAAATGAGGGAGACCACACCCCATAGGGTACGAGTGTCTCAGAGAAAGGTGTTAAGGGGGGGCTTCTCAGAAGGTCATTTGAGTTAGGTGACTTAGGAAAGGGTGAGGACATAGAGTCTTGCTCTGGATTCCATACTGAGAGAAGATGGGACAATTTTGTGATGAGACATCCTAATTATCTTAGTCTAGGAGGCTGTGGAGGAAGAGTGAGACTGGAGCCATAATCAATTGGGAAACACCACTTGTGTTTGTTAACAAAACAGACTACTTTATGGTCAGCCTGTGTTCTTGATTTTGTATTTGCCTAGACATTTTACTGGTTAGATTTTATTGTCAACTTGACACAATTTAAAGTCATTTGGAAAAAGAGAATCTCAACTGTAGCAGGCTTTTTCTTTTGGGCCACCAACCAGCTCCCAAATCATGACATGGAGACTTATTAGTTATGAAAGCTCACTTATCTTAGCCCATATTTTAATCTGTTAGAGACCGACTCCGGACAGCTGTGTCTTGAATTTTGTGTGACCTTCCTTACTTTATCAAACCTTGCAAAAAACAGGTTCCTGGCCTAACCGCGGGCTGTACAACTTCCTGGAGTACCTGCTAATCAGCCAGCTGCAGGGGCCTGGGACCAATGCGACCTCACCCTTCCTTAGGAATTTTCCATTCTTCTCTCCTTTTGCTTCCCCTGCCCCCCTCCCTGCCTGAAGCCCTGCTTATAAGCCTCAATACCCAGTCAATAAACGAGACCTTGACGCAACTCAGACTGACTCTGTCTTCCTTTATGGCGCCTGGTCTCCTTTCTCTCTCGCCCCCATTGATCTTTCAGGAGGTGCCGCCTCGGGTCTCCCCAATAACCTGGCCTGCGGGATGGGTCATTAATCTGTTTCTCCTTATGTTTTGTCTCAGGGCCTTTTAGCTTTCTTTTTGTTTGTCCTACTCTGTGTCTGCTGGCTGGTAAGCTGGCTGGCCGGCCTCTGGCATCTCCCTCTTTCTCTCCTCTTTTTCTTTCATTCTAGTTCAGCCTAGATTTCTCCTATTTATTCTCTCTGCCCGCCAGCCCCGCCTATCCCTCTTCTGCCTGGCTATTGGCCTTTCAGCTTTTTATTAGACCAATCAGGTGCCTTAGGCAGGCAAGGTGAAACAAATGCAACACATCTTTACAGAATTAAGTGCAGCAGAAATAAATGTAACACATCTTTACATCATCAACAAAAGCAGCAGAAACAAAACACACCTTAACATAGTTAAAGTAATATTCTGCAGCATAAACAAATGTAGCACATCTTTACATCATTAACAAAAGCAGCAGGATCAAATATAACACACCTTAACATAGTTAAAGTAATATTCTGCAGTATAAACAAATGTAGCACATCTTTGCCCAGTTAAGTAATATACTGCAACATTCAGATGTGAAATTGCACAGATCAGATTGGCCTATGTGTATAAGAGGTTATCTTAATCAATGATTGATGTAGGAGGGCCCACCCCACTGTGGGTAGCACCATACCTAGGCAGGTGGAAGCTAGTTGAGCACGAGCCAGTGAGCAAACCAGTAAGCAGTGTTTCTCCATGCTCTCTGCTTCAACCTCTTGCCTTGCGTTCCTGCCTGACTTCCCTTCATGGTGGACTGACCTGGAAGTGTAAGCCAAATCAACACTGAGAACAAAGTGGCTCACTGCACTAGTGAGCTTTTCATTGCTGTAACAGAATACTTGAGAGAGTGTCTGACAGGAAGAAAGACTTATTTGGTTTCAGAGATTTCAGTCCACGGTTGGCTGGCTCCGTTGTTCCAGGCCTATGAGCAGGATGATGGAAGGACATGGAGGAACAAGGCTGCTCACCTTATAGTGGCCAGGAAGCAGAGGGGAGGGGCCAAGTACCAGAAATAATTCCAAGGCTGTAACTCTGAAGACCCCTTCCCTTCAACTACCTCCTTCCCCTTAAGTTCCCATCCCCTCCCAACAGGTCCTGACATTATGAAGCCATGGATGGATCAATCTGTTGATGAGGCCTGAATTCCCATGATCCAATCCATTCCTAAAAGCCCCCCTCTGACTATGACTGCCTTGGGAACCAAGCAACAGAAAGAAAACTAGACACTGTGGTCTCATTATCTCCCTGCATCAGTCACAGAGCAATCTTGGTCTGATGTCAGTGCCATTGCGTGGGTTAAGGAGGGACAGGATTTCAAAGCCGGGCCTAAGTGGTTGGCTCCTTTTTCTTTCTCAGGGTTTATCTGGCACAGGCTCTGCACCCTGGTGAAAATGCCAGGCATGCACATTAGCCCTGCCATGTGGCTATAAGAAACAGTCCCACTTAAGGAGTACAGGGGGCACAAGAGTAGGGGCAGAGCAAAAGACTCCCTGTCTCTGGCAAAGCTCTTTCATAATCTGGCAGAGCCATTCGGGCGGCTTCTCTCCCTCCCTGTGACTCATAGCCACATGGCACATGGCTGAACCCCAGAGTGATGCCAACAACAAGGAAACTGACAGGGTTCACCCATGCATTTCCTGTCATTCATGTGAAGGTGACAAAGCTTGAGGGTGACAGCTCAGATAACATTTCCGGCTACAAGAACCCCCAAGTGAAACGGAGCCTGGTTGCTGGGGAGGAGAGTGACAGATACTCTGAACATTACAAAACCTGCTGCTGGCTGCCACCTTCCCCGGAGAACTTGAAATTGAACTCAGAATCATAATGCAAATACCTTGGGAGGTGGAGGGTTGACGGAGGGGCTGCAGCCCTTAGATTGAGAACCACTGTTCTAGGGGATGATATTCTGCCTAGGAGATGCACATCTTCCCTGGGTCTGGGGCACACCACCCGCTCTAGGACCATGTCATTTATAATACAGTTGGGAGGTTTAGCACACACAGCAGACACTTCTCATGGCAGCACACTCCCTGGGCATCCTTTGCTCTCAGCACAGTCACTAAGCAGATCCGTGCTGGCTCAGATTTCCTCGAGGTCCGTGCTAAGGGTCGTCTGCACGCTGCCACTGTGTGCGTTAGCTCTTCGTTGCGGTACAGAATACTTGAGAGTCAACTGAAAGCGAGAAAGACTTATTTCAGTCCACAGTTTGCTGGCTCTGTTGATTCAGGACATAGAGAACAAGGCTGGCTCACCGTATGGTAGCCAAAAAGCAGAGGGGAAGGGGCCACGGATGAGAAATAATCCCAAGGCTGTAACTCCCAGGACCAATTCCTTTCAACTAGCTCCTGCCTCCTAAGACCCCAACAGGTCCTAACATTATGAAGCTATGGATGGATTAATCTGCCGATGAAGCCAGAACTCTCATGATCCAATCCCTTCCTAAGAGCCTTACCCTGACTACGACTGTCTTGGAGATCAAGCCTTCAACACACAGGCTTTCACAGACCCCAGTCTCTCACTTTCAGGTAGGTAATTCTGGGCACATTCTGGGCACTTTTCAGGGGAGTGCAGCAGAGCTGGGCAGCAGCTTTTCCTCTGACTCCCCTCACTTCTCCACTCCCACACTCCTGCTTTTCAAGCTCATCTCCTATCCACAAACCAGCTGTCTCCAAGACCTCATCCCAGACTGCTGCTGGGGCAAGGCCAACCGGAACCATGTATCAGCACAGCCCTCCTTGACTGTGTATCCTCCTGGCTTTATTTAGAGGATTGACACCCTGAGCATCCATTCTCTTCCTCAAGGCTACTGAATGCAGGGTACCGCTGTCTGGGTGTCTCTGAAATCCTGCCACAGAGCACCTGACCCACCGGAGCATTGGTGTCACCCCTTCACATCACCAGCAATGTCTTTCCACTGAGTTAGACAGAGAAGTGGGAGTCACAGAAGAGAACATCTGGCTGAGGATAAGGAGCCTGTTTTCATTACTGATGTTGTGTTAAGGAGGGAGAGGTTTCCTTCACTCATAGTTTTAGAGGATTCTACCTTATACACCTGACACAGTGTTCACCTCATTGCATACAGGAAGCAGAGAAAGGGGCTTCTAGCAAAGGGCCAGGGCAGGATGCAGCCTCTACTATCCCTACTTCTGCCACACATACCCCTTCACCACTTCCCAATCATGCATCAAGGATAGCTCCGTTGATTAGATCAGAGCTCTCAGAACCCACTGACTGGCCTTCAAGCCCTCAGTACCTGAAGCTATGGGGAAGATTTCATAGTCAAATCATAACAGATCCCTTCTCTACATCTCACCAGACTGGGGCACAGTGCAGAACACTCACCACCCTCGGTCAGTGGATCCTTCGGCTCCTTGGAGTGAAAAACAGCACACAGATCTCCCTGAGCAGGAGAGATGGAAATGGAGGTCCTGTTTATACTTGTAGCAAGGGCATGTTTTTTCAATGCTTCCCTCCACCAGGCCAGAATTCTTTCTAAAGATATTTGTCGCCAGTTGCCCCAGGTACCCCTGGCTGCTCTGACAGCTGAATTCATCTCTCTGTAATGCCCTGAAAGCAACATAGCTTCTCCATTGCATATGAGGCACCACCCCCGGAAATCAGGTCTCCTACTTTGGGATGCGATGATAGATGAGAAAGACCACTGAATACCAGAACAAAACAGCAACAAAAAAGCTTGTGTGTGTGTGTGTGTGTGTGTGTGTGTGTGTGTGTGTGTGTGTGTGTGAGAGAGAGAGAGAGAGAGAGAGAGACAGAGACAGAGACAGAGACAGAGACAGACAGACAGGCAGACAGAGACAGAGAGACAGAGAGATAGAGGGCAGTGGCAGGGCAGGACAGAACACTCTCTGAATCTCCGGGTGTGGGGGTAGTCAGCATTAATAACAGACACAGTGCTCCACATAGCAGGTGCTTGTGCTGGCACACTCGTCTCTCTGATGAGCACTTGAAACACTTTAAAAGAGGGGAAGGTTTCTTTCAGCTCATGGGTTCAGAGGGTCTGGTCCATGTCCTTTGATTCTTGTTTCTGGGCCTGTGGTTAAGGCTGAGCATCACGGCAGAAGGAGAGTTGATCTGCTCCTGGCAGTCAGGAGAGGGGGGAGGGGCAAAAAAAGAGCCTCTTTAGGACACACGCTAAGCTAGTGTTCTTCCTCCAACCACACTCCACCTCTCAAGGTTTCCATGGTCCCCCAGGGAGAGAGAGAAGCCCCTGCAAGACACAGTGACTGCCACAAGCCACAGCTTATGCATATATCTACTTGAAATATGATGGCATGACTGTGGAGGAACTGACTTCTTAAATGTCATCTGAGTGGTAAAAAGCCACATATACTTAGGATCACCATGTGGGCAGTGCCAGTTTATAACACAGAAGCCCTGATAACCTTTGGGACCATGAGACACAGACAATGAGAGATATCACTGAGGCCAGGAGGAACTAACGAACTTGTTTGCTCCAGACCTCCAGATGAAGGTCCAGCGGATGTCAGTTGCCCCGGACATTCACATTAAGTCGGCTGCTCTTTGGGAATGAGAGCTCTTGGGCCCAGAGATATTTTTGGTTGTGCAGGCCTTGCTGCAAGCTGGCCTGGCCTTGAGCAGTCAACACAAGAGTCTGGTGGAGCTCTGGCTCCCCCTACACGTCCCAGTGAGAATTGCTTCTACTTCACTTCCTCTCTTTCCCCTCTGCAGGCTACCCCTTCAGACAAGCCAGAACTACTTTACCCAAGAACAGAAATCAGCTAGAAATAGCCTACTCAAAGCCACATCAGAACAGAGCAGAAGGGGTCTTAAAAATAATTTCTTTGACGCCCTTATTCCTGTTTCTCAGTAGAGACACCCAGGCTAATTAAAGTAACTGGTATTTCTTTGACCTCTTTGCCCCTGACTCTGGCCTGCTGAGCCCTCAGATGGGCTAGCAGCTTGTGGGCAACAAGAAAAACAGGAACAGATGGTTCCTGGTCAAGATCAGGCCTTCCTTCTACATCTTATGAACACAGTAATTCCTTAAAATCGCTGATGAGTAAGGTGAGTGTTTGCTAAAGAGAATAAAACTGTCATCCATTAACGAGCCACACATATCTTCGGGTCACTTATTGTCGAAAACTATCATTCCCACTTTGTTTGCGCTTAAAGAGTTCTGTAATATAATTCAAGTTTTTGAAAACTCTTCATGGGGGAAGAAAAGTAAATAGTGAGATCCTCTCAAGAAAATAGTAAAATAAAAAGCTGTGAGTGGTAGTGCATACCTTTAATTCCAATGCTCAGGAGGCCATGGGAAGCAGGCGTCTGTGAGCTCTGGACTACCAAGGGCTATACAGTGAGACCTTCTCTCAGAACAAAACCCCAAACTCTCCCCTGTGTATATTGGGGTTAGCTCTTACAAACAACAACAAAATGTTTTCTGCTTCTTGGTTGATTGATTGGATACTGTTTATCCATTTGGGGTAGCTATTGACAACATTTGATACCTTATCGAGCAGAATGGTCTCCTTCACATCCAATTTCATTATTTTTTGTTCCCCACCTCCCATAACTCAGCGTAGTGTGGAGGACAGTTAACCAAACCAGATAGACCAACCATCAGTAGGTCACACTCTGCTAGAAATATCTAAGCTGAGTGTAGCCAACTTCGGTTCAAGGTCAAAGTTCAAGAGTGTAGCTATGGTGATATCTGTTGCATCAAAGTGTGAGCTGCTTTCCTGGAAGCATCTAGATAGTCCCTTTTTGGGCACAAATAAGACCCATCAGGGATCAGTGGCAAAAATGCTGGATGTGAACCATCCTGTCTCAGCAGCTAGGAAGCAGAAATAGCAGGCCCATGGTCCAGGCCCCCTGTGTACTGCATCTCATTTTTGACGTGAATACCTTCATGTGGATACTTATGGCAAATATTGGAAACTTTATCTTATTATTGTGTATTGTGAAGGTGATGCCCAGCTTTGTGCCCATGTGCCTGTGTGTGCCCGTGTGCTCATGCCTGTGTGTATAGAAGCAGAGGAGGACATAGGGTGTCTTCCTCTACTGCTTTCTGCCTTATTCCCTCTCACTGAACCTAAAACTCAGCGTTTTGACTGAGCTGGCTGGACTGTTGCTGTCCCCGTCACTGGGATTACAGGCACACATGGCCATGCCCAGCTTTGGTGTGAGCTCTGGGGATTCAAACGCAGGTCATCATGCTTGCACAGCAAGAGCTCTTACCAACTGAGCCATATCCTCAGCCCAAATCTTATGTCTTAATATGGAAAACAGACAAAGTTGAAATCATCTCAAAACAAAAACAAAGCAAAAATTAATGCCATGGGACTCGGTACCATCTGCATGATCCTGGGTGGCCTGTGATAGCCACATATAAAGAGCCCAACACACATAGGCACCGATGTATTTTCTATTCTCCATTCTCAAGGTGAATTCTTGTCTAAAGGCACAGTTTTTACCCTACATCCAACCACAGTTCCTCTAAGAATGACATCTGGTCCCAATCTTTGCCCAGTGATGAAGCAGTACCACCATGGTCAGGCCTCCAATAGGGACTCTCTCACTCCAAAATGTCACCCTCCCAGACTCAAGCATTTTCAAGTGGTTCTGTGCCAGTCCTTGGGACCTCTTAGCCAGTACCAGCCCCGGACTATCCAGACACTACGTGGTACTGAAGCCCTTCTCCCATCACACATATCTGTCATTTGCCATGCACAGCCCAGGAACTGCCTTCTTTGTAAAAGGACTTGTCTGCCATAGAAAACAAAGTTCTCAAGAAAGGAAGGGAGGGTGGGAGGGAAGGAAGGAAGGAAGGAAGAAAGGAAGGAAGGGAGGAAGGAAACCCAGGATTGCCAGCAATTTTACTTCTAGTTATATATTTAAAAAGAAATAAACGCAGGAACTTAAATACTTTTAGAGCTGGCAAGGTGGCTCAGTGGGTTAAGGCACTTGCCTTCAATCAAAGAGCCAAGATCTACGCGAGGGACCCACATGGTAGAAGGGAATGGCTCTTGTAAATTGTCTTCTGACCTCCAGATCTCTCTCTCTCTCTCTCTCTCTCTCTCTCTCTCTCTCTCTCTCTCTCTCTCTCTCTCTCTCTCTCTCTCTCTCTCTCACACACACACACACACACACACACACACACACACGTAAAATTTTAGAATATATATCAGAAGTCTACTAAAAGCTGTTTTCTCCTGAGTTCTAAGTCACCTCAGCAAATATCTCGTGTTTCTAAAACGGTGAGATGCTTCCATTCCACCTTCTGGCCCCACTCTGAGCATTCAGAAGCCCCCATTCTGAAGTTATAGGATAGTGTTTTTCTTTTTTTTACTAGGATTTCTTATTTATATGTTCTCTGTTTTAAACTCTTAACAAGGAATAATTTTTAAAGTGGTTTCAGAATTTGTAAAGGCAAATTCAAAATCAGGGGCAATTTAACTGGTGTGAAGTAGAGGGTGACAGGCATCCTCGAACCAGCTAAAAATCCTAGCCACACCTGGAGAAGTTGTTGCTTTTGTAAGCTGTGTAATTAGCAACCAGAGCATGTGCTGGAAAATGGAATTGTCTGTTTAAATAGAGGACGGGGCCAGAGGCCACCCAGCTTGAGACCCTCCCACTGTGCATGTTAGCCCAGCCTGAGTGATCCCAGCTGACTCTTCATAAAGGTCTATTGTGGGTCTACATGTAAAGTGTGTGGCTGACTGAGGCCACATGATTGTTCCACATGCAAAGCAGGTGTGACCATTTAAAAACACAACTAGGTCCTGTTTACCTTGTGATTATAAATTATATTCTTTTCCAGCCCACTGTTTCTCTGGCTGGGCATCAGGACCACTGGGGACATTTCAAACAAATCCTGATGTTGTTTAAGCTGCACCCAGATTTAAACAGACTCACTGAGACGGCGTTCTCATAGCAACCCAGGGGATTACTCATTCACAACAAAGCTTGAAAGATGGTCCGCAAAGTATGGGAGTCAATCAGCTGAAGGTCTTGTTGCAGTCCAGGATGTGAGCCCTACCCCAGACTCAGTGGTCACTGTGAGAGCCACAGTTGTGTTTATTGTTAGGATGTGGTTCATGGCAGAACAATGCTGCACTCCCTTTGGAGTTACAATAGCATTATATCCTTGCACAAAAGACAGACCCTCGACCCAATGTCTGTCATTAGCTCTTTCAATCACTTCACAAGGCCACACTTTGTTGGGTCCTGGGGACACGCAAATAATGGGGAGCAGACAACTGAAGTCTATGAACCAGAAGTAAACTTTATTCTAAAACACCGCAAGGGGAAAAAAAAAAAAAAAAAAAAAAAAGCTTACAAGTAAATGGGACCGTAGCCAGAGTTCGGGGTTCTGATACTGTGGCAAGGGGGTGTGCGTTTTGAGCCCCCTCTTATCGTAAGAAGTAAGGATTAGGCATGGGACAAAAGAATGTTTCCAATCTTGTGGTTAAGCTTAGAGTTACATTGCATTTTAGGATTTACAAGTCCTGCTAACAAGGTTTCGGCTTGATGGTGTTTGCAGAAGCCTGCAGCGTTCCTGACACAGATGTTCTCCCCGTAGCTGGGAAGGATACGAAACAATGCGAAGCAGAAGGTCACTTAGGGGCACTGGTTAAAGGTTGTAGGATGAGATGTATACTAGAGTTCATGTAGGAACCACTATTAAAAGTTAACTTTGGTCCACGGCAGTTGTCAGCTGTAAGTGGCAGGGGGGTTCTCACTAAAAGTTAACCCCCGGGTGTGGACAGAGGAGCTGGCTGTAAAGCAAAACGCCATTGTTAAAAGTTACCCCCTAGTCACGGACAGAGCTGATGACTGTCAGTTCTCAATTCTTTTTATTAGGCTTTTTATTCTTTTTATTATTTTACATTTTATTTATATATTGTTTGTTTTGAGACAGGGTTTCTCTGTGTAGCCTTGGTTGTTGTAGAACTTGCTCTATAGATGAAGCTGGCCTCAAACTCATAGAAATCGCCAGCCTCTGCCTCCCAAGTGCTGGGATTAAAGGTGTGCACCACCACCACCTGGCTGTTATTTTCTATTTTTAGTTAAAAGTTTTTTTTGCCCAATGTATTTGGATCATGGTGTCCCCTCCCCCAATCCCTCCCAGATCTTTCCCACTTCTCTACCCACTTAACTTCATCTTCTTTCTCTTTCCAAAAAGCAAAAACCAAACAACAAAACAAAGAGCCGATAAGACGAAGAATACTTTGTTTTGATGGGCTTTCTAGCCCCAGGCCTTTGAACACTTGGTCCTCAGCTGGTGGTGGTTTGGCCTTGCTGGAGGAAGTGTGTCACGGCCTCGTGGAGGAAGTGTGTCACTGGTGGCAGTGGCAGGCAAAGCTTCACCCCACTAGTCACTCTGCCTTGCTGTGTTTGTGGTTTAAGATGGAATCTCTCAGCTTCTTGCTCTGGCTGCCTACTGCCATGCCTCCTCCACCACTCTGGATTCTCCCTCTGGAACCATTAACCCAAATAAACTCTCCCTTAAGTTGCCTTTAGTCATGGTGTTGTATTTCAGTGGCAGAAAAATAACTAGAATGCCTGTCTTCTCCTTCCACAGCTGGGTTCTCACACCAAGATTTGCTCATTGACCTTAAGTATCAGCCTTCTTTTCCAGCAAAGAGCTCAGCTGCTCCTGAAAGAGGTCCAACCCTTTTTGCCTTATTGACACTAGACTGAAAACTATATTCCTCAACTAATAAAAAAAACCAGCGTTCAAATCCAAATCGTCAAACTAGAAAAAAACAGCAGTTTCCTATCTAGGAACACTACTGTCCATGAGACAGGCAAGCAGGGAACAGTCTAGCAACCTAGGACTTTAGTTTGGGCTGTGCAAACCCCTCATCTAATAGTGCACTTGGTCACATGAGATGCTTTCCTGTATGTACTATACACACCCCCCACTCTAAACAATAGTTTATCTTCCCCCTTAATAATTATCAGAATTAACATTCTATTAAATCATATTCTGGATATATCCAGGTATAAAAGTAGGGAGGTCCGTGACAGGGCAAAGGTCCCTCCATCTTGTCTTAACTGGATCCATCTTTAGTTTAACCTGAAGCTCATACCCTTTCAACCCCCTTCCCCCCAGGGGTTTTAAAAGAAAATGGCCCCTGAAGTGAGTGGCACTAATGGGAGGCATGGTTTTGTTGGAGTAGGTATTGTATTGCTGGAGGAAGTGTGTTACTGTGGAGGTGGTCTGTTTGAGGTCTCATATATGCTCAAGATACCACCAAGACAGACCACTTCCAGTTGCCTGCAAGATGTAGAACTTTCTCTAATGGGTTGCTGTTCCAGCTTTGACCTGGAAATGCTACCCCCAGTGAGGCTTCCGGTAACTATCACACCTACCTATGACCTGCCCCTGAGGTGGGGCCGAGATGGGAGCCCTTAAGACCTGAGATCCAGATGTGCTGGCACTCTTGGTTCCTGGTGATCCTGGATGCTGGATGGTAGACTGAGTGGAGTTCTCCAGAGAACCCAGCTGGACTACACCTCACCTCTCCGGGATCCAGTAACCAACCCCTTTACTAGCTGTAAGTTCTATGTGGAGTTGCCTTAATAAGTCCCCACAATATCTGGTGCTCACATGGGGCAAACTCCAAACGACTGGGTGGCTTCCTCCCTCAGTGTGGCATGCTTTCCACACTTTGTTCACACTTCTCTGTCTCTTCTTCCCTGTCTTTTAAAATTCCCGCCCCTCCTCCGGACCAAGCGCTTACCGTTCAGCACATGACCACACGGTACTGCTCCTTCTCCCTCCCCGGCTCTGCGGCATGGGAGCAGCTGAGTCCAGTCCCCCAGCAAGCTTAGGCCCCAGACTGGTGACAAGTCACAGTGAGGCGCGCCGCCCCTCCCCCACCCACCCCCACTGCCAGCTCCCACCCAAGCTCCAGCCTGAGCCCAAGGCTTCCACCTCTCACCGGCTCCCTCTCGGAAGCTGTTCAGAGGCTGCCTCGTTAAAATAGCCGCTGCCCCCAGTTGGCTCCCCGAGGGTGCTGCTTCTGCAGCAGCAAAGGTACTGAGAGGGGCTTGGAGCGGCGGCTGCCAGCTGTCATCCTTGCTGCCTGGAGCTGTCCATGCCCTGAGCTCAGGCCACTCAACCCCACACGCCTGACACTGCCTTGTGCACAGGGGACACTCCGCTTCCGACTGCAGCTGCCACCAGCCAAAGCCTTCAAGCGGAACCTGCTTTAGAGCTACACTAGCGGCACCTGCTGGCTGAAAAGCGCTACTACACCCCAAAAAACCATTGAGAGGACGGTAAGACAAGCCAGTGTTTTATTTCAGGTAAGAGTACTTGATAATTTTACACCTTGAAACTGACAAACAGATCTTGAGTAATTCTTACGGCTGAAAACATTACTTCACAAGAATTTAAAAACTTCTTTTGCCCATATGATGAATGACATTTTTCTGGAAAAATACAACCTTCCTAAGGCGTATCTGGCTTGTACCATTTTGGCATTTACCATAATAATTCACACAGCATTCAAATACTGGTTTAATAATAATAACAAAGATGAGTCATTATTGGGACTGATACAGGCTTTAAAAGATAGCAATGAAAGCTTACATAAAAAGATTCTTTCTCAGCCGGGTGGTGGTGGCACACGCCTTTAATCCCAGCACTTGGGAGGCAGAGACAGGCAGATCTTTGTGAGTTCAAGGCCAGCCTGGTCTACAGAGCGAGATCCAGGAAAGGCGCAAAGCTACACAGAGAAACCTGTTTCGAAAAAAACAAAAAACAAAAAACAACAACAAAAAAAGATTCTTTCTCTGGAATCTGCCAACCTGTGAATCTTTGGGGCTGAGCTCTGTTACAACAGTGGAATACCCAGATGGAAAATCCTACACTGTCAGAAGAGGAATATAGACCAATGCATGTTTCTAGGAATAATATCATGACATGCTATAAAAATCAGGCACCAAACATTCAGGCTGTTCACAAACAGAGCACAACTGCTGTTGAACTCTCAGAAGTATCAACTGCCTTACCTTTAAAATGGCTAACTAATAAACCTGCCTGGGTTGGACAATGGCCTTTGACAAAAGAGAAGCTACAAGCTTTAGAACAGCTGGTTCAAGAGCAGTTAAATGCTCAACACATTGAAGAATCTACCAGCCCTTGGAATTCTCCTGTATTTATTTTAAAAAAGTCTGGTAATTGGAGAATGCTGACTGATCTGAGTGCTATTAATAAAGTAATTCAGCCTATGGGCTCCCTACAGACTGGGATGCCCTTGCCCTCTCTGCTACCCAAAGAATGGCCTGTAATAGTTATTGACTTGAAAAGCTGTTTCTTTACCATACCCTTACAAGAAAAGGATAGAGAAAAATTTGCCTTCACAGTATCTAATTATAACAATTCCCAGCCAGTCAAGAGAGATCAATGGAAGGTCCTCACACAGGGAATGTTAAACAGCTGTACCCTGGGCCAATACTTTGTGCAAAAACTATTGGAGATAATTCATGTGAAGTTTCCACAATCCATAATTTATTATTATTATATGGATGATATCTTATTAGCTGATCCAGAGTTAGGCACATTAGAAAGCATGTTTGAAGAAGTAAAAGTTTTACCTCTCTGGGGACTGCAAATTGCTCCTGAAAAAATACAAAGAGGAGATTCTATTAATTATTTAGGATATAAGATAGAGCTACAAAAAATTAGACCCCAAAAGATACAACTAAGGAGAGATCGATTGCAGACTCTTAATGGTTTTCAAAAGTTGTTAGAAAGCATTTCCAACTTACTGGGTATCATGGGAATACCCAAAGATGGACTACAAAATTTGGCTAATACTCTAAAAGAGGACAAATAATTAAATAGTCCAAAAGAATTATCAGCCAAATCTGAGAAGGGATTGGCTCTAGTAGAAAAGACAATTTGAGAAGCACATGTGGATCGTGTGAATCCAGACCTTAAATGTATTCTGGTCATATTCCCCTCCAGACATTCCCCCACAGGTATTTTGATGCAGAGGGAAGATATTATATTGGAGTGGATATTTCTACCATATAAGCCAAGTAAGAAGTTAAAGACTTACATAGAAAAGATCTCTGATTTGATTCAAAAAGGAAAAAGACTTCGCCAGTTGACAGGAATGGACCCAGCAGAAATTGTAGTGCCTTTAACTAATGAGGAAATTTCCTCATTATGGAAAGATGATGAATATTGGCAGAGAGCCTGCAGTAACTTTTTTTGGGAGAGATTAACAACCGTTATCCCAAAAGCAAGAGAATAGAATTCATAAAGATGATTGAATGGGTTCTTCTTCACATTGTATGACAAAGCTAATTTCTGGAGTCCTCACATTCTATACTGATGCAAATAAATCAGGGAAAGCTGGATACAAATCAGGAGACTTAAGTAAAGTGGTTCAAAGTCCATATAACTCTGTACAAAAGGCAGAACTGTATGCCATTCTTATGGTACTGATGGACTTCACAGAACCCCTCAATATAGTCACTGACTCTCAATATGCAGAGAGTTGTTTTACATATCAAAACTGCTGAATTTATTCCTGATAATACAGAATTAACTTCATTATTCATACAATTGCAGGAAATCAACAGAAATAGGGAACATTTTATATATATGTCACATATTGGATCCCATATAGGTCTGCCAGGACCTCTAGCACAAGGTAATGATGAGATTGATCAGTTTCTAATAGGTAACATGCTAGAAGCCTCAGAATTTCATAGGAAACACCATGTAAATAGCAAAGGTTTGAAGAAGGATTTCTCCATCACTTGGCAACAAGCCAAGGATATTGTAAAAAAAAAAAAAAGTCCTACTTGTTCCTTCTATAACCAAACTCCATTACCTGCAGGGAGCAATCCAAAAGGTATACAAAGAAATGAAATTTGACAGATGGATGTGTTTCATTTCACAGAATTTGGAAGATTCAAGTATTTATACCATACCATTGACACCTATTCAGGATTTCAGTGGGCAACTCCTATAAGTTCTGAAAAGGCTGATTCCGTGATTACATACCTATTAGAAGTTATGGCCATCATGTGAATACCTGTACAAATTAAGACTGACAATGCCTCAGCATATGCCTCCAATAAAATGAGATAGGTTTTGCTTATTACAATATAGAGCATGTTACAGGTATACCACACAATCCCACAGGCCAAGCAGTCATAGAGAGATCCAATCTAACGTTAAAGAATATGCTAAATAAATAGAGAGAGGTAAAAATGACTTCTAGAAATAGACTGCATAATGCTTTATTAACACTGAATTTTCTCAATGCTGATGAGAAAGGAACAACAGCTGTGGAGAGACATTGGATGACAAACAAAACTTCTGAGCTAAATCAACCAGTTTATTTCAAAGATGTGTTGACCTCAGAATGTAAACCAGGATACATCCTATGTTGAGGAAGGGGTTTTGCTTTTGTTTCTGCAGGAGAAGAAAAGCTATGGATACCAACAAAATTAATAAAAATTCGATTCAAACAGGAGAAACCCCTTGATGAGGAGAAGTAAAAGCTTATCCACCAATGTGACATCTCTACAAATTGTAAGAAAAATTTAACAAACAAGGGTTGGGGTAGGGTTCTATTTTTTTCTTTCCAGGATAATAGAAATACCCATCTTCCAGTAATCATAAGGCCTTGAATATCCATACATCTACAGCAGAAAGAAAGAATCTATTGGTACCAATATACACAGGCTAATATCTCACTGCCTAACATCTATATCTCTTTAAGTCTAGAAAAGTTGTGGTTTCCATTTAATTATATACCAAACTGACTTTGGAGTTGGAATTGGCTCACTCCTTCTCTAAACCCAAGCATATTGCTAAAAGAAAATGTTGAGAGATTCTTCTGTCTCATATCAGAAGAGCTGTCTGGTGTGGGACAGAAAAAAACCAATAAAAAGGGACCTTTGTCTTCAAGATTCTAATTCTCTCCATGCTTATTCTTGATTTCTCGGAATCCTTTCTTACGTGTCATGTCATCTTTAAATCCAAACTTTCCATTTTGATATTAATAATGTTCAAGTTTTTCACAGTAAAAAATAAGTTTTTCCAATAGCAGTCTCTGAAGTCTCCAGAAGGAAGATGGGGCCCCACAACAACTCCACCCAGTCCAGAATGATGCCATGGTACTCATCATCATACTACACTTCTAGCCAGGATCTCAGGCAATCTTACCAATTACTCTGAGACTGGCTGCATAATCTACAGTTAGTCTAACTGAGACTTAACTATCTGAGCTTTCTTACAGAACCCCACAGAGATACCATTGTCCCCTGAACAGCAGGAAGCAATTCTAAGAAAACAACACCCCTTTTTCCCAAAGGTTTCATGTTTCTGAGGGTTATGGATAATGGTTACAGGGTTGGGGGTGGAAGAAAACATTGGCCTCAGTATTCCCCTTAAGAAAAGAAAAAAAATGGGAATGGATAAATATAGGATATTAAGGTAGATTATTGTATATACTAGTAAACTAATTTAGTAAAATATTAGCCTTAGATAAATTGCACTGTTATAGATTTTTGTATATTGATACAAATGTAAACTGTTTTTATATTCTTATTCCAGATAATTTGTATAATTGATACAAATACAGAACCATATTTGTTGTAATGTACATATAATTTCTACTCTTATTTAAAATGCTTTGTATATTGATAAAATGTAAAATTATATTTGTCATACTGTATGTATGTCCTACCTCTGTTTAGGATATTTGGTATATTGATACATAGGTAGGATTATTGTCATATTGCATATTGTACTATATATTACTATGCTGTGGGATGTTCTGTATGGCAAATGTGTTGCTGATTGGTCAATAAATAAAACACTGATTGGCCATTGGCTAGGCAGGAAGTATAGGCGGGACAAAGAGGAGAATAAAGCTGGGAAGTGGAAGGCTGAGTCAGAGAGACACTGCCAGCCGCCATGATGAGAAACAGCATGTGAAAATGCTGGTAAGCCACGAGCCACATGGCAAGGTATAGATGAATAGAAATGGATTAATTTAAGCTGTAAGAACAGTTAGCAAGAAGCCTGCCACGGCCATATAGTTTGTAACCAATATAAGTCTCTGTGTTTACTTGGTCGGGTTTGAGCGGCTGTGGGGCTGGCGGGTGAGAGAGATTTGTCCTGACTGTGGGCCAGGCAGGAAAACTCTAGCTACATTCCTACCTCTGCTTTAGTTATTTTGTGTATTGTCACAATTTTGAGGTCATTGTCCTTTTACTGTATAATTGCTTACAGACTGTTTATCCTGTTTACGTGAGGCCTTAGTCCTTAGGTTATCTAGGTAGATAAGACTTACAAATTTATAGTCACCTATGCTTGTCATCTCTATAGTTATGTTAGTTAGGTTCTCCAGACTTACAGAAACATATGTCAGATGAATAGGTGATTTCAAACACTTCGTAGACCTGGAGAATATGGCATTTAAATGTTTCGATAACTTGGAATTCTGATGACATGAGACATGATTGCTCCTGGCAGCACTGATCTGATCCCGCGAGAGAATGTTGGGCTTATGAGACATTTCTGTTTGGAAGTTTGTCTTCACCTTGGCACAAAATGGCCTACTGGGCAAAGAACTGCCCCTGCCTTGATTGCTGACAGTAAAATGGTCTGACAGATACTCTAGGCCTGTAGTCAATTTGAATGCACCAGCGATGCTAAGAAACTTTATGTGACTGTCCAGACTGCCAGCTGTCTCTGTCTACTCTCGAAAGACTCCTGAAAGTTGCTTGTATCCTTCTCCCATTTCTCAGGTATTATTATATTCCTTCTCAGATCTTTGATGGGATTGAAGACTAACAGTTATAGTTACAATCTTCTTGTATCTTAGCTAGAACATATTAAGTATTAGATTTAGGTTCTTTAGGATAGGACACCTTTTGGAATGACCCTTGTAATGTGTCATTTACCTATGCTCCAGACTTCTCTGGATTTTAGTATGTGTCTTGTTTGATATTGTTTGTGTTGGTTGTAGTTCCACCTTGTCTCGGTCATTATCCCTTATTCCTCCTAGACAATATTTGATAATCATTCCTATTGTATATAGTTTTGTATTAGGTTAGAACTTTCTTATTTAGACAACAGGGGGAGATGTAGTGGTTAGCTGTTCCAGCTTTGACCTGGAAGTACTACCCCTAGTGAGGCTTCCGGTAACTGTCACGCCAACCTATGACCTGCCCCTGAGGTGGGGCCGAGATGGGAGCCCATAAGACCTGAAATCCAGATGTGCCGGCACTCTTGGTTCCTGGTGATCCTGGATGCTGGATGGTAGACTGAGTGGAGTTCTCCAGAGAACCCAGCTGGACTGCACCTCACCTCTCCTGGATCCTGTAACCAACCCCTTTACTAGCTGTGAGTTACCCCCCAAAATAAACCTCCTTTTTAACTATGTGGAGTTGCCTTAATAAATCCCCACAATAACTTTCAGTTACCTCTCAGCATCATGTCTACCTGCACGCTACCATGTCCCACCATGATGATAATTGACTGAACCTCTGAAATGTTAAGTGAGCCATCACAATGAAATGTTTTTCCTTTATGAGAGTTGCCGTCATTGTGGTATCTCTTCACAGCAATAGAAACCCTGACACCCCCTTCTATTCCTGTTATGAAAAGTCCCTTGGGAAAGTACCAACCCTGTTCTGGAAACGTGGCTCCAAAAGCCCCAGCTAACTGCTTGCTTACTTTCCTTCACCCTGCCAACCAGGATGTAGTTTTCTTGTGTTCTTTGCCTTTAAAAGCTCCCTGTAAAATGCACTCAGTGCTGCTTTGGGAGAAATGTTTCTCTCCAGGCAGTCGCCAGCTGGGTACACACATGGTGCACAGACAGACATGTAGGCAAACACTCATACACATAAAATAATAAAAAAGATTTAAATAGTAAAATACAATTTAACACACATTTCTTTTTCCTGGTACTGGGAATCAAACCTTGGGTCTAATGCATGCTAGATACATGCTCTATTGGCTTAGCACACCCCAAGTCCTGATCTTTTAGAAGGCAAGTCAGACCTCAAAGTCTGTGACCACAGTGACACAATTCCTCCAAGGTCACACCTCCTAATAGTGCTACTTGCTATGGGCCAAGTATTCAAATACATGAGTCTGTGGTGGCCATACCTATTCAAACCACCACAATGGGACAGCTAACTTTTCTTTGTAATTTCTCTACCAATCATTTGCATATATATTATTTAAAATAGAGAAAGAAAAGGTGATGAGGCATTTACTTGTGGTAGCTGACACTGTTCCCGATACACTTATGTGTATTGTGTCATTAGAATAACACAGAGGGGTACAGATGGGGTGTGTCATTAGAATGACATGGTGGGGTACAGATGAGCTGTGTCTTTAGCTTTGGGAAGCAGAGGGATCCAAGTCGGCACCATGAATTTGCAGCTTTGCTTTATCAAAGTCTTCAGCCCTTAAACCTCGCTTGTCTCCTAAACCCAAAAGGAAAACAAAAGTGAAGTGTTGAGAATCTTCCTGTTTTGTTTTGTTTTGATTGAAGGATAACATACAGACAAAGTATCCAGCTACAAGGACAGCTTGCAGATTTTACAAAGTGGACCTACTGAGGCACTCAGCATCCATCCATATAAAGAAACTGCATTGTTAACAGCTACTTTCCAAGACTGATTTCTAACATTATAGGTTTTTTTTTTCCCTTGGCACATTGTATAGTCGATATCAAAGAATACGTGCTCTTTGGAGTCTGGCTGCTTTCATCTCGTTGAGTACCTGCAACCTATAATTGAATATTACTGTGTGTAAGTGAAATGTATTCACTGCCATTGATGCTGTATGTAGTGCATGAATGTAGCACCCTTCATTTACTACTGTTTGTGGTCTTTTGGATAGTTGCTAGTTTGGTCTGTTATAAACAGTATTATCTATTTGTTTTAAATATTTGTGAACCTTAAGCTTTTATAAATACAGTTCTTAAAAGATTTACTTTTAGCCAGGCAGTGGTGGCACATCCCTTTAATCCCAGCACTTGGGAGGCAGAGGCAGGAGGATCTCTAGGTTTGAGGACAGCTTGGTCTACAGAGCGAGTTCCAGGGCAGCCAGGGCTACACAGAGAAACCGTGTCTTGAAAATCGCCCCCCCCCCCATTCTGCCTAGGGTCAGGATAGCAAGTTTAATAAGCACCAGAAGTTCCCAGTGCATAGGAGACAGAATATGGCATCCATTGGGCTGCCATAGTCTAGAGCACAACCTGAAATCATGTGATCTGTGAGGCCTCTGTTCTTGGAGTTCTTTGCTTATGTCTCCAGGCCCTACCACAAGCCAAATTCTTTATTTGACAAGCTGAAAATGAAGCATAAGCATGTCATGTCAGACCTGCAGAGCTTGGAGAATGAGAACAGTGAAGCCTCAGAGAAATTCAATTTTAGACGTGTTCACTGGGCATTGAGGCTTCAAAAGAGTCATCCCATTCCCAGTTAACCCTCTCTGCCTCCTGCTTGTGTCTCAAGATGTGAGCCTGCAGCTACTGCTTCAGCATCATGCCTGCCTGCCTGTTGCCACGATGGTCATGGACTCCAACCCTCTGAAACCAGAACCCCCATGTTAAATGATTTCCTTTATAGGTTGCCTTGGTCATAGTGTTATATCATAGTAACAGAAAAATAACTAAGATGCCCACGGAGACTCATCCTGCCACTTAAATGGAAACATTTAACTCAGGCCTACTGAGAGAGCTCATACAACACCATCTGCTAGTACGGTCACTGCACAGTCCTCCATGGGCCACATGCAGTGAGGCTCCTCCTGCAGCCTCTGCAACCTGCTCAGCCCAGCCCAGGGCTCAGCTGCAAATCACTAACTAGAGAAAAAAGCTGGGTCGGTAGGTGGATTGCTATAACGGTCCACATGCTGGCTGGGCTTCGCCCTAGAGCTATTTTGATTTGGTTAGGGATAGTTTTTTTTGTTGTTTTAGAGTTTAGAAAAGCTCTTGCTGGCTGGGCAGTGGTGGCACAGGCCTTTAATTCCTGCACTCGGAAGGCAGAGGCAGGCTCTGTGAGTTCAAGGCCAGCCTGGTCTACAGCTACAGTGAGTTCCAGGACAGTCAGGGTTACACAGAAACCTAGTCTCGAAAATAAAACAAAAACCAGAAGCTCTCGCTGTGTAACTAAGACTGGCCTGAGGTTCCAGAGTGCTGGGACTGGCAGGATTCAAATGGGGAAAAGGGGAAAACACTTCTCGCTACTTTACATTTCCTGCTGTCTGAGAGTAAAACTTTAACATAACTGATAAAAACCAAAATTGCCTACAGCAATAGAGCTTGTTTTCCTAAAGATGTTTCAGAAAAAGGATATCAAAAACAACCAATTGCATAGGGTTTGGTGCTCAAATGTGTAATCTCAACATTTATGAGGAGGAAATAGGATCCAGAGTTAAAGGGAAGTCTCAGCCACAGCAGAATTCAAGGTCTGCCCAGGACACCTTTGACCGTTTCAAAGAATACAAATTAACAAAAACTGTATGTTGTTGGTGATATTTATTAAGCTGCCAATGTTATTGATTAAGCAGTGCTGTTTACTGTATGACAGAAGCCACAAGGCACAACAAAACCCACATTAAGAATTTATTAAGGGAATAGAGAGGGGGTGTGCATAGGCCTATGGAATGACTGTATAGGAAGAGAGATTGGTGGAACCCACTTTTATAGGTGTGTCCCCCCCCCCCATGCACATATGGGCTTACATAGCTATGCCACATATAGATTACGTGATCACGCTGCATGCAAATTACGTGATCACACAGCACACAGATTACATAGGATATAAGGCCCTGGGATGACTAAGCATTTTACCTGGCTACTAGACAGTGCATGTGTGGTCATGTAGCTAGGGGAGTGGCTAGGAATTCTAACAGTTGTTTTTTGCTCTTTCCATGGGCCCGCAATCCCAGCTCCCAAATAAATCACACATGGAGGCTTATTTTTAATTATGAATGCCCGGCCTTAGCTTGGCTTATTTCTTGCAAGCTTTCCTTAACTTAAATTACCTGTCTACCTTTTGCTTCTGGGTTTTTCCCATTCTCCTACTTCTGTAAATCCTACTCTTACTCCGTGGCTTGCTGTGTTCTTTTTTCCCAGGACGGGAGGTGGAGGGGTCCAATGCCCAGTCTTATGAATGCTAAGCAACACTTTTTTTTTTTTTTTTTTTGGTTTTTCGAGACAGGGTTTCTCTGTGTAGCTTTGCGCCTTTCCTGGAACTCACTTGGTAGCCCAGGCTGGCCTCGAACTCACAGAGATCCACCGGTCTCTGCCTCCCGAGTGCTGGGATTAAAGGTGTGTGCCACCACCGCCCGGCGCTAAGCAACACTTTTAAGCCACACCTTAGCCCTTGGTTTCTGGCAGCCTCATGCAGTTCAAGCTGGCCTTGAACATGGTATTCTACCTCTTGCCTGGGTTCCCAGAACTCTGGCAACAACACCCAGATTAACTTAATTCTTTGTTTTCACACAGAACAGAACTGGTGAGGGTGTCACCACAGAAACTATAATCCCAGGGGAAGTGCTGAGAAAGATTGTTTTAAAAAGGCCAGATCCAAAAATCTTAGTTCCAAAGACCCAAAACAACAATGGATCTGTGAGGTAAAATGTGCACTATATTTACAGCCAACTCAACATTTCCCCCCTCAGGCTCTGCAGTACCACAGAAATTCCAAGTGACATCCCCAAAAGCTAGGGAGGCTTTCGATCCTAGGGCTGTACCCTATCTTCAACTTGAACTTCTTGCCCCAAGACAGTCAAGGATAGGAAAACAGGTACTTATCTGTACCACGTAAGAATACCATTTTAGGCCAGATGGATCTCTGTGAATCCCAGGCCAGCCTGGTCTACAAAGCGAATTCCAGGATAGCTGGAGCTGTTCCACAGAGAAACCCATTCTTGAAAAGAAAAAAAGAAGGAAACATTTTATCTCTGGTTTTATATGATAACTATCGTGTGGGTTTTCCCTACAGAAGCAAACAAGAGAAGAATTGTTTCCTCTCTAAAGCCTGAGAGACTAGTAATAAAGCTAAGATAAAACTCAAAATGTAGTTAAAGAATTATTCTGGAAGGTGTAATTGTCCACGTATGAAAGGACTGTTACTTACCGACAAAGAAACCCCATTACCCTATTTTGCCAGCTACCCACCAACACTGCGCCAAACTGCTAGTTCCGTAGGGCAATCAAGGTAATGCCAAATGAAGGAACTATAAACTCAAAAGCCCCAAGTAGAATCCTAGTCCCCCAGAAAAACATCTTGATTCTGCTGTACAGTCAGGCCAAGCAAAGCCAGGAATAAGTAAGAATGAGCACACGATGAGTGATCCGTGCTGGACAGAAGATAAGTCAACAGAGCACCTACACAACAATTATTTAGCTCACTTGCCTGTGAGTTCATCGAATTCACGAATATGTATGACAAGCCAGGACCTGTGGTATAGACTGTAAGCTTACAAACGATGTCTAAAGTGTTAGATTTAACAATCACAGAAGACCAGCTGAGGAGAGGAAAACAACGGCTCCTCTGACAGACAAGCATAGAAATTACTACTGGTGATTCTCCCCAGAAGAAAAGTGCTCAACTTGGCCACTGTCATTGACTTGACAGAGTTAAATACCATACCTACATCACAAGCTCCCAGGTCCGAAAGTCTTAGTCTGACTGCTCCTTAGCCATTTGGCTAAGATCCAGCTTAAGTCTAAACCCCTCAGCCACACCAGGTATTTTGAAGGGGTCATTAAAGGTTTATATAGTCATTCAAGTATTTGAGGTCTTGAACCGACAGGAAGTAGTGTTGTCCCGGAGGATACAATGGTAAGTCTGCCATCTAGTGGAGACTTTGTGCCACTGGTTGTTCACTGACAACACTAAATTTCTGACTAAGCACAGTTAAAAGATAATTAGCAGGCACAGTGACTGTCTCTAAAAGCCTATCAGTAGTTAACACTGTGTGGGCAAAGCACTGTTTAAATGCTAGCCGGGAGACTCTCAAATGGAGAAGGGACATATGCCAGAATACCCAGAGTTTATAAAACCCATATATAGATCCCTGAGGTTCCCAGCAGACTATGCTGATTTAACAAACTAGAGAGGGAGTAAGTCCTTTGTACTTCTAAAATTAGGTACAACCTCCCCTTTCTGTAGCTCCAACTTTTCCACTTTTGAAAATATTCCCTCAAAGGAATAACTTGAGAGAATTAGACATAAGTCATGATAAAATCTTCATTACAAAACTTTAAATGTCTAGGTTATTTTCCTAGAGACTCAAAGACAAAGACCTATTGGAAGAGGTAAAACTGAGAAGTAAATGTAAGGACTGTTAATAGTGCCAGAGGCTACACATCTCACTCATCTGAACAATTCTGCAAGCTAGCAAACCTACCTCCCAAACAGCTTATCACCTGGGTGTGGTGGCATGCACCTATGTAATCCCAGCAGAGCCAGGAGGATTCCTGCAGCCTGTCTCAAACAAGCCACACAAACAGGGCTGGAGAGATGGCTCAGTGGTTAAAAGTACTTGCTGCTCTTCCAAGGGGCCAGAGCTCAGGTCTCAGGACCCATATCAGGTGGCTTACAATGGCTTGGACCTCCAGGTGTAAGGAGATCTGACACCCTCTTCTTAAACAAACAAAAAAATCCAAAGAGCAAATCAAGTAACTTGGTGAGCAGTACAAATGAAATAAACCTCCTCCTGCTGTCAGACCAGGGTGAATTTCTTTCCAAGATTCTGGTGTACTTTCAAGTTCAGAAATGCCACAGTGGGATCCCAACAGAGAACCAACTGACTTACCTGTCCCACACACATCAGGGAAATAACTCAAGAGCCCTACAACAATATTGCAAATTCTCAGGCGGGTGTTACTTTCTACCACCCTCACTGAAGGAAGCCGTGATGGTGAGCAGTACCCTGCAAACAGCACTAGTAAGAAAGCTGTGTGCGCTGAGGGTCAGGTAACTCCAGCCTTCTGCCTTGTCATTCTCGATCCATCCTCCCAAGTTCCAGCCTGTAGCACTTAAGACGGTATTGTTTTCTCTACAAGGACTAAGTTACATCAGGGCCAGGAGCACGTCCATTTCTTACACTGCTGTATCCTCGACACCTTGAGCATACAGCATTGAATAAATGAGTGCCTGAGCAACGCATCAATGACCCTGTAAGCTCTCTTCTCATCAGAAGGGAGAAATACAGCTTGTTTGGAGGACTCTTGGGAGAATTAACTAGGATGTTAAAAATACCGTGTTCACGACATAGCCTCCAACATCCCAGCTTGCCAAACCATTCGGAATAGGAGCAAATATGCTCTGGATCAATAATGGAAAACAGGCTCACATAGGGCGGGAGACCCAGACAAGAACCACAGAAAGAGGGCTGTGACGACTGAAAAACCAGGGAGGGGCAGTCGGGAGAGTGTAGGAAAGGGATGGAGAGAAGCTTCTCCAAGGCTTCAGGCTGCCAATCGAGGCCCAGGGACTGAGCATGTCGACAGGAGGGAGGAGAAAGGGCAGGCCCAGCGCTCGGGAAGAAGGGAGAGGTGGTAGCTCCGGGTCGCGGGGGAGGGAGAGGAGTCCGGGCCTGGCGTGACACGGGGAAGGGAAGGCGACTGGGCCCGGCACGCAGACAGGCAGGATGGTGGCCGGGGACCCCGCGTGTGTCGGCAGAAAGGAGGGCAGGACAGGCCACAGGCCGGGGCGAGGAGGGCCGAAGGGCAGGCGAAGGAAGCGCGCCCGCCCCGCCGGGCACACTCGTCCTTACCAGCTGGCAGCGCTTCTTCCGGTGGGCCGAGGGGACCTTGGACCGACCCAGACACCTAGCCACCAAAGGCTCGGGCTCCCGAACCCAGAGCTCTCGCGATAGTTTGGCCTCCCTACCACGCCTCTAGTTAGTGTTCTGACAGTTTCGCGAGATTTCCTTCCGCGCCTGCGCAAAGCCTCTTTAGGACTAGCGGAGAGTGCTAATTTTCCCTGTCCCAAATCTGGGTCCTTTTCATGCCTCTCGCACCAAATGCTCACACAAGGTAGATCTTATTTCGCTGTAATATTCATATGCAAGAATACATGTCAGTCTGGGCATTGGTGCTAATCCTAGAGCTATAACTTGTAACTTATTGTTGGGTTGATTTTTTTAAAAACATGTTTGGTTTTCCTTTTGTCTCCTTTAAATGTTTGTTTGATTTATAACATGCATTAATTTAATACAAACATAATTGGCAAATTTATTTATTTATTTGAGTTTTTCAAGACAGGGTTTCTTTGTGTTGCCCTCTAGAGATCAGGCTGGCATGAGATCCACCTGCCTCTGCCTCCCAGTGCTGGGATTATAGGCCACAACCACCCAGGCTACAATTGGTAAATTTAAATCATACAAATATTCAAATGTTGCTCAACTTTGGGGCCCACTCGAAGCACATTTACAATATCCAACTATCAACACGACAGAACTTTCCTTCATCGTTCTTTTCCACCACGGTATATTTGCACACCTCTTGATGGAATATTGTCTTACACTTCTCTTGGTCATAGCCCCTGGGTATAAGGATTCTGTCAATGAGACAAGATAAGACCTGTTAGAAGGGAAAAGACACTTACTCACCCAGCCCTGCTGCTCAGACATGCTCTGTGCAAGAAGCAGACCACACACACTCCAATTGCCTGGGGTTCCCCTCACCAACTTAAGGGCTTCTTTGGGCTGTTAATATCCCAAGTGTCGACTCCAGGCATCTGTACCTGTCTGTGCCATGGGGTCACAGAGACCATTCCTAATGTGGGTCCTGTATTTTACCCTGCATGCACTGAAGGACACCGGGATGTTCTGACAGACTCAGGAGCAGGTCTGGGTGACTCTGGAACAGCAAAGCTTTTACTAGCCTTGCTCTTCCCACCCTCCCTGTTCAGGGAGTGGTCCACAATAATTGTGCTGGACCATGGAAGGGGAAGGGTGGTCCCAGCCCTGTGTGGTGTCTGGTTAGAAGAGGAGCTCATCCCACCAACAGGAGCAGAGAGCCATCCCTGGCCAGGGTTGTGGGACCCAGGAAGAAGCCACGGAGCAAACCTTCCTGGGAAAACCCGGGGCACACACAATTTTTAGGAATCATTGCCCTCAATGCCCATCTAAAGGCTTGAGATTTAAATTGCCCTGCCAGAGCCAGACAAGGTGGCACACAGCACTTGGAGGTAGAGGCAGGAAGATCAGATTCAAGACCAGCCTCAGCTACACTGTGAGTTTGAGGCCAGTGTAGATTAGGGAGCCCTTGTCTCAGAAAACAAAGCTAAAGGCTGGAGAAATGTGTTCAGTGGTTAAAAGCACCTGCTGCTCTTCAGAGGATGGGAGTTCAGTTCTCAGCACCCATGGCTGTTGACCCACAAATGCCTATAACTCCAGTACCAGGGGAGTCAACACCTTCTGGCCTTCATGGTCTTGCATGTATGTGTATATACAGCCACACAGACATACATACATACACATATATATGTAAATAAATAATAAACCTTTTTTCTTTTCTTTTTTTGTTGTTTTCTTTGTTTATTTGTTTGAGACAGGATTTCTCTGTAACTGCCCTGGCTGCTCTGGAACTCCCTTTGTAGACCAGGCTTGCCTTGAACTCACAGAGACCCGCCTGCCTCTGCCTCCTGAATGCTGGGATTAAAGTCATGTGTCACCACCACCCAGCTAAAATAAATCTTTTTTAAAAACCAAGAACAAAACAAGCTGCCTGCCCTGAGTATATAAAAGAGGCCATTTCGGTGCCTTCTGTAACAATGTGTCAGTATTAAGAAGACCCGGAATTTTATCCTAAAGGAAAAAGACATTTCAGTCTTCTTCCCCTCGTTATTGAAACCATTCATTGATCTCAATTTTCTGGTCCACAGAACATCTGAATTTGCAGCCCTCAGTGGACCATGCAGGGAGAAGATGGCAGGATGTCTTCTCACAGTTGACCAGGGCACTGGGCACTCAACCAAAACCTTCATGGCCCAGAGTAAGTTTGAGGCCAGCCAGGGCTACTCAAGACCCTTTCTCAAAACAAAAACAAACAACAACAAAACCGTTGGCACAGTGGCACTGCCTGTAGTTCCAGTGTTGAGATCTAGTCTGCCCTGCTCTAAATTACTCCATATTATGAAACACAGGAGCTTTCAGGCCATGCCTTGCTGTGGAGGAACCTGCTTTTAAGCTGCATTTCATTTAGTTTGTGTTCAGAGGAGGAGGCAGGATGACTTTGCACTTGTCCTGCATGTAAACAGCACCATCCACCCAGCACCGCCCACAAGACTCACTGCTGAACAACTTAGAATTCAAAAAGAATTGTGTCCCAGGCAGGGGCCCACATAAATGTGGGGAGAACTGACTCCAGAATGTTGTCCTCTGACCTCCTCAAGCACCACTCCCACTGAATCACAGACACATGTTTACACTAATGTGTTGTTAAAGGGGGAGGGCTGAAAGAGGGGAACTCCAGACTCTCCCTGGGCTTCAGTTTGTCTCAGTTCCTGCTGCCAAGCAGCGGACAGCTCGTCCACCTGTTGGTCCTTCTGGACTCATTAGTTAGCCTGTGTGGCTTCAGTAGTCCACCTCCTCACTGGGCAGCTCAACTCGACCCTGAGGCCCCCTCTAGGTGCACCTCCAACAGATTCTCTTTGCATCTCTATCATATTTATCATATCTGCCTGCCTCCAGCCCCTTTTCAGCCCTTCCAACTCTGCTGTGCTCTGTCAGCTTTCTATAGCCATTTTGTAACGTACATACATGCATACGTACATACATACACTTACTGTGTGATGTGTAAAGCATGATCTGAGAGTTAATGGTAGTAGTTAAAGTTGTTATAAAGAAAAATCTGTTTGTCAGTGACTAGGTATCATGGGAAATTGGGACTGCTTGGCAAACTGTAGCCCCTAAACCAAACACACACACACACACACACACACACACACACACACACACGCACGCACGCACGTAAATAAATCTATATTTCTGTTAAAAAGAAATTGATGTAGCTTATGAATTTGCTGTTATTCAATAAACTCTAGCCTTGTGGATAGATGCGAACATATCTGTCTATGCTTCTCACACAGTGCTCACATCACACTCAGCTTACACAGGAGACTGAGGTAGCAGGATCTCTTGAGCCCTGGAGTTTGACAGCAGGATAACTTAAGGAGACTTTGACCAAACATAAGACAAAACAAGGCAGAGACTCTGAAGAGTGGTTATTTGGGACCCTCCAGAATCAGTGGTTGAGACTTACTGGGAGCAGCAATTAATTCCATCTTTTTCACAGAAACACTTCGTACAGTTGGTTATCCATTCAGTGCCCACACGGTGTTTGCTACCATCAGAATCCAGGCATCCTAAAATGATGCAAATCCCCAGGTCACACCACAGGAACAAAGCTTGTAGGGACACTGAGCCAGCCACTGGCACATGATGATGGACAATTGTAGCACTGTCAGAGACAGTGCTTTTGAGTCAAGATGGCCAAAACCCAGCACACTAAAGCACCTGCCTCGGAGAGTGTCTTTGTTTTTGTTTGTTTTTATAGACAAGGTGTTTCTATGCAGCCTTGGCTAGCCTGGAAATCACTGTGTAGAGCAGGTTGTCCTCCAACTCAACTGTCTCTGCTGGGGTTTAAAGGCCTAAAAAAAACATACCATTATGTTTTTTTTAAGTGAGCTTAAATCCTTTCTAGATTGTATTTCAGAACAGGCATTGAAGAATAAATAAGTCCTTCCTTTTTTTTTTTAAGATTTATTTATTTATTATGTATACAGAAGAAGGTGCCAGCTCTCATTACAGATGGTTGTAAGCCACCATGTGGTTGCTGGGAATTGAACTCAGGACCTCTGGAAGAGCAGTCAGTGCTCTTAACCTCTGAGCCATCTCTCCAGCCCCAAGTCCTTCCTTTTTAATCCAGTAGCTATTAGGAGTGACTGGCAAAGGGGGCCCAGTGAGTTCTCTCTGGTTGTCCTGAATAAAATGCTCACTTCTCTACTAGCATTGGTTGTATCACTAATTCTCAGGCCAGGGTGCACATGTGAAGCACTGTGGGTACTTAAAAATCACCCACAGACTGCGGTGTAGCCCAATGGTAGAACAAGTATTGAAAATGTACAGAGCCCTGGGTTTAATTCCCAGCAGCAAATAAGCAAGCAAGCCCTCTGTTCCTGATCCTCATCCAAGAAAACAAAATCGGAATCTGTGGGTGGAACCCAGACTTTATTGTTTACTTCATTTTTATTTTTATTTGTTTTGTTTTGTTTTGGGGGTGGGGTGGGCACATCATGTATTCTAGGCTGGCACTGAACTTCCTATGTACCCAAGAATTGTATTGAACTTTAAAAAAATTATGTTTATTTTATGGATATGAATTTTTCTCCTGCAGGTATGTAAGAGTAGTGCACTCACATGTATGTAAGGCTACTACATCATATCTTCAGAGAGCAGAGGAGGGCACTAGATGCCCTGGAACTGGAATTACCAACAGTTGTAAGCTGCCATGTGGGTGCTGAGCCAGTGTTCTTAACCCCTGAGCCATCTCTCCAGTCCCATCATATATGGTTTTAATTGTCAACTTGACACAGCCTAATGTCATCCAAGGAATATTTTTTTAAGTTCTTACTTGAGTTTTTCCTCCTGACTTCTCTCAACAATGGACTGTGGTCTAGAAGTGAAAGGCAAATAAATCCTTTCCTCCCCTAAATTTCTTTTGATTGTTGTGTTTCATCACAGCAACAAAATGAAACTAGTACAGTATTAAAGTACTAGTTGCTGGAGATTCTCCAGCAAAATTCACACCACAAGCCTGCGTGCACACACCCACCCACCCATGCATGCAGGCCTGCACTACATTTAAACAAGATTGCAGGGATGATCATGTACATTAAAATTTGAATGCTGCTTCTTAACCTTGACTACATGTGAAAATCAAAGAGCTTTTAATAGGTAACTCCAGCCCCAGAGGTTCTCATTCAGCTGTTCTTAAATGGGGCCTGATTGTGGCGTTTCAGAGCTCATCTAGCTAAATTGAGAACAACCTCCTTACTCTGTTTCTGTATCTTCACAAATCCTTCTTCCAGTGTATATATATCCCAAGGCTTCCCCATCTGCCATATATACTAGGTCATATCTACAGGTTGTATCTACCAGGATGGAATGGCATTAAAAATACTGGAAAACCCAGGACTTACCATCAGGCGGTTGGTTTGGAAGAGCCTTATGTGCTTGAAAAGTGCAGCTTGCATTGCATGCTGTCACCAAGATAGCAAGGAACAGGAGGCTGCCCAGCAGAGCTTTCTGTAATACAGGGAAAGGTTGGGAGTGGAGAATGAGTGATTCTTGAAGGTCATGCTTGACTGAGTGTCCTATAAGATCCCCGCTGAAATCTGGCAGGAAGGGTCGAGTGTGGAGCAACTGCCAGGTCCCCTAGCCTGGCAGTCAGGGGCTAAGACATAAGACCATCAGGAAAAAGAAAAGTCTGTTGGGGGTGGTGGCGCACGCCCTTTATCCCAGCACTCCGGAGGCAGAGGCAGGCGGATCTGAGTTTCAGCCTGGTCTACAGAGGGAGTTCCAGGAGAGCCAGGACTGACTACGGTCCCAACCTTTCCCTGCATACAGAAACCCTATGCCAAAAACCAGCCCTCCTCCCCGCAAAAAAGCAAGTTCACTGTGAGAGTGACTGGCTGTGGGCTGGGAGTGGGACGGAGGATGCTGGGAGCCTCATCACTGGCTGAGGCAGGGTCTTCCTGCAGCAGCAGCTCTCCCACGCTGTCCTGGCTTGTTCTCAGAGGCCTGGGGGCTCTTGTACCAGGGCTCATCGTCCTCGTGCCCTTTGAACGAGAAGAGCCATTTCCACCTCCGTAGTTTCTCCCATGTGCCCTCTGCCCTGGTTCTTCCTTTTCCTATAGTTCTCATATAGTCTTGGGAGAGTGGTTGCTCAAAGTTTGATGGGAAGACATATTCTGTATTAAGCTAATTTAAATGTTTCCTTAAAGGACCTAAAATTAAGTTTTATAATAATAATATTATAAAGTTAGTACAGAAAATATAGAAATCATATCATTTTAAGGATAAAAGAGATTTTAGTGTTTCCATGACTAAATAAGTGAAGCTAAGATGGTATCAAACTTTGGAAAATAATGTATGAAATAATTTCACTATAACAATGAGGAACATAAAGTCACACTATAAAAGTAGCAAGGGCAATAAAGAGACATCACACACACACACACACACACACACACACACACACACACGGGAAGAGGGTGGAAGGAGGGGGTCTGAGTACAGATAGAGAGGACACCACCCACCACTGTTCTGCCCCTCCAGCTCTGTCTGAGGAGGGTTTCATAGTGTACATTTGTCCTGAGGTGAGGCGAGGGTCCCTTCCTGAGGCCCTCTCCACCCTCATGTGGCTCTCCTCCTCAGCTTCTGCTTCCTTCCTCTTGTCCTTCTGTGGGGAGCCCCATTCATTCCTGATTCTGCCTCACAGAACAGACACTTTCAGAAAAAGAACCATTTTCAGCTGAAGACTGAAAGAAGTCCTATGTATGAAATCAGTCACCCACCATTGTGGCAAGCAGGACTCCTTACAGGCAGGCACCTCCAGTAGAGCCTCAGCAAGAGGGAGTGCTGACTTCCTATTTATGCAGGTAGAACGACCACATGTAGATCTTGGAAAGATTTTGTTCCAGGAACACAGTGAGTATTTGCAGAGGGCTGAGCAGGAAGTTAAGATTTCTATCAATTTGAGTTTTCCATCTATTAAGTCTCTACCCCAGTGTGCTCACCTTCCCTCACCCTTGACAAGATGTTGCCCTTGGTGTGGTGAGCAGAGAGGGAAAGAACTTTCCTTAGAAGCCTTCATCCTGCACTGGAAGACGCTAGGCACCCTCCATGATCTTTTCTGGTTCATGGACAAAGAAATGAGGGCTCGGGAATACGACTCATAACAGCCAGTGCTGAGGCTGTGTTTGGGAAGGCATAAGGTTAGCCCAGTAGGTCAGCCTGGCTGACTAGGGAGCTGAGACACAGGAGGTTGTGGCCTTAGGGTCCAGTGTGGGAACGCACAAGTGCATGAGCCATCTTCCACAGTATGGATGGGTTGCACCCTCCAGCCTAGGTTTCTTTTGACAAGCCACATGTTCAAATCTCTCAGACTACCCAACATTCTCTAAATGTTTAGTCTTTTTTCTGCTTCCTCAAGCGAGCCTTCCTTCTCATTGTGCAATAGTGATCTCCTGTATGGAAGCAGTGTGTAGTTCCCGAGAACAGTGGAAACTTGAAGTACCTTATCGTCCAGCAATCCCACTCGGTGAACCGTCTGCTCTCCCAGCTTTACTGTAGCACTGTTCCCAGTTGCCAGGTGATGAAGAGCCCCTGTCCAGAGCTGATGAATACGAAAGGAAATCTGCAGCCAGCAGCTTTGGGGCTGGGATGCAACTCAGTTTGCAGAGTGTTTGTCTAGTGTGTGTGACACCCTCAGTTTGACCTCCAACACTGCATATAACCAGAAATGGTGTAAGGCTAAGAGATATCTCTGTCAGTTAAGTGCTTGACTACAGCCATAAGGACCCAACATGAAAAGACTATTCATAGTGAGATAGGCTTGTACATCCAGAACCAGTGGTGCTGAAACAGGAGGATTCCTGGGCTTAAGGGCCAGCGAGTCTAGGCAAGTCCTGGTGAGTCCTGGACTAGTGACAGGTCCTGTCTTGAAAATTAGTGTGGATGGTATCTGAGGAATAAGTGAGGCTGTTCTGCCCTCCTCTTACACAGCAGTTTCTTCAAAATTGAAACATTTCCATAAGGAAGGAGATGGAGGTTCATGAGACTCAGAAAGTAAATGAACTTCAGTCTGCCCAGGAAGCTGAAACCATGGCAAGACTCACCAGGGCCTCTCCTCAGAATTATAGACGCAGTTAACAACTGTTAGTGGAGCCTGTCATGTGTCCCCTGTTGATCTGCCTGGAAGTTCTGTAAAGAGCTTCAGGGTTGCAGATGGAGATGCATCCCTGCTTGCATAGGCTTTCTGCTAATACAGCTGCCTTTGAGTCATTCCTGCTTCTCTATGTAACCCCGCACCCATTCTCATGTCACTAGCTCACTAAACTCTAGGCTTTTCCATGGTTGTCTGTGGTGAAATTGTTAATTTGGTTTGCCCTTGACTCCCTATGTGGGGTGAATAGTTGTGTGTTCATATCTCCCCAGGAATAGTGTCACACAACATCTCCACGTGCATGCATATGCCTCCTCCCAAAACACACACCATAGGCATGGTGGTACACATTTGTGATCCCAGCACTGAAGAGGTGAAGGCAGGAAGATCAATCATTTCAGCAAGGTAAACCTATTAAAGCTTCTCATGGTTCCCCATTAGCATGTATCATTTTATGATTTTATACATCAGGCAAAAATCTGATTTAACTGTTGTAAGATGAAGCATAAATGAAGATCATTCAGGGGAAAAATAACCCAAAATCTGAAGGCACTAACCTTACTTCTCCCATATATCTTACTCTGTGTTAACCATGCCATTGGTTAGGGCTACCATAGCATGGGCCATAGACTGGAGATGCACAAACAGCCAAAAAGGATTGTTCAGATTGAGAAGCTGGACATTCAAGATCAGAGTGCCATGTGGTCAGGTTCTAGTGAGGGCCCTTTCCTAGGTGGCATGGGGCTGTGTCTTTGGCAGTATCCTCAGATGGCAGAGTACAATGACTCCACACCAGTGACCATACTTCCTCCTGGAATTTTCTCTCCCTGTAGCCTTACACAGGGAATTTAGATTTCAACCTGTGATTTGGAGGTAACAACACATGAACATTCTGTATGTTGTACAACAGCCTCTTCCTTTAGAAGATGCCACCTTCACAGAGGCATGAATGCAGAATGACTGCAGGCCAAGTTCACATAGAGGCTGAGATAGACATGGGTTCACATCCAAATCCTTCCTTGAATAGCTGTGTGAACCTGGAAAGTCTCTCAAAATCTCTGACTCTTTGTTTACCTGTTTATGAAACAAGACAATGATTCCCCACTTCCAAGGACTGACATGAAAAACAAGGAGGAATGTGTCTAACATTCAGCTCAGTGTCTGGTAAATGGTTATAAGGAAGGCACATTTTTATTATTTCTATCTTACAATTTTTATCTGGGACCAATAATGAAAGAGACACAAGATAGATGGCAGAAGTAAATTACACATATATTTACTAAAATAAGTTTTACATGGTGTGGCATCACACGTAAGAGTCAAGGAAGCGAGGTTCACATATACACTGACTTAAAGAGTACAATCTTTGAAAACGTGTCAAGGCTGAGGGGTGGGAGGGCTAATTCTGTGGAGAAGCAGTGAGGATCACAAGTGTTAGCTTAACAAGTTTATTTATATATATTTCTCTCTGCTTCAGATTTCCATCCTCATTGGTAAGATGGTTAATACTTTCCAGTGTAGAGGACATATTGTATATAGGATGCCTTAGTTACTTTTCTCTTGCTGTGCTAAGACACCATGACCAAGGCAGCTTGTAGCAGAAAGAGTTTTATAAGACGCTTACAGCTTCAGAGGATGAGTCCATAACCATCACGGCAGGGAGCATGGCAATAGGGAGGAAGGCATGGTGCTGGAGCAGCAGCTAAGAGCATACTTCTTGTTCCACAGGCACAAGGGAGAGAGGGAGCAAACTAGGAATGGCATGGACTTTAGAAACCCCAAGCCATTTAGAAACCCCAAACCACCAATGGCATACATCCTCACAAAAGGCCACACCTCCTGGTCCTTCCCAAACATTTCTACCAACTGGGGACCAAGTATTCAAACATACAAGCCTGTGGGGGTCATTCTCATTCAAACCCCTGCAGTCATGGTGCTTTGTCACAGCAGTAGAAAAGTAACTTAAGACAGAGGGTTTTAAAAGAAGGAGTATGAGTGCCCTCCACTTTTTGGGTGGTGCCATGGAACAAAGATAGAGCCTCCCTCATACATGCTAGGCAAGTCTTATACCACTTGCCCCAAATATAACTTGCTGTTTTAAAATTTTATTTCTGTTCAAAATAGTCCTCAAATGGCATATTGCTATAATTTGGATTTTAAATGTCCCACAAAGACCCACTTGTTGAAAACCTGGTCCCCAGCCCATGATACTATTCAGAAGTGGTTGCTCCTAGTGAAAGGAATTAAAGTCATTAAGAGCTTGCCTTTTAAGGTGACCTTCAAAGGGACCCCCTCTTCTCTGTCCATCTCTTCTCCACTGATCCCCCCCAGCCTACATGAGGTGAAGCAGTTTGCTCCACAGTGTGTTTCCCCCCACCATAATGTTTAGCCTCACAGCAAGCTCAAAAGCACCAAAGCCAAGAGCTCATGAACTGAAATCTCTGAAACCATGGCTCAAAGCAAGCCCTTCTTTCTTATGTGCCAGTTACCTCAGGCATTTTGACACAGTGATGGAAAGCTAACTCTCATATGTGTTCTGGAGTTATGGATGGTTGGGACATCATCATATTTTATAAGGACTGATACCATCAAGACACAGGAGCTGGCTGCCTTTGTCCTTCCCAGAACTGGATAGCCAAAGCCTCTTCTAGAAGACCATGGGAAAGGCTAGTAGTAGCCTGCTCACTTCTGTCTTGTGATGTGCCATCTGTCTTCACTCAAATATAAAGTCACCTATCACTGGTATCACACTTCCCATCAGTGAGGCTGGTACAGGATTTTGAGAAGGGAATAAGTGTGAGCAGTGGCTTTTCACAGGTGGTTGAGCTCATTTACAAGGGACAGAGTTGTTCCTTGGTATTCTTGGGAAATTGGCTCCATTCTCCCTGTGGAAACCAAAATCCATGTATTTATTTCCTAGTCATTTATGTACAATGACATAGTATTTGCAGATAACTTATGTAAATCTTTAGTTCCAGTTTGTTTTCTTTCACTGGGACAAACGCCAAAACCAAAAGCAACTTGTGTGAGGAAAGGGTTTGTTTGTCTTACAGCTCCAGGTCATAGTCTATCATTGAGGGGAGTCAGGACAAGCACTTAAGCAGGAACTTGGAGGCAAGGACTGACCATGGGGAGCATTGATTATGGCCTTGCTCCCTAGTTTTTGCTGAGCTAGCGAGCTAGCTTCCTTCCTTCCTCCCAACTTCTTATCTCCCCATGTTAATTAAGACAGGGCTTCACTATGTAGCCTTGGCTGTTACGTAGGTTACTATGTAGATCAGGCTGGGTTCAGTTCCCAGCACCCACATGGTGGCTCACAGTCGTTCATAACTGCAGTTCCAGGGGATCTGATGCCCTCTTCTGATCTCCACAGGCCCCAGGCAACACGTACTTGTGCACACATGCAGGCAGACACTCATACACATAAATAAATAAGTCTAAAAAATGTATCCAAAGAAATTTCTATTCCTGTTTTTGCATGTTGGTGTTTGTATCACATATAGTGTGAACTTCAGTATGCCAATCACATATTTCAGTGACCATACTGGGACAGCATGGGGGACTTTGCTAGTCACTGAGTTATCAAGGAGTCCTGCTCTATGCCTGGACTGGAGTGAGGGGTGTGGAGGTCTAGATTGGGAAACTCTAACAAGAGCTCAGTGTTTTCGATGGTAGACTTCCCTTTCCCATCTCCCATCATTCCCTATATTTGCACTAAGAGTTAAATAGGTTTTGTTCTCAGATTATAGATAGCTTGTTCTCTGGCTTAATAGCACTTAGCGTTCTGTTCAGGCTTTCTTTGCTTTGCTCCCCACTTCCTGATTCATGGCCTCTTGGCCTGTGGTTTAAAGGAATCTTTCTCTTTGGTTCTGCTGGTCTACTTCAAAGCTCTACCTGTGAAGTGCATAACATAGCTCCATTCCTGGCCAAAGGTCTTTGGGGTATGTCCTAACAAATTTGTCGGACTATGGTTATAACCCTACGAAGAAGAAAAGGAAAAGGTGCATTTTGTTGTTGCCTGTGACAGGGTTTCTCTGTGTAGCCCTGGCTATCCTAGAAATATCTCTGTAGATCAGGCTGGCCACTAACTCACAGAGAGCCACCTGCCTCAGCCTTCTGAGTGCTGAGATTAAAGGTGTATGCCACCACATCCAATTTGAATAAGGTGCATTCTTGTGATAGTTTGTCTACTCTGTGTTTTGGGTTGTGGGGGAAATGGTCACTAATGATTCTCCATGTTGCATTATTTACAACTAGAGTTGTTCTGCAAAGCACTGGGGAAACAGGGAAAGATTTGCCTCAAGTTTATGTCATAAGCTTCATCTTCTGACCTTGTGCTCTCATTAAACAAGCTCCAGGAGATGCAGATCTTCTTCCTTGCATCCACAGAGACTGCAGTCTGAATGGATTTAAATACAAAACAGGAAGTCACCAAATGACTGACAGGTGTAGAGAGATTTCTGCATGATTTCCATGTGAAATATACATGTATTTTTTCAGCATCGAGCTGGACTATTTCAGGTTTTAGAAAGAAAGCTATCACTTAAGCTGGCTATACAGTCTTTTTTTTTTTCTCCTCCAAGGCAGGGTTTCTTTGTGTAGACCAAGCCATTCTGTCCCTATCTCTGTAGACCATACTGGCCTCAAACTCACAGAGATCCACCTACCTCTGCCTCCCAAGTGCTGAGATTAAAGACATGCACCACCACTGCCCCACAATACATCCTTTTATTCTGTTGAAGCTAGATGTTTTATTATCTGATTTGGCATGCATGTATGCAGGTTATTATAAAATTAGCAAGATAAAATCAGTATTGCTCACAATGTGACAAGGCAAGGCAGTGCAGTCATTCCCTACCTTGTATCCTTGCTGAGGCCATTTCAGGTTTAACTAGTATTTGATCTCCTTGATAGAGAATCCCATGAAAAATTACCCAGTTCTATTCTAGGAACCCAAGATCAGGATGTCCTAGCTAACTTTTCTTAGCCTTTGTAAAAACTACTTGTTTGTGTGGAACCTCATCCAGCTAACCATTTATCTATGCTGCCTGTTTGTACAGAACCCTACCTCCTGCTAGTTAAGTGTGCCTCTTAGCTTCCGTTAAAACTGCTTGCTTCACACTGCTCACTCTGTGAAACCCCTCTGCAGCTGCCTAGTGAGATACTCAGCAAAGTCTCTGCCCTTAAAACCCCCCATTATCTGGACCCTCAGAGCCACACCTAGGTTCCCCGACCCCAATACTTGGGTATGGTCCCAGCTGGCTGGAATAAAGACTTTCAATTGTCCATACACTGTGTCTGAGTAGTCATCTCTGTTGAGCTCCCCTTAATAACAAAAATTTCATTTTTTAATCCAAAGCCCCCTGATGACACAAATTATTCAAACTGACTCAAGAAGTAGAAAATCTAAGTAAGTCTAAATAACGAAAGGCTCGCTCACTGAACTGGAGCTCACTGATTGGCTACACTGCCTGACCATCTTCCTGGGTCCTCCCTCCAGTGGATAACAGTGCTTCAAGAGCTGGGATAACAGGTGCACACCGCCACGTGAGCTGTTTATGTGGGTGTTGGAGATCCAGGCTCGTGCTCCCATTCCTGCTCAGGAAGTACTTTACCCACTGAGCCATGTCTGTGTCAGAAATTCAGCTGCCTTTCCACATGCTAGCAACGAACAATCTGAAAACAACATGGGAGAAACAAACCTGTTCACACCAGCCTCAAAAAGAATAAAAATACTAAGGATACACTTAACAAAAGAAGTGTAGGACCGTTTACATGAAAACTACATTTAAAACAAGGAAAATTAAGGACAGCATTTTACCATTCATAGACCGAAACTGAATGCCTCACTTCACTCTGTTGCAGGGAATTCAGAGGCCATGTAGCGGTCATGGTGACCTAAAACAGCATTCCTCAATTTCTGATATTTTGTGACATTATGATTGTTTTTTAATAAACTAGGCCACTGCCATACTAGTTCACACATATGTTGACATTGCAATGGAGGAGTTAGATAAGGCCCACAAAACCAAGAATGGTGGCTATCTGGTTTTGCAGACTGTTTCTGACCTGACTTAAATAATCCTGTGTTCAGAGACTCAAAGACTCCCATATCCTCCCAAATTTATCTGGAAATTCTATATCATTTCGAATGAAGAAGTAAATCAGTCCAGTAGACTGTCTGTAGGATCTTCTAAAATTCACCCTGACATCAGATTACCTAGAACAGACAATATAAGCTTTTAAAAGAAAAACAAACTTAAATGACCTATATTACCCAATTCCAAAACTTACTACAATTAAAGAAAATTTTATATCACATAGTTGGTAAAAGTACCAAGGTATTATTTAAATGAATGCAAGTAGAAAAGAGATATCCCAGTAAAAACAGCTCAGTTCTATCAAATAAAAAAGCAGAAGGCCTTTTAAACCAATCAGCATGAATTAATTGTACGTATTAATAGACTTCAGGGGCACATTTCCATACAGGCCTACAATGTATATAATCAAATCCAACTACTATCTTTTCATCATCCTCTCCACCTTGCCATTCCCATTTCCAGTATTTACTCTTCTATTGTCTAGCCAACATTTTTTAGTTTCCATGTATGAGAGAGAAAAATGTAGCTCTTGCCTTTCTGTGTTTCTCTCATTTGACTTAACATAGAATCTCCAGTTCCATCCATTTAGAAGCAAATAACAGGATTCCGTTCTTCTTTACAGCTGAACACTGTACTGCGATTCTAAAAGTCTGAGTGCTTGTTTGAGCAGAGTTGAGTACAGCCCACAAAGCCAAAAGCATTGACTATCTGACCCTCCGCACAAAGTCTGCCCCCTTCTGATCTAAATAATCCCATGTGCAAAGATGAAAAGAAGAAAGATCCTTAGCTGGGGAAGTTTGATCACTGTGTCTGGGCTATCTGTGTTTGCTAATTGATACTTGTCACTGTGAGAGCTCCCCCCCTATACAGACTGGACACAGTGTCTTCTTCCTGGTGTTTGCAGTTTAAAGGGAAGAAAGACAACCCTGGGCTGTAGATATATTGAGCATTTGCAACTTCAAAATTTTTAACTAAATGTTCTAAGACATAAGGAGGTCCAGGGCCTACAGTTAGGTTTGGCCTGAAGCAAACAGTGGTTCTCTAGGTGGCTGCCACTGCACTTACAGATTCTCATGTCCTGGAACAAAGAATTAGACCTGGTGCCCACGGCCATTGGTCGAAATAGAGATGGTTTATTAAGAAGGAGGAAAGCATTCCTGAGTATGGAAGTGACCAGAACTGGGACAGGGCCATCAATGCAGTTGTCTGATGATCCTTGGTGCTAAGCCCACCCACTTTCACTGAGAGCCTCCAACTTTTTCTTTCTCTGGTTCTATTGCCCTTTCCAGTAACTAATTTTGTTCTGATTTTTCTTGCTGAGATAAAATACATAACCACAGCGGCTTAAGGAAGGGAGGGTTTATTTTGACTCACAGTTTAAGGGTATAAGCCCGTCTTGGCCCAGAAGGCATGGTTACAGGAGCGTGAAGCAGCTGGTCATCACTAGGAAGAAGAAATGCATGAATGCAGATGCTCAGGTCATTTTCTCTTTTTTATATGGTCCAGGATCCCAGCCCATAGAACAGTACCACTCACATTTGGGGTGTGACTTCTTATCTCAATTAACCTTATCTTGAAACTCTGTGGTGATATTTTATTTGTGCTGAAATGTGGTGATATTTTATTTGTGCTTTAATAAGGTTTGCCTGGAGATCAGAGGAAAAAGCAAGCCATTATAAGTAATAAGAAGTCAGGCAGCACATCCCCTTAATCCCTTAGCAGGCAGGATCTCTGTGTGTTCAAGGCCACACTAGGGAACCGGGCAGTGGTGGCGCATGCCTTTAATCCCAGCACTTGGGAGGCAGAGGCAGGTGGATCTCTGTGAGTTCGAGGCCAGCCTGGTCTACAGAGTGAGTTCCAGGACAGCCAAGGCTATAACACAGAGAAACCCTGTCTTGAAAAACAAAAACAAAAACAAAAAAAATAAAAAAATACAAAAAGAAAAACAAAAAACAAACAAACAAATAAAAAACAAAAAAATAATCAAGGCTACACTAGGGAACAGAGCCAAGTGTGGTGACACACGCCTTTAATCCCAGTACCAACCATAGAGGCCTGGAGGTCTGTACAGACAGAAAGTGACAGAGCTGTGTAGAAAGAGGAAGTGAGGTAGCTGGGCTAAGAGAGCAATGAGAAGGCAGAACAGCAAGGCAATAAAGGTGTGGGTAGACGGTAAGTAACCCGCACTTGGAAGCTTCAGAGTTGGTGAGGTAAGGTTGGCTGGTGGCTTTCCCTATTTCCCTCGTCTAAGGCTTTCACCCCTATATTTGGCTCTGTCTTTTTTATTTAATAAGACCATTTAGAAATTCGTCTACAAAACTCCATCAAAGATATGCCCAGAAGTTTGTTTCCAATGGTGATTCTAAACCTCATTAAGACTAACCATCACATGGGCCCCAATCCTAAACCTGCTTGTCCTGACTCTCTGAAAGGCCCTATCAGCCCATGCAGCTGTTTACAGACACTTATCTCTAACTCAAAAACACTGTGCCCTCTCTTATCCATCTCCCTACTCCTGACAGGTGCTGGAATTCACAGCTTGCCTGCTCTGTTGTTTTCCTTTCAGATTCTAATGGTCCTCCAGTCTCCTTTTGATTCTGTTTTAAAAGTCTTTGATCTTGAAGACTGAGAACCTGCAAAAGGAAGCCCAATATTATCAGAAATCAAGCATACTGCTAAGTACTGAAATAACTATATGTCCTGTGTTCAATAATTCTTAGCTCTGTGAGAAACATATTTCATTTGCTTTTGAGACAATGTCTCACTATGTAGCCCTGGTTAGTCTGGAATTCCCAGTATATGTTAGGCTGGCCTGAAAATCAGTGAGATCCACCTGCCTCTGCCATTGGAGCTTTGGGATTGAAGGAGTGTGTCATGATGTGTGGCCCAAGGAACAGTTTTTATGTAAAGAGAATCATAGCAGAGTACCAAAAAAGCCATCAGTCTGCCTCTAGTTTTCCCGTTTACAGAGTGAGAAAACTACCAGGTATGGGGTGCAGGCCTGCAAATTCTGAAGGAAACTGAGTCATCAGAATTACAAGTTCTGTGCTAGTCTGTACTACATGGTGAGCCTCTACCACATATATCATACATGTGTACATACATACAGTGAGGAAATTGGATGAAATCATTCTTCTGAAATGTTAAAAAAGAGAAGGACCAGGTGGAGACATTCTGAAAGGATATTCTTAGGATCCTTTATCAAAGAGTGTAATTCTACAGTAAGAGGTCAATTTGGCTAGGCCTAGCACTTGATTCTAATGCAATGGGCCCTATGTCAATAAAGGATTGCTTAAGATATTATGTTTGATTTCTAATATTCTGTGATGGTATGGTTCTTCAAAAATTATGCCAGAGGCAATAGATATAAACAAAAATAAAATACATGCATTTACCTTTTAGGTAAATTGGCAAATATATGGCAAAATGTAAATGCCAAAATGATTTTAAGACAATTAATGTGGGGAAAGGAGATTTAAATTTAAAGAAAGGAGAGAGAGAAGGGAAGAGAGAGAATATTATCTACATATCCATCTGTGGAGAACTGGTTAAATAAACTATGAGTTGTCCTAGGACTACCAATGTCTCTTTAAAAAAACCATCTCTCTCCCTTTGTTCTGATTCTTTAAATAAGCTCCACATAAATGTTTAAGTAAAAAGCAAGGTATAAAACTTCTTGTGGCCATCTATATTTTGCAATGGTGTCCAAAGCCATATCTGTTTTTTTCTCCAGTGTGACCTTGTTTCCCCAGCACCAGAAGCAAAAGCAATCCCCTTTCCTCAGAATCTGAAATGATTTCATAACACAGAGAGACAATGGAAGGTGGCAGAGGGGATGATTCTGGTATTACAAATAAACATTGGAGTGTGGTGGCAGCTTCTAGGATTTCTAGGGTCTTGTGTGATAGAACAAGAAAGTGGACAGAGAGACATGTGCACAGTAGTAGAAACAGAGACCATAACTTCCAATGAAAGAAGTGTGTGTGTATGGGGAAGCTTACCTGCCTAATGTCACCCAGGTCCCTGTGCCTAGATGTAGGACCTTTATAGAACATTTGTATAACCTGTGCTATTATACATGTCAGTCTTGGTGGAAGGGTGTTTTGGTTTTGCTTCTTTTTATGCTAATTTTTATCTCAGTCCCTACTCCACACTCCTGAAAACACTTTCTGAGATCTTTAGTCCTAGAAATCTTTCCACGAACCTGAAGGATGACATCAGTCTTCTTACCTCTTCTTTGCTGATGCAAGGCCCAGTCCCCATCTGACTAGGACCACAAAACTCTCTGGTTCTAGCTATCAGGTGGGGAGGAACATTTGACAACTGGTGGTATTCTGAGCATACAGCTTCATGTGCATGTCCTCTACCTTCCTCCCAGAGCCTCTACTTCTGCCTAGAGGTACAAAAACTGTGGGATCCCAGCTCCCACTTTTCCCCAGGGTACTCTTGAGGAGAGATGGATAAGAAAAATTTAGATGGAAAGATAGTGTGGAGAAGACAGACAGACAGAAACACAGGATAGCTTTGGGAGGACCTGGATCAATATCCACCAGCCCCTTCTGTCTCTTTAAAAGTGCTTTTTGTAGGAATGCCAAGGGGCAGGGCAAAAGACCTCCCCCTAGCACATCCAAATGCAGACCCTTCCAAATACCTGATAACCATGCATGTGGTCAAGCAATCCCCTAATGCAGCCTTGCTGGGTAAAGCAAGCTCAGATCTCATTAGGGCCCCCACAGCTTCCCTCTCTTTATATAATAAAGGACCCCCAGACCCTTCAGATAGATTATGCCTGTCTTAGGTCATTCTTCCTTACTAATCTTCCTTACCCATCATGGAGACACACTTTCCATCAAGCATACTCTGGCTTAGGTTGGAAGCTAGCAAGAAGAAAGTTGCCTGTCTTTGACTACCAGCCTCTGACAAGAGGGGGGTACAAAACCTAACTCAGCTCTGACTCAGGTCCCTACTAAGAGCTTGCAAGTAGTTGGAACATCCACAACAATCCCTGGGCTACCACACCCACCAGCAAAGAAGTAGAGGATAATAAAGATGGGATGTTCTTTTTGAATTGGTCTAAGATGTCTACAACAGCCTTAGCTGTGCCAAGCCCTTTTCTGAATCAAAATTCTCAATGCAAATGCATCAAATAAACAGCATCAAACTTAAAGATTCTCATAGCTTCACCAAATCATGGTTCATTAATAAATTAACATAATTCTAGTATGAACATTACTATACATATTTACAACTAGCATGATATCACTATACATTTTTACACTTTTTACAAACTTGCATTCAAAAGCAAACTCTATAGGACAATTTTACAAACTAGCAAACTTCTAGAAAAGAGCTCTTTTTTTTTTTTTTAAAGATTTATTTATTTATTATGTATACAGTGTTCTGCCTGCACATATCCCTGCAGGCCAGAAGAGGGCACCAGATCTCATTACAGATGGTTGTAAGCCACCATGTGGTTGCTGGGAATTGAACTCAGGACCTTTGGAAGAACAAGCAGTGCTCTTAACCTCTGAGCCATCTCTCCAGCCCCCTAGAAAAGAGCTCTTAACAGAACTGTTTACATTTTCTTCCAACAAGACAGAGAATACATAAATCAGTTAAAGTTGTAGATGAACTCAAAACTGCTTTATTCCTGTATTTCAGAGTCCACAGTCAGCTTTGATATCATCCTGAAAGTTTTCTTGACAGTTTGAAGTCAGAGCCTAATTCATCAGTGGCTCTAGAGGTTTTGTATCCAGCTCCCTGGATCCTGGAATACAGTGAGTGCTGTTGCTAGGGGGCTGTGACACTTGCTGATAGGGTGCTGTAACACTCAGGATGACACCACTCCCCCAAAACCACCTTTCCCACTGGGCCTTCTCAGATGTTCCAGAACTGGCAGAAGTATGCCCAAAGGCAGATGGTCCCCAGACAGGGGGCTGTCCGTTTACTTATTGCAGCTCCCCTGCATGGCACAATTCAAACAAACATTGCAGAAACTTCACTCAGTTACAGCAACACTTTCAGTTAACTTTCCTGAGACGCCTTGCCTCAGGAGAGAATGATTGCCACAGTACTGAGCTGTTTTTCTGTTCAGCTGGTAAGACTCAAACTGTTTCTTAAAGAGGCCATGCATTAATTTGCTGCTAAAAGTGGTGTGGCTCCAGGCTCCATCTAATTCCAGTTTTTTTTCTAAGTAGCTACAAAACCTTTTGTCTCAAACTTTTTAGCAGTCTGGGGGAATCTGCTTATTCTCCTACTTTCCCCAGACTGCAGGATGGAATCTCAATATCAGGAACATTGGTTCCACTGCTCTCATTCCAGCACTTCTGGAGGAGCATCACTGGAGCTGACATTCCTCTGTTCCATACACCTCACCAAATGCTCAGATAGTCATTGATCTTCATTTTCATCTTGTGAAAAAAGTGCAAACATGCCCTTGTCCCCATATTAAAAGAGGGTCACGGGCGGTGGTGGCGCACGCCTTTAATCCCAGCACTCGGGAGGCAGAGCCAGGCGGATCTCTGTGAGTTCGAGGCCAGCCTGGGCTACCAAGTGAGTTCCAGGAAAGGCGCAAAGCTACACAGAGAAACCCTGTCTCGAAAAACCAAAAAAAAAAAAAAAAAAAAAAAAAAAAAAAGAGGGTCAGGACCTTTCCATAATCCCAAACAAAGATCTTTCCATTTTACCTGAGCAAAAGCTGCTTGGATGCTGTCATGCCAAAATCTATCCATGGAAGATTGCTCATGGACATCCACATTCAAAAAATTCAGAATGAAAAGAGCATGATTCAATGCATTATGTGGTGACTGAGGGAAAAATTCCCCCTTCTTAATTTTTTGAAACTGCATTTTAAGACTGCCATGGGCTCTTTCCACTATGCCTTGTCCTTGAGGATTATAAGGAATGTCTGTTTTATGCTCAATTTGCCACTGGGAACAAAATTGCTGAAATGCTTTACTATTGTATCCAGAACAATTATTGGTTTTAATAACTTTTGGTATTCCCATAGGAAAAAAAACATTTCAAGAAATACATAATTACATGTTTTATAGCTTCTCCAGATTGTGTGCTAGACATTAAATATCCCAAATAAATGTTGATGGTTACATGTACATGTTTAAATTTGCCAAATTCTGCAATATGAGTGTGGGATAAGATAATCATCCACGTTAATTTGTCAGCTGTTGCATTACCACTGGCTAGAGGACCAGAAAGATTGGAATGAGCTCTAATATGACCCACAATGCATGATAGCTTTCTTTGGTGAATAGCATCTTGAATTTGTTGAAACAGCATTCTAACTTGACTATTGCTCATCCCAATGTATGGAACAGTTTCTATAACCTGAAGAGCTATATAAATATATTGACTATCTGTATATAAATTAAATATATATGAACTGTTTATGAGAAACTGAAAAAAACATATTCACTGCCCATAATTCCACTATCTTTGCAGGACCTGGGGTTGTTTGTACTACATAGCTTTTTCCATTGGTAACATAAGCAGCCTTCCCATTGGAAGGGCTATCAGTAAATCTAGTATGGCATCTCTTATGGGACTTTTTCTTCTGTTAGGGGCCATTGATCTATCCACATAGGATGATCAGATTTCCAAGTTATAGGATCTGCATGGAATACAGGCTGCTCAATGACCCTTCCTAAAATTACTCTAGTCCATCCCTATTAGCTCTTTCTTTAGGGGATAAAGATAATGTTTCTACTAACTCCTGGTTAGGTACTTCTTACTTAGTGATGATTGTATTGGGGCTATATAAATGTACTCCCATATGGCTCATAACATCTTGAGCCCACAAATTTACAGGAAAGTGAATGACAATGTATGGTCAGAAAGCTCCTTCATGATCTTCATCTTTCCAGTAGAGTTCATTGCTTCTCTGCTCAGGACACTGAGTTTGACCAATTCCTTTCAGCTGTGAAATGGTTTCCACTTTTGGCCACACAGAGGCCATTGACTAGCAGTTATAACAGATGAATACACATCTGTATCTAAAAGACCCCAGAAACTCTTTCCATTTATAACCAAAGTGAGTTCTGGATGTTGTGAATCTATGGCTTGCAGCCAATAGGCATCTGATGAACCAAATCCTGTTTCTCCTTTTTTTTTTTTTTTTTTTTTTATCTTTTTTTTTGACTGGATTTTCTTGTTTGTATCTGAGGAAGTAAAATTAACTGGGCAAGTCTCTGGCCAGACTTTATTACAGAAATTCCCTTGGGTGAATAAGTCATCACATTAATTTCTCCCACATAATCAGTGTGTCAATTACTCCGGAGCAACAAAGATCCCCTGCATGGTGGTGCTACTTCTTCCCAGCAATAACCCTTCAGTGCCTTTTGGTAAATGCCCATAAATACCCACAGGGGGGCCTGCATCCCCATTTCAGGAGTTAAAACTGCATAGATATAAGAACTGAGATCTAATCCAGCACTATCTGGGGTTGCTCTATGGAGATCCTGAATATATTTCTTTGCTGGGAGATTGACTGCAAAGTTACCCCAAAGATCTATTTTGTTGGGGCCTGGAGCTAGCTAGCCCCTCCATCCATTTCCCTGAAACAGTTTTCCCTGGGTATCCATCCTTGGTAGACATTTATTGGTCCAATATTTCCCTCTCGCATCTGAGGCATAACTCAGGTTCTCTATTTGCCCTTAAGCTATTTCCCCTTTCAGGACACCTCTTAATATGGTATCCCATCTGGCCACACCCAAAGCAACTTCCAGAGGTTTAACAGTTCTCCCTTGTCTTGATCCAGGATGTCTTTATTGGTATGAAACATTCTTGACTATTTTTCCCTGTAATGCTGCAGCCATGATTATCCCCTGATTGTATGACAGCCTTATATCCAAACAGAGTCGAATATAGTCAGTGATATTTACTTTCTTTCTAAAAGGGTGTAATGCAGCCTGGCATGCTGCATTAGAATTTTCATAGGTGAGCTGTTTAACAAGCAGAAGTCCAGCTTCTGAACCTCCAGTTAACCTGCCTGCTGTCTGCATTAGCCTGGAAATGAAATCCTGAAACAATTCATCAGGCCCTTGCCTTATCTTTGATAAATCCTCACTCTGTCGTCCAGATGATAGAAACTTATTCCAGGCTCTTTGGCAGCTGCATTAACCTGAGCATACACTGCCACATCAAAATTTAACTGTTGACCTGTTTCCCGATAAGGACCTTCTCCAGCAAGCATATCAAAAGTAATGGGAATCTGCTGGACCTGATTTATTTCATCTGTGGCCTGACATTGCTTATATACTCCCTTTCCGATAGCAAATAATACCCACCTGACAGGCAGGCTTTGGCCATTTGTTTCCAGTCTCCAGGGACTCTGGGAAAAAAGACTTTCTAACAATATTGTTGTGAAAGCAGCAGTCAGGCCATATTGATTACATGCTATTTTTAGCTTCTTAAGTTGTTTGAAAGTGATTGGAACACACATTCGCATGGTATTTCCCTGGGTGACTTGCTGCTCTATTATGAGGGACATCTGAAAGCCTTACACTTCTTCTCACCTGCTAGCCACTTCCTGAATGGTGGCTTGAAGAGGAGATGTAGCGCTAACAGTGAGGATTTGCAATGCTCTGGGGATTTTTGTGCTAAGGCAGTTGGGAGCAACCTTTCCATTCTAATAGACGCCCCCTCAGGTGAGTCTAATCCTGCCTGTCCTTACAGAAGAATGATGAGTACCCTTCTGAGAGGGAGAGACCTGAAGAGTTTCCATTTTTTCAGTAAGAGAAATTATTACATTTTTAAGCTCTTCTATTCTTCTCTTGTCTCATCCCAAGACTTCTATTCTCTTAAATGGCATCATTGCCAAGCGGGAACTGACTCAGATTATATTGTGTTATAAAAGTGCTTTCAGGCACTGCTGACAGAGTGCAGGGTTTTATTTCCTCCACGGCACCTCAGGGGAAATTTCCCTCTGCATCTCAGGGCTTGGGTCTAAGCTGATTTGAATCAATGCCTACAGGCTGAAAGCTTCCACAGGAATCTTTTCTGGCCTGTTTTCCTCATTATTTTTTCATTTTTCCTCCAATTCTCCTCCAGGAGTCTGTGTTCAGATCCCCATAGTCGGAGAACCAAGGGACACAGATCCTCTATTGTTGGAGCCCATTTTCAGGTTTCCTAGTGGCTTTACTCAGCAGGTCTGTATAGAGAGGATGATTGAACCGCAGGCCTGAGTGCAGGTGCCTGAGATGGTCTGCATTTGGCTGTGCTGGGGGGAGGTCTTTTGCTCCACCCCTTGGCATTTCTATGAATACCCTAGGGCAGAGACACTCAAGGCCTGATGGAATAGGTTCCAGGCCTTCTCGAGGCTATCCTGTATTTTCTATCTGTTTCTCCCCACTCTAATTCTTCTATCTAATATTTCCTGCTGCTCCAACTCAAGAGCACTCTGGGGAAATGTGGGGGTGGTGGGAAGCCCCTCCACAGAATGGTGCCATGAACAGGGACTGAAGACAAAGGAAAATAATAATAGCAATATATTTAGATTTATTTCAGAGTGCCTGGGGAAAGTTAGGAGTTATGTCCTGCCAGTTGAAGAGTGAGTGGTTCAGTGTTGAAATAAAAGAGAAAATTTAAATAGGACAGGGGGTATTATCCTCGAGAGAAAAGGGAAATGGACTGAAAGGATGTCCGATGCTGCAGCACAAAATCTCCTCTATTAAGATTTCTGTCTTTCTGTCTCTCTCTCAATTTCTATCTGTGAAAAATAAGGAAGGTATAGTGTAGCAATATAGTGCAGGAAAAACTTAAAAGTGTAAAGTATATAGAAAAAAATTACTTAAGATAAGTTAGGCAACTAGATAGAAAAACTAAGTCTTCAATTTTCTAACTTTAGGGGCTTTGAATGCAAACTGGGGGAAAAAATCCATCTTCTTTGAGCTTTACAGGCAGGGAAAAGCTTTTTCTTTTTTGAGCTTATGGGGTAGAAAAAAGACTCCTGCGGGAAGTTTTTGGTCCCAAATGGCAGAAGAAAGTAATTTTCTCTGAAGCAAAATATAGGGGTAGTAAGCCAAAGTTTGGAAGTCTTGGGAAAAGTTAATCTTTGTCTCTCAAACTAAAAGCTCTCTTAAACTTAATTTCTCTCTAAAAAGCCTTTCAAAACTTTGTTTTCTTTCTGTAAATGCAAAAATTAGAATCATCTGGAGATACTAGTATAGGAAATCACCTGTGATTTGCTTTAATGGAAAACAAAACCTAAGTTCTGCCTTTCTTTCAAGCCAGAGAAATCCTCCCTGCAATGAGGGAGGCAGGGACTGAGTTCCCAGAAACCTCTCTTCTAAGCTCTGTCTCATCAAGCTAGTAAAAGACAGTGGTCAGATCCCCTGAGGAAACACTTGGGAGAGTGTGGGTGAAAAGCCACAGAGAGCCCAACTAGGCAGGAAACTGCAGTACAAGCAGTAAAGCCTGAACCTTTCAGCTGCAGTTGGGCTGAGGCATCAAGGGTTTTGTTTCTGAGTGAGCATCTATCAGAATGAAAAGGAGCTCCTAATCACCCTAACACAAAGATCCCCTGAAGCGATGAGCTGAAACCCTCTCCTTTTAAGCATTGTATCCTCACTTCTAACCTACAACTGAGAAGGCAAAGCTAGTGGGAAACACACAGTCACCCGCCTTCCTGTAAGCCCTAGGTTGATAGGTGGGGCTACACAGTATCTACAGCTGCAAAAAGAAATCTCTCTGAGAAAAGCTTTTTCCTATCAGAGAAAGGACCTTTCTAAAACAAATGCTTCTGGTTTACCGCCACTGACTCCAGGTGAGATGAGGGAGTGTAGCCCTGAGGGCTTTATTGTCTCTGGTGATAAGCTCTATCTGAAGAGTACATGGTGATAAGCTCTATCTGAAGAGTACACAGTGATAACCTCTATCTGAAGAGTACATGTGATAAGCTCTATCTGAAGAGTACATGTGATAAGCTCTATCTGAAGAGTACATGTGATAAGCTCTATCTGAAGAGTACATGTGATAAGCTCTATCTGAGAGTACACGGTGGTAAGCTCTGGGAGTGCACAGACAAATGAAAGCAATCTGCTGGGGAACTGTGCCAGGTGAAGGCCTGATTAGGGAAGTGTACATGTCCTAATGCAAGATTAGGGATAACAAAGACTTCCCTTGATAAAAATGCAGAAGTCTGAAGACAAGTTGCACAGACCCTGAAAACAGAAATGGACAAGAGACAAATTCCTCCCCAGAAGGTGCAAAACCTGGGGAAAACTGCTAGAGTTTGAGGCAGATTCAGAGGAAGCAAGCCCCTACCTCCAGAGGCAGCTAACAGAGGAACAGAATCACAGCATGAGGTGTCTGAAGCTCTGCATCTGAGGAGGGAAGGAACAAGCAAAATGAGATAAAGATCTATCAGAGAAAATCTCTGTGAAGGAACTGTGGCCAAGCTCTGTTTTAAGTGCTTTGGTTTTTCACTGTCTGGCTAAGGAAAATGTTGGTATCATTAGTGCTCATCTCAAATGCACACTGGCCCAGCAGGGGCTGTTCTGATCCGGGGCCTGTGTTGAATGAAAGAGAAACACCTGTTGGGGCCAGCTCAGAGAGAACAGAAATCCCCTGATCTTCCATAGTTGAAAACGCAAAACGCTTGGTTCAAATCGGCCCTGCTGAAAGCAGAAACTTGACTTTTCAATAAGAAAGGGAGCCCAGTAAAAGAGAACCAGAAGTTGACTCCTGGACCGGAAAAGAACTATGGGAAATGGAGTCTGTAAAGGTAGCTTGTAACAGTGGACTGATATAAGAGAAATGCATTCTGGGAAAGATAGTTTTTTTTTTTTTTTGCTAAAGATGGCGACATGCCCAGAAAAACTTTTTTCAGCTCAAAAAGATGTTCATAGTAAACTTAAAATACAGCTTTTAAAAGAATAAGAAGGAGGAAAATCGTCTAAGAGGCTGTTGAATGTTAGTTTCAAGGAAAAATAGTAAGAATACGGAACTCGGAACTGTGCTGGTTTTTTTTTTGGCTCCTTTGGGAAAATATCTTCATTTCCCCTAATAGCTGTGCAGAGTTTTTATGGTAGTTGGATGACAAAAAGCTACCTATAAGAGCAAAAAAGCAAGGGAAAGCAGTCTGTACACTGAGCATTGTTTTAGATATGAAGAAACTTATGGGCAATTAAAAAGTTCTTTGCCTTTTGTACAAACAGGCTGCAATGAATGATTCCTTTGCCAGTCTATTAAGGGGGCAAGTAAACAGGCATTCAAAAAGGAATAACTGCTTTCTAGATGGAGATCAAGCTTCAAAAAAAATATAACTGTCTTACAAGATAGAGTTGTTTCATAAGAAAACAATGTTAAATCAGAATGTTTGCTTAATGAATGCACTGATGTTTGTGAGAACAATCTGAGTTAAATAACTCACAGAGTGTATCACAGCTGCTAATAATGATAACATCAGAGGTTAAGTAGCTAATGAAGTGAAACATGAAAGAACATCTATGTTCTTGACTCCTTTGAACAGTAGCAGTTTTGGTGGAAATATTGGGCTAATAAAAATCTATCAGAAACATCAGCCTTGTTAAAAGAACTCATGGCAAATACAGCTTTAACTCCTGATGGAAGATTGTTTGTTGAGTCGCCAGCTAAGCAATCCAGAAACAGAATATTCCTTACAAGGTTTTTCTTCTCTTTTCTTTCTTTTTGGGTTTGCTGTAAACTGAGATAGTTCTTAGTAGAGTTTTTGTAGAAGATCTGGAATGCATAAAGTACTGTTTAGCAACAGAACTCACTAAATCCCAGAGTTAAGAGAAGCCATTAAAGAAATAGACTCTTGTTTCAAAAGAACTCTCAGAACTATCAAAGCTAATTATAAGCTCTGAACTTTAGAAATGATTTGCGTACTTCCTGTCTAGTTAAGAGAAGCTTTCTCATAGTTATAGTGATAAAATGTCTTGTTAGAAAATGTTAAATCTCTTCTAAGTGTTAAGAAATCTTTTAGATGTTTGCTAAGTTAGATATATGCTAATGGTAGTCCTATAGAGTTTGCTTAATAGTTCTTATAAATATAATTGTGTAAAATAGATCTATAGAATTTCTTTAAGACATGTAGTAATAAGCTTATAAGAGGTAAAGACATGTAGGAGATGGCCATGATATAAGTTTAAAGAAGTATATAAGAAATATATTTGCTAAGGTAGTCCTATAGAGTTGTAAGAAGTAAGAATATGTTAATATGTTATATGTGAGTTTGTGAAAAAGTGTGAACGTTGGGTGTGAATCTATGCTTAATGTATATGGTGAAGTAACTTGAGATACAGAAGATAGTGTCCTAGGAGACTGCAAGCTGGCAGTCTGAGGGGTTTCAAAAGCTCCAGAAGCCGCTAAGAAGCTAAGAATGGCAGACGTCAGAACTAGCACAACAACCACAGATGGGCACCTGCAGCTGAGATCCATTGGAAAATCAAGGCAACACAGAAAAACCTGAGCTAGTAGCAAAAATGTTGCAGTTTAAAATGTTACTGTAACTAAAACTGTCTCTGACTGGCTTGGAAATGAAAGTTGCAGAGCCACTTATTTGAACTAAAAATGTTAACTGCAAAAAGTTTTTGGTTGTAAAACATTTCTTCATGTTTGGAAGTGAAAGTCTAGGATCAGAATTTACTTTATTTTGAACTTTTTGTACTTAAAAAATGAGATAAAACTAGAAAAAGGTTTTGGTTATGGATTTCTCCATATTTGGAAGGCTGGTACCAGAATTATTTGAATTTTGAGACTTGAGAAATGAAATGAACACTAATGATTTCATTGCAATGGGACAATTTTGAATTTGCTTATGGTGATGACCTAGGAACTGTTTAAATGAAGAAATTTGTTTCTACCTAGGCTTAAGATGCAATTTTGTGTATGCATATATGCTTTATTAACTGGTGATTCATGAATTGTTTTGTGTTAAAAATGGAACTGTTTTATGGAACTGTTTATGAAAAATGGAATTACTTATGGAACTGGTTTTGTGTTAAAATGTGTTATAAACTGTTTAAATAGAGAAATTGGTTTTTTTTAAATTACAAAGAAATGGGGGAAGTAATATTCCTTAGTCTATTTAATTAAAAAAAATTTTCTTGTTATTTGAGTGGATTAATGTTATGTTTTGTTAGTAACAAATGCAAATGGGTATAATATGAGATTACTTTAAAGTGTAAAGAGTTTTATTAAGAAACTGCTTTTGGAGAATTGTATATGTTTGGGTTTTTTCTAATTAGGTTTGAGATTTTGTTTAAAAAATTAAGAAAAGGTGGAGTTGTGAGTGAATTAAGGTTGAATGTATGTGTAGGATAGTAATGGTCATGTTATTATGTTAAGCTATTGCTATTAATGCACCCTAGTTTTGTGAAGTTAAGGAAACATTTAAGTTTGATGTGAAAACATCATAAGTTTTTCCTATGTTCTGTTAGCAAGAAATTCAAATGGTTCTAATAAGAGTTTAAGTTGTAAGACTGGGAAAATTGTAACTATATATAGCACCATTTATGTTAATTCAAATGATTCTGTTTAGAGTTTGCTTTGAGATGTAAGATTGAGAGAATTATAACTATGTATAGCAATATTTCTGTTAACCTCTTAATAGTAATGATGAAGCTAAGGGATTCATTAAGTTTACAATTGCATTAAGAGTTTTTGGGTTAAAAAGGGCTTGATGCAGCTGAGACGGCTATAGTCACCTTGGACCCAATCCAAAAAAGAAATGCCATCTTTATCATCCTCTACTCCCATACTGGGGGGTGTGACAGCTATGGAGATTGCTGTGAGCTCTTAACGAGGAGTTGTTTTTTATATATTAAGAAAGGGAGACCTGTGGGAGCCCATCTTCAGGTTTCCTAGTGGCTTTACCCACTAAAGAGAGGATGGCCGGACCACAGGTCTGAGTGCAGCTGTCTGAGATGGTCTGCACTTGGCTGTGCTTGGGGGAGGTCTTTTGCTCCACCCCTTGGTATTTCTATGAATACCCTAGGGCAGAGAGAGTCAGGGCCGATGGAATAGGTTCCAGGCCCTCTCGAGGCTATCCTGTATTTTCTATCTGTTTCTCCCCACTCTAATTCTTCTATCTAATATTTCCTGCTGCTCCTACTCAAGAGTACTCTAGGAGAAATATGGGGGTGGTGGGTAGCTCTCCCCCCCCCATACACTATGAACTCCAAAAATCTCCGTACTTGTGGTTCCACCTTAACCCTTCTAGTTTTTAAGCTTTCTACAAGTGAATCTTTGAAGAACTGCTTACTATTTTCCTGTCCCATTTCAGCACTAGGGAAATTCTACTCTTACCCTAAGTTTTTTCTTACTCAATATTCCCATACCTAACCTTATATTTTTACTTAATTTTGATAGATAGAAATTAAGAGAGAAAGAAACCTAGACACAGAGAGATTCTCATTGCAGCCTAAACTCTCACTTTGGCTTTTCTTTCAGCCACTTTGCTTTATCTATATGCAATTTTACTCCCCAAAATAGAATACCATTGCCTTTACTTTTAATTCATTACCAGGCATGTGCTCCCCTGCCCCGCTGCTCCCACAACACCCCCTACTCTCCTTTCACCAAATCCCTAGTTATGTCCCTAATTCTGGTACCATCTGTGGGAGGCCAGCTCCCACTCTTTCCCAGGGTACTCTTGAGGAGAGAGGGATAAAAAACATTTAGATAGAAAGACAGTGTGAAGAAGACAGACAGAAACACAGGATAGCTTTGGAAGGACCTGGATCAATAGCCACTGGCCTCTTCTGTCTCTTCAAAAGGACTTGTTATAGGAATGCCAAGGATCAGGGCAAAAGACCTCCCCCAGCACAGCCAAGTACAGCCCCTTCCAAACACCTGATAACACTGCATGTGGTCAAGTGATCCCCTAATGCAGGCTTGCTGGGTAAAGCAAGCTCAAATCTCACTAGGAAACCTCTGTGGGCCCCTACAAACAAGAAACCCAGGATAAGTGCAGATGCAGGTCTTAAATTTACCTGGAATTGGGCATGGCTCCTTGTTGTAATTAGCTTTGGCTCTCAGCTTGATACAGTCTACAGTCACCTGAAAAGGGAGTCTCAATTAAGTGGTTGTTTGGATAAGATTGACCTGTGGTCATGTTTCTAGGGGGCTATCTTGACTGCTAATCCATGTAGGAGAGCCCAGCACATTGTGGATAGTACCATTTCCCAGGCAAGTGGTCCTAGAATATGTAGGAAAGCCGTTTAAGCTGCTGCCTAATGGAGCCAGCAACTAGGATTTCTCCATGATTTTGTTTCAAGTTCCTGCTTGAGTTCTGTCTTGATTTTCCTCAGTGATGAACTATAACCTATATCCCCTTCCATCCCCGAGTTGGTGTTTGGAATAGAACTTTCTATAATGTGCTAGACTTGATTTTTCCTCAATGATATCTATAATCCCTTCATCCCCTGAGTTGACTTTGACCAATGTTTTACCTCAACATCAGAGATGAAACCAGAAAAGGAATTGGAACTGAGAGTGGGATGTTGCTGTTATAGATGTGACCTTATGGCTATTATGCCTTGGACTATTTTGTGAGAGGAATGCAGAAGCATTTGGAACTTTTGGCTGGAAAAGCATCTGAGTGATGTTCAGAGCTCAATGGGCCATTCTAGTTGTAGCTCGGAAGATATGAGTGCTGAGAGGCATGTAGACAGTGGAGACCTGGTTTGGGAGGTATCAGAGGGCAGCAAGGACTCCTATCAAGCCGTAATAGGGACCATTCATGTCATATTTTGGCTGAGAGTCTGTGTGTTGTTGATCTGGACCTGAAGAACCAGCTGTGATGAATAAGCTATCAAGACTAATGCCGAGGGCCATGAGAGTCTACACAGATGACAACTAGTATCTAACGGGTCAACCCACCAGACGTGTTGGGGAGCCCCACTTGGAAGAGCCTCTGTCTGTAATTTTTCTCATGTGCCACTTCATTTCTTTCCTAAAAAGAACAGCTGTTAGGCTCCTTCCATAGCCCATTGGTAGTGTGTTTTACATCTTTTGGGCACATATATAGCTGTGGATGGTCAGGAAGATGATTTCTGCTTAATCTGTATAATTCTGATGAATAAAAATAACATTAGGACATTTTTCACAAATGAAACAGGAAAGTAACAGTATTCTCAGTCACAAAGACAGCCAATTTTAGACTTCAGAACAAATTCAAAACAGACTAGCTGCCCCTGCAGGGAATACACAAACGTAAGTTCCAGGTGTTTGTTGCTGAATCAAGGTCAGACTTGAAGCAACTTTGGCAGATATATCCCCCTGCAATAATTGTCTTACTGCACGTACTCCTAGGCTCAGAGTTCAGCCAAGTAAGTGTTATCATTAAGTCATGAATTTCAATGTCATTCTATGTCTGGGAACCCTAACCACTGAGGCTACGTGTTTGGCCAAGTATTACTCACTGCTGGTCAGTATGATATCTCTAGCCTGAGAAAAACTGTGTGACTTATCATTTGTTATGAGAATGGGTCTGACCCTAAAAATGTAACATGTAATTGGGCAGAGGGAATGAGGAGAAGTATGGGTGTGTGTGTGTGTGTGTGTGTGTGTGTGTGTGTGTGTGTGTGTACACGCAGGAGAGAGCTGCTGTGCCAAGGGGGCTGTGTAGAGATATGGAGTGTGTGTGTGTGTGTGTGTGTGTGTGTGTGTGTGTGTGTGTGTATGTGTGTGTTGAGTGATGGATGTAGCTGAATGGTCAGAGAGAGAAGTGTGAGAGATGAAGAAGTGTAAGAGTAATTTGAAAGAGTAAATGAGTGAGAGAATGAGTGAGTAAATAATGAGTGAATGATGTAGAAGTGTGTGTGTGTGTGAGAGAGAGACAGAGATGTGTGAAAGAGCTACTGCTATGTACAGGAGCTAGTGAAAGAGCTGTGTAAAGTGCTCTATGGTAAGAGCTATGTATAGAGAGATAGATATATAGATATATGTAAAGAATGTAACTGTGGAAACAAGGAAGATGAAGCTGCATAGAAAAGAGATGTAGAAGAGAAATGTATGTAAAAGAAACTTGTGTAGCCATATGAAAATAGATGTAACTGTGTATAGAGATGTATGGCCATGAGAGAGACGTATGTATGCAAAGAGATTTTTTAAAGGAGAGATTTTTCTATTGAAGTAAAAAAGAAAGTTACCATCAGAATGTGTTTCCTTATTTACCCTTCAGATAGACAGAAGCTTCTTTCTAAAGATCCCTAGGTAAAAAAGTTTCCTAAAGTCCCACTACTCTAAGGTCTTCTATTCACAACCCTGGAGCAGTTCTGGGAGCTGGCCTCCATGGGCTGCAATAGACTAAGGTGTTGAAGTCATCTATGCTTCATTAGGAGGGTTGTGAAGTACTTACTCAGGGCCAGCACACAGGACCTGTGGTCCAACATATCAAAATTATGCATGAAGTTGTGAGCCAAGCTGCTGTGAGTTCTGAAGTATAATAGTTATGTCACGCCCCAAAAATTTGCTCCATTCAGCATGATGTTGTCTGTAGGCTTTTGTCTTGTAGCTTTTGTTGTGTTGACATATATTTTCTTCATTCCTAGTCTCAAGCTTTTACAATGAAGGTGTGTTGGATGCTGTTAAAGGCCTTGCCTACATCCATTACTACAACACCGTGGTTTTTCAGTACTGAGCCTATTAGTATAATGATTTACTGCTAAGGTTTTGAAAGCGGTAGGTGACTCAAGAGGACACTGAGATGGAACTGGGGACTAAGGCCACACACCTGACATCTAAGATGAGGTCTGAAGAAGCACCCCTAAAGTAAAATAGAACTGGAAGGAAGACTCTGTTCTCCAGAGAATAGCACTGCCCATCTTGTAGGGTGTACAGCAAATATCCCTACAGAGATGAACTTTGAAGACATGTCTCTATTTTCTCTCCAGTTAACTTCACGTCAGTGAGTAAGCACAGGTCCATGTCCCACCCATTAGGAAAGATCCGTTCTTTTCCCTCTGGGCCCAGGCACATGTTCTTCCCCAGGCACATCCCAGAATTTAGCCTTCTCTTGCTCTCCCAGTACCTTTGTTTTGTCTTCACATCCTTTTCCTTGTATGCTTGCTGCACTCAAAGAAGAAAATAGAATGAAAAAGTCAATAAAGATATTTCCTAATCTGATTTGTCTTAAAGGTTAGAAGGAATTATGAGAGTTTAAATATTTAATAAATATTTGATTTGTACTGCATTCAAAGAAGTGATGATGATAAGTTATGTTAATATTTAAGTAGATAATAATATTTTAGATAGATTAAATAATGATAATATTTAAGGTAGATAAACATGCTCTATTTCCTCCAAATTAGCTAGCCTGACTCCATGACATTTACAAGTATTACATACTAAGATCTACCCCATCCTCCTTTATTCTCCTTTATTACTCAGTTTTCTGGGTTCAGTAAAGATACTTCCTACAATAATTCAGAGAGGAGAGACCTCTGACCTTCCTCAGAGGGGAATTGTCCCCTACCTGCTGGTGTTGCCCCATTACCATGGTCAGGTAAGGGCAGGTGGGGGAGCCCCTCTTGTTAGTATTGATACTTGGATTTCTTTTGTTAATGAGGTTTTCAGAAGTAGTTTAATTTTTTCTGAAATCTGTTCTCTATTTTTGGCCTTCTGAGTATAGCTGTCATGCCATATTGGCCTCTTGTCTCTGTCTCCTTGGGAAACCAAAGGACCAGTAAGTTTGATGGGGTATAGAGGCAGGGGGTGGTAGGAGGTGTCTGTCAAGGGCTTGCTATGCAGAGGTGTTTCCAGCAGTGTGCAGTACCGACTCCTGATGGAGAAGACTCAGCTGAAGGATAAGGTGGATATACTGAGGCAGGAGAACAAGAAACTGCTGGAGGATCGGGCCCCTGCTGCAGCACTATTTGGGGGGACTTGGAAGTGATCTGTCAGGACCAAGAGGAAGAGATCAGAGACCTCCAGAACCAGGAACAGTAGGTAGGGACAAGCAGCTGGCTCAGGGTTAAGTCCAACACCATTTCGTCATGTAACATTAGGCTGTCTACGTATCAACCCACTTGTGCTTTAACTTATCACTTTATTCCTTCACACCCATCTAGCCCCTCAGTCTCCCATTCATGATATACAATTGTTCATTTCTGTGTCCATGCATCTGTACTTCTGGGAAGTGAGTCTCTTGTGAGAATCAATTGGCAAGCAAACCCTGCTGCTCTGTAGGCCTGAAGCTGCAGTACAATGGTACAGACAGGTCAATTACACATCACACACCTACATGTCACTATGATGGGAAGGGTGCTATGTACAGACTTGAGGGACTGAGTTCCAGGTCCTGTGGCTCGTTTGCTTTGCAGGGTTCATGCGAGATGACGCAGGACAGGAGCAGCTTGCAAGTAGGAGAGCCCCCTGCAAATGTCAAATGAGTGATTCTTTGTCACCTTGTTGAGTGGCATGTGGCCTTTCTTCCTCCTATTGTCTCAATCCCAAGGTGGTCTCTTCACCATGGCCAACTTGATTCACACTGACAGAAACGTCAGTGGGAGTTCACCAGCAGTGTTTGCTGTGTGTTTCCTTGACATGTGCTCCCATCACAGAGTTACAGTATGGAGCTGATGGGTTGCCCAGGGATGTGGAAATGGCTTGAGACAAGCTGAGGGTTGGGTTGTAAGATCTGAGGCTTTGAGACAAAAAGTTCTCCAACCACCTCAACATAGTCTGGCTAAGCAGAACGTATTCCCCCTATACAATTTTAATCCCGAGAGAGAGAGAGAGAGAGAGAGAGAGAGAGAGAGAGAGAGAGAGAGAGAGAGGAGTCATTGGATTCTTCTGAAAGAGCTGCTGTGCTTAGTCTAAACCTATGTGCTCATCTAGTATGATATTGTTTTCTCCTCAACTTATTTTGTGCTCTCTGTGTGTATGTGTGGGGGGAGGGGAATGGAGGTAAGTGAGTGATGTAGTGCACCATGCATGTGGATAGCAGTTAAAGAGTTAAACCACTTGCTTTGTCAGTCTCTACCCTGAAACAGGCATTCTTCCTTCCCAGAAGCTTGCTGTTTTGGTGAGACTGACTGACCAGTAAGCTCTTGGGATCCTCTCTTTGTGCTTGCACTTGTGTGAGAGTCTATTCATGCCTATGCTCAATACTCTACTAAGAACACAATCTTCTAATGAATAGGAGCCACTGAGACCAGAGGAAAGTCTGCAACCCCTGCTGAAACAGAGGGAGCTGGTCTCCCAGAAAAAGAACTTGGCAGTCAAGCTGCAGTATCACTTGACTGTGTCTCAGATGAGGTATGAGCCCAGGTTGGGAGTTGGGAGTTGGATTCAAGTGGGTCTTTTCTACCTTGGATCTCTGCCTTTTGTGGGCTCTGCCTCTAGGCAAGGCTCCCAGCCAACACCAGGGAAAGAACACTTCAGAGTATTGTGCTGGTGCAGTCAACATGAACTTCCCTCCAGGAAATAATGTACTTGATATTCAGTGTGTCTGTAGAATTGTGTCTCCCTTGTTCCCTTATGAGTTCTCCCATGTTCTGAGCAGGCTTTCCTTGTACTCAGAGCTCTGCCTGCTTCTCCCTTCCAAGTTATTGACAATAAAGGTGTGTCTTACCATGCTTGACTAAAATTACATTTTCACTGATTGACATAACTGGTAGAGATGAGAGTCCCACCCTTGGTCACTGTTAGATATAGCACTGGCTGTCTTCATTGTTAATCCATTTCCCTTGTAAAGTATTCTATGGATATAATGAGTTGAGTCATTGCCAGTATGATACAAGTAGATGTCTCTGCTGCAGGATTGTTCAGAACCTTCACAGAGTGTTGTGTAAGAGATTCCTCTAGAGAAGCAGGATGTAGATTCTCAGCATTAATCCTAAGAAAAACAGGATGTTTGCTTTAATTAAAGAGCCCCTGAAGGACCCGTGTTCTCAGGCACACATTTCAGAAAATGCTCCTTCATGATAGGCTCTGTCTTGCATATTGTCTGGATGCAAGGTTCCTTCTGGGCAGGAGGCCAGAGCATGCCTCATGACCTTGTCCAGTTGTCTAAGTTGAAATGTTGTATTAAGTCTATCTATAAAATGAGGTGTTCCATGAATAACTTACCATGAACATTGTGTGTATCTTTTTATGCTGTTATCTATGACTTTAATTCACTATTAATTTTGTCACACTGATGTCCCTGGACTGTGTGAGAAACTCCTGTTCTTTCTCATAGGTCAGATCAACTTCCGACAGTTGATAAAGTCAGAAAAAATTCAAGGGCAAGCTACTCTATGACCCTTATTCCTTAAGGGTACAAACAATAACTTCTGCCAAAAGATCAGTGTTGAGTGTCAGGCACAATTGAGTTTTTGTGAGGTCACAGCTTGACAGCTGACATGGCAGGTCCCCACCAGGACTGTGTCCTAACTGCCATCCTCCTCCAGATCAGAAATACTCCAACATGAACAGAAGAAGGGCTCAGCCCATGATGAGAGCCTCCTGCAGACAGAGCTGCTGCAGCAGGGGCACTAAGTGTCACAGGCAAGTGAGCCACCATGGCATCCCATCCCTAGCAACATGGCGTTCATGGGGTGGATGTTCCTCCTTGACTCTGGTTTCCTATGTGTGAATAGGCTCTGATTATGTCTATCCAGTGACAGAGCAAGGGAGCTTCTGGATCTGATTGCCTTTCCTTCTTTCACAGCACCCTTTCAGAGAACTGAGGAGGCTGAAGGAAGCCACAGACAACTGAACCCATGACATTCTCCACTATAGCATCAAAACCTCCTCCAAACAAGACATGTACTTCTAACTGTCAACTCAGCATTAAGCAAACATCAACCTCCCTGTAGGTGTTCTATCCCAAATCTGATCCATGTGTCTGCTGACTCACTAGTTCTGGAGTAAAGAAACCCATCAGAAAGAAGCTTGAGATACAAAAAAACCTGCCAAGAATTACTCAGAGCCCTGACATCCACCAGCAAGTGGGGCACAATAGCATGGAGGGAGGACATGTTTCTGATCATAATTACTCTGAAAGTTTGTTGCTGCGAACATTTGAAAGCTGATTGAGTCCTCAGCCCTTCATATGTGGAGGGAAATCTGGCAAGGGAGTCTGTGTTGATGCCATGCTGCTCTCCAGACAGACCACGCCAAAAAGCATCAAATTCTCATCCTGTCCAGTGCTGAAGCTACTGCATGCCATGCACATGTGATGCTGAAGTTAATGCTCTACAGAGATGACAACAATCCCTTGCTAGTTGTTTACTGATTTGTTCTCCCATTAGGAAATTGATGGCAGAATCTCCTCTGTCTCAGCCTTGATTGAGGTGAACTGTCCTGAGAAAGGATTTATAGAGGATGTCAGAGTGACCTTTTGTGTCTTTGGACAGCAGATGCTCCCCATGTCCTTTTTTGGTCTTGAGTAGGCACACAGACATGTGTTTTCTGACAGAATATTATAGTGGCCAACATACTATAGGATCGTCCTTGGTGAGTGCTTGACCTTCAAAGTCCCACAGTGGCCTGACTACACTTGTCTTGAAAAGGTTATTACAATCTGTGCCTTCCTTCCTATTATGTGTCCAAAGCTGCCCACCGGGTGTAGACCAGTGCCACTAAATCTACATGAAGAAAATGTTCTTTAGTGTAAATGTCTTTGTTTGGTTTTGGGGTTTGGGTTTGCTTGCTTTGAGATTTTGGTTTTAGGTTTTGTTATTTTTTTGGTTTTTTCTTTTTTCTTTTTTTTCTTTGATATATTACTAAGGCTATATGACACACACACACACACACACACACACACACACACACACACACACACACAAGTATATGCTCTATTTAAGCCCTCATTGAGTTAATTGACCATATTTTCATAAATAAAAAAAGGAATTTCCAACCCTTCATTCTTAAACTAGACTTTTAATCAGGTGTGGCAACACAGTCCTGTAACCACAAAATTCAACAGGCAGAGATGGATCTCTGCAAATTCCAGGTGGCTTTGGCTACATTTAAGTTCCTAGTCAGACAGGGCTGCAAAGGAGGATGGTGTCTTGGGTGTGGATGGCATGACCTACTCCATAGATATTTGTTGTAACCCACTAGGTTTCCTAGTGGCTGTACCCAGCAGGACTGCATGGGAGGTTGATTGGACCACAGACCTGGCTACCAGGTGTTTGTAAGGGTCTAACTAGCAAGGGCCTCGAGGTCTTTTGCTCCACCCCCTTGGCATTGTTATAAATAGACCTTTGGAATAAAGTTCTGGGCCTGTTTGGATAAGGATCCAGGACCACCGGAGTCTATCCTGTGTTTCTCTGTCTCCCCCCCCCCCCCCCCCCCCCCCCCCCCCCCCGTTTCTAACTAAGCCTCTTATTCCTCATTCCTTAAGAGTCCCTGGGTTAAATAAGTTTGGGGGCTGGTATCTGAACAGAGACAAAGAAAAAGATTAAAAAAAAATAACTCTAGGGCTTGGTGAAAGGATTGAAGGGGGAGCTGCGAGTGTAGACATGCCAATAAGGAATCAAAAAATGAAGGCAACAGTATTTTATTCTCAGGCATATAGGGTAGGCAGTGAAATGTCATGAGGCTGCAGCGTTAGATCTCTCTCTTTCTCTCTCTCTCCTATCTATGAAAAATAAGGAAGACAAGGTGTAGCAGTATAGTATAGGAAAAACTTAGAAGTGTAAGGTAGTGTAGAAAAAGTTTACTTAAGTTAGGCAACTAGACAGAGAAACTTAAGTTTTCAATCTTCTAACTTGGGGAGCTATGATCGCAAAGTGGGAAAAAATCTATCTTTTTTGAGCTTTATGGATGGAGAAAAGCTCTTCTTTGAGCTTATCGGGTAGAAGAAGATTCCTATGGAAGCTTTTGGCCTGGGGACAGCTAAATTGTTTAAAAAAGCAGCAGAGGAAAGAGATTTCCCCTGCGGCAGGTGGGGACGGAAGTGAAAACCCTCTGCTCCGTTAGCAGTGCAACACCTTACCTTCAGAATTAGTTCCCTCCTGGCCATGAAGCCAAAAACGTTTAGAGAACAGAAGTCTTAGGAAAAACTTAATCTTTCTCTCTTGAACTAAAAGTTGTCTTAATAAACTTGCCGGTCTTTCTCTCTCTTGAAGAAAAAAAAAAAACTAAAAAGCTTTTCAGAACTTTCTCAGTTTCACCTGGATGGGAAAATCCTGAGACAAGGGCCTGATGAGAAAGTGCAGGGTAGCTTGAGAATGCTGCTCCTGTGGAGAGAAGGGAGGGAAGCCAAGCTGCCTTAGCAGCTGAGCGGGCATTAAAGACACTATCTGGGGAAGGAGCCTGCCAGGACAGGATGGGGAGCTATCCAGGGAGAAGCTTTCTTTTCTATCAGAGAAAGGACCTTCGGAAACAAATGTTTTTGGTTTGCCTCACTGACCCAGAGTGAAGCCCTCAGGGTTTTGCCTTAGGCAATAAGCCGCAGTCTGAGCGTGCAGACAAATGCATGCAGACCCGCTCAGGAACTGGGTCAGATAAAAGATCTAATTAGAGAGGTATACCTGTTAAAGGGTGGCACAGGCATCCTACAGCAAGCTTAGGAAAGAAAAATCTCCCGTTGCAAAAGTGAAACCATGTAAAGAGAACCAGAAGGTTGCTAGCGTACCCAAAAGGCTTTCTGGGAAATGTGGTATCAATGCAGGTTTGGCGGGAATTTCACCCTCAGCCTGAAGCAAGGGTTTCAGTTGAACAAATTGGAATTTCTGCTGTAACAGAAACATTTGTCTGAATTATGGCACAGGAAAGCTGTTATGAATTTGGGCAAAGAGACGGCCTCTAGTTGGAAACCATCAGCAGCTGAGCATTTCTGCGGGTTCCGGACCAGCTGAGAGAGCTTGGCAGTGGGAAAGGTGACTTTGGGGTGTGGCTTTGTCCGAAAATGTTACAGCTCCCTAGCAACAAGTGTTACAGCCCCATAGCAACAGTACTCACTAAGTCTTAGCATTGAAAGAGCCATTGACAAATCTTGTTTCAAACTCTCAAGAACTTTTAGAATAATATCAAAGCTGACTAAATGATTGTCGTACTTCTGGTCTTGTTAATAGTTAAAACCTTTTCTAGGTGTTAAGAAATTTCTTACAGATGAGATATTTGCTTTAGTGTTAAGTTAGTTCTGTTATATGTGAAGGGATAATAGTTAAGAAATCTCTCCTAGATATCTTTTCTAAATCTCTTCTAGATATTAAGAAATCTTTAGGTGCTTGAATAGTTCTATAGAATTTCTTTAAGACATGTAGTAATAAATGGCCATGTTAGTTGTAAATGTAAGTTTAAATAAGATAAGTATATTTGCTAAGGTAGTATAAGAAATATATTTACTAAGGTAGTCCTGTAGAATGTAAGTAAGTTTTAGGTAAGGTTTATAAAGTAGATCTATAGATAAAGTAGTCCTATAGAGTGTAGGTTTAAATAGGTCATAGATTCAGTAAAAAAAAAAAATGTAGGTTTAGAATATATAGGTTTTAGGTCTAAGGATATGACGAGTAGGTTTTTCCAACCTGGGAAAACAATATCCATAACAGACTTGGCAGTTCCAGAAACCACTAATAATAGCAAGAAGCAGCTCCAGAAACTGCTAGCTTCAGAAAGGAGCAGCAGGAAGTAGTGTGCACTGCTGAGACCCGCTGAGACCCTCAAACGTTGTAGCTTCCCAAACAGCAGACTCAGAGCCAGCAAAAGCAGAGACAGCACTAGCGCCACGGGTCCGTAGGGTTTAGGCCATGAAGGTAAACTATGAGAGAGGCTAACGGCAAGCAGCGTTTTGGAAAGCCCTGCAGAGATGCTGCACTGTGGGAAAGGCGAGCAGTAAGGTTCTGCAACCTTACTGAAGATGCTACACTGCAAGAAAGGCGAACAGCGGAGAAAGCCTAGCGGTTTGTGTCTCCTCGGGAAAGACGAACAGCCGGCAGAGCAGTGGTGAACAGTGGAGACCGTAGAGTTCAGACTGCTTCTGGAGGCCAAGAGCAGAATGGTGTCAGTGCTGGACAAGCAGCTGAGGCGCGCTGGAAAGCAGGAAGCTGTGGAGGTGAGAACCGTACTCCAGGCTGAACAGTCAGCCTGAGACTCTGTGGGAACTGCTGAGACCGACTGCAGCCTGAGCTCCCAGCAGCGAGGTAGCCATGCAACAGGACAGCATATGGAGGATTCTGGGGGCCAGGTTTGCTGAGCACTTGGACTGTCAGCGATGAGGTAATGGGTTTTCCTCCCAAAGCCAGGGTTGCTATGGGAAGGCCACAGTTTCAGCTCATGGCAGCTGAAGGAGCCTTGAGACTGTATGGCTATGAGGTGAAGCTCTCTAGCCTGGTCTGGGAGTGACCCGGTTCCCGAAGACTACAGACTACAAAGCGCAGCAGTAGCTGAAAGCAGAAGTTTCAAAGAGACTTGCTTGATCTAAAAGTTTTGGTGATGGGACTTTTTGTATTTGGGACTGTTCCAAACTGTTGCTTCAGAGTCATTACACCTCTGACAGCTATGCACAGACTTAAGGGCGGCTGACAAGCCAGGCCCTGACTACGAGCTCAGAGGAACTTTTAGGAAGGGTACCCAAACTCTTTTTGAACTTTCGGACTTAAGAAATGAAATGGACAGTAATGATTTCATTACAATGGGACAGTTTAAATTTACTTATGCATATAAACTCTATCAATGGTGATGACGAAACTGTTTATGTAAAAATGGAACTGCTTATGGAGAAATTTAGGTTTTCTAACTATGTTCGAGATTCATTTTAAAATATAAAGAAAACTGAGAGTTAACAATATTCCCCAGTATATTTAATTTAAAAATATTTTTGTGTTACTTGAGTGAAATAGTGTTATGTTTTATATAGTTCTATTAAGAAATTGTTCTTGAATGCAGGTTTGTAGGTTGAGAGTAGTTTCGTAGGAAGGTTGAGAGTAGGAATTATAATTTTGTACAGTTCTGTTTATGTTAGAATTACTATGTTAAGTTTGATGCAGTTGCTTTTTTTTTTTTTTTTTTTTTGGTTTTTCGAGACAGGGTTTCTCTGTGTAGCTTTGCGCCTTTCCTGGAACTCACTTGGTAGCCCAGGCTGGCCTCGAACTCACAGAGATCCGCCTGGCTCTGCCTCCCGAGTGCTGGGATTAAAGGCGTGCGCCACCACCGCCCGGCAGTTTGATGCAGTTGCATCAAAAGTTTTTTCTTTAAAATATAAAGAAGAGGGACCTATTGTAGCTCTCAAGTGGCTGTACCCAGCAGGACTGCATGGGAGGTTGACTGGACCACGGGCCTGGGTACCAGGTGTTTGTAAGGGTCTAAGTGGCAAGGATGAGGTCTTTAGCTCCACCCCTTGGCATTGTTATAAATAGACCTTTGGAATAAAGTTCTGGGCCCATTTGGATAAGGATCCAGGCCCACTCGAGTCTATCCTGTGTTTCTCTCTGTTTTTTCTCCCTTCTATTTCTAACCAAGCCTCTTATTCTTCATTCCTCAAGAGTCCCTGGGTTAAATAAGTGTGGGGGCTGGTTCCCCACAGATACCCACTTCTTGATGCAAAAAGATCCCCATTTAACACCTGACATCACATGTTTGCTACTAAATATGGATGTTATGACATATCATGCATATTATATCATTGAGAAATATATTTGTGCTTTTAATGCATCTCAGGAAATGAGAACATTCATTATGGGAATATAAAAGAAATAAAAAAAATCCATAACTATCTGCTTCTGTTTTCCTTGAAATATAGCACCAGTGGCAATGGCAATGCAGAGAAAACAACCTCCTGAAACATATTGGGACATAGTGTATTTTAAGGTGCTGTTGCCTCAGCTACATATTTCACATTTTTTCAGATTCATTTACTTTTATTTATGTGTATTGGCAGTTTGCCTGCTGTCTACGCACCACAAGCATGCAGTTCCCACAGAGGCCAGAAGAGGGCAGTGAATTCCAATGGAACTGCAGTTACAGAGGTTTGTTAGCTGCTCTCTGGGTCCTTTGGGCGAGCTACAAATCTTCTCAAAGGATGAGTGATCTCTCCAGCTCCTGCACTTGACTTTTGTCCTTCCAGCCTTATGTAGTATGTTAGTGTGTTAGATGGCCTGGTTCACACCCAACCAAAGAGAGATGTTTCTGGAGAATTGTAGGGACAAGTCCATGAGGGAGGTATGGGAGATTGTCTTGGGATGCCAGGCATTCAGGCAGAGTTCTCCTGGGTTCAGGATCATCCCTCAGCATCTTTTATTGTCAGGGTTGGAGGAGTTATGCTACCTGTCATCTAGATGACAATGCAGAGTAGGCCCATTAGATAAAATGCAATATTAAAAAGACACGCCTTGGGATGGAGATGGGGTAAGAAATCCCTGTTAATGCTCCAGCTAATCAGTGTTAAGAGGAAGCTTCATACTTCATACTAGCCAGAGTGGATGGAGCCTGCAGCAAAAGCCACGTGCCTCTGATGGAGAGCATGTGTGTGCAGTGGCTAGAAAGGGAGAGGGATGGTTGATGCTGCTCTCTTTTTTTTTTTTTTAATTTATTTTAATTTATTTTGCAATACAATTCAGTTCTACATATCAGTCACGGATTCCCTTGTTCTCCCCACTCCCGTCCCCCTCACCTTCCCCCCAACGCCCCCCCCCCCCATTCCCATCTCCTCCAGGGCAAAGCCTTCCCCACAGACTGAGGTCAACCTGGTAGACTCAGTCCAGGTAGGTCTAGTCCCCTCCTCCCAGGCCAAGCCAAACAATCCTGCATAGGCCCCAGGTTTCAAACAGCCAACTCATGCAATGAGCACAAGATCTGGTCCCACTGCCTGGATGCCTCCCAAACAGATCAAGCCAATCAACTGTCTCACCCATTCGGAGGGCCTGATCCAGTGTGGACCCCTCAGCCATTGGTTCATAGTTCATGTGTTTCCATTCATTTGGCTATTTGTCCCTGTGCTTTATCCAACCTTGGTCTCAACAATTCTCGCTCATATAAACCCTCCTCATTCTCGTTGATTGGACTCCCAGAGATCCACCCAGGGCCTAGTCATGGATCTCTGCATCCAGATCCCTCAGTAGTTGGATGAGGTTTCTAGCACAACAATTAGGGTGTTTGGCCATCCCATCACCAGAGTAGGTCAGTTCGGGCTGTCTCTCGACCATTGCCGGCAGTCTGTTGTGTGGGTATCTTTGTGGATTTCTGTGGGCCTCTCTAGCACTTTGCTTCTTCCTATTCTCATGTGGTCTTTATTTACCATGGTCTCCTATTCCTTGTTCTCCCTCTCTGTTGTTGATCCAGCTGGGATCTCCCGCTCCCCCAAGCTCTCTTTCCCTCGACCCTCGCCTTTCATTACCCCCACTCATGTCCAGGCTGTTCATGTAGATCTCATTCCATTTCTCTGTCATTGGGCGATCCCTGTGTCTTTCTTGGGGTCCTGTTTTCCGGGTAGCCTCCCTGGTGATGTGAGTAGCAGACAATTCATCCTTGTTTCATGTCTAGTATCCTGCTATGAGTGAGTACATACCATGTTTGTCTTTCTGAGTCTGGGTTACCTCACTCAGGATGATTTTTTCTAGATCCATCCATTTGTCTGCAAACCTCATGATGCCATTGTTTTTTTCTGCTGAGTAGTATTCCATTGTGTATATGTACCACATTTTGTTTATCCATTCTTCAGTTGAAGGGCATCTGGGTTGTTTCCATGTTCTGGCTATTACAAACAATGCTGATATGAACATAGCTGAACAAGTGCTCTTATGGTGTGGTTGAGCATTTCTTGGGTATATGCCCAAGAGTGGTATAGCTGGATCTTGGGGGAGATTGATTCCCAATTTTCTAAGAAAGCGCCATATTGATTTCCAAAGTGGTTGTACAAGCTTGCATTCCCACCAGCAGTGGAGGAGAGTTCCCCTAGCTCCACATCCTCTCCAGCATAAGGTGTCTTCAGTGATTTTGATCTTAGCCATTCTGACAGGTGTAAGGTGGTATCTCAGAGTTGTTTTGATTTGCATTTCCCTGATGATTAGGGATGATGAGCAATTCCTTAAATGTTTTTCGGCCATTTGAGTTTCTTCTGTTGAGAATTCTCTGTTTAGTTCTATAGCCCATTTCTTAATTGGACTGTTGGGCATTTTGATGTCTAATTTCTTGAGTTCCTTATATATTCTGGATATCAGTCCTCTGTCAGATGTGGGGTTGGTGAAGATCTTTTCCCATTCTGTAGGCTGTCGCTTTGCCTTGTTGACCGTATCCTTTGCTCTACAAAAGCTTCTCAGTTTCAAAAGGTCCCATTGATTGATTGTTTCTCTCAGAGTCTGTGCTACTGGTGTTCTATTTAGGAAGTAGTCTCCAATGCCAATGCGTTCAAGACTACTTCCTACTTTCTCTTCTAGCAGGTTCAGAGTAGCTGGATTATGTTGAGGTCCTTGATCCACTTGGACTTAAGTTTTGTGCACGGTGATAGATATGGATCTATTTGCAGCCTTCTACATGTTGATATCCAGTTTTGCCAGCACCATTTGTTGAAGATGCTTTCTTTTTTCCATTGTGCACTTTTGGCTTCTTTGTCAAAAATTATATGTTCATAGGTGTGCGGATTAATGTCAGGGTCTTCAATTCGATTCCATTGGTCCACATGTCGGTTTCTATGCCAGTACCAAGCTGTTTTTATTACTGTAACTCTATAGTAGAGCTTGAGGTCAGGGATTTTGATGCCTCCAGAGGTTGTCTCACTGGAGCGGATAGCCTCCTGTACTGTGATGACATGGACTGAATGCTGCACAGTTGGTCCAGGTCACCTCACTGTCTTCTGTTGTCATCCACATTCCTCTTAGCTGTGAACAGTCAATATACTGCCCAGAGCCACGGAATTCACAGAATTAGCACTCCTGAGTATGACCCTGGGATGGACATGGTGGGAGGAGAGAACTAATTGCAAGTTGTCCACTGACCCACAATCGTGCTCTGACACACATGTCCCCAAACACACATATAAGTACACAGGGAATAAATTTACTAAAATTTTGAAAACAATTCAATACCAGGCAACTTTAAACTCTGTATTGTCAAGTGACATAGACATTTATGGCCAAATGATGAAGGAAAACAAGTTTCCTTCCTGATTGTGGACAAAGGTTGGATGAAGGAAAGAGAGGCTGCCAGAACATGCTAGGGAGGGGACCACAAAGGCTTTGGGGGTTCTGGAAGATTTATTGTTCACAGAGCAAGGAGGGGAATTTGGATCTGTGTGTGACTATATACACACCCATTTTCTGAATGGACAGAGACCCGCAGGGAGGGAACATTGACAATGTTGTGGCAGTAGAAGGGGGGCAATGTCTTTCCCCCTTTTTCCCCACTGGCTCTGCAACATTCCACTACCATTCACCACTGCCTGCATTCTATTTGGATTACTGTTAGATGTTAACAAGTCTGTCTTCATCCTCCCTTAACAGTTTCATTCAGCTGACAATTAAGGGAGGTTCCTAAGTGTCAGCAACCAAGAAGGGACATCATTGAAGGGAACATCCAATAAAGATGAGATATGCATGTGGGTGTGCTGACATGTCACTGATCCCAGCACCAGGGAAGTAGTGGCAGAAGGATCGGGAGTCTGAGGCAAGTCTAGGCTACATGAGCCCCCATCTAAGACAATAATGTAAATAAAAATAAAGAAGAGCCTGTCTTCACAGTGGTGAGAGGGTTGACAGAGCAATCTGTGGAAACATGGCCTGACTTAGCCCTGTGTGCTTTCAGGTCCTGGCTCCAAGAGTATGTAGCAGTTGGGGAGCTGAAAGTCTTTTCTATTTGATAGACAAGCCTGAATTTCCTATAGCAGGAAATCCTTTCTTCACCATTCAGCAGGACCTTGGAGACAACTGCTTGTGCTCAGGACATGAAAGCCTTAGGTAAAAGTCGGGGGAAGAGTTACTCTTAGCTGAAGTAGAGTCATCAGCATCTTTGACATTTACTGTGTAGACTTCATGAGGTCCTGGCTTGCTGGAGTCTTACTGATGAATTGAACTGTGGAGAAGCAGGCTTATTATCCTGGTGTGCCTGCCCAGAGAGTCTTGGCCAAAGCCCAGGAATCTGCGTGTCAACAAGACCCTCTAGGGCAGTGGTTCTCAGCATTCCCAATGCTGTACTAGAGCTTGAGTAGAAGTTGTAGTTGGTTGTTTTTTTCTCTTTGCTCTTTGGGGGGGTCTGCCACTCAGCTCCTAAATAAATGACACAGAGTCTTATTCTTTCTTGTGAATACTCAGCCTTAGCTTTGCTTGTTTCTAGCCAGCTTTTCTTAAATTATCCCATCTATCTTTTGTCTCTGGGCTTTTACCTTTCTCTATTTCTGTATATCTTTTCTTTCCTTCTTACTCTGTGGCTGGCTGCATTGCTGAATGGCTGGCCCCTGGAGTCCTCCTCTCCTTTTCCTTTTAGTCCTTCTCGATCTTTCTTCCCAAATTTATCTTCCTACTTATTCTCTTTGCCTGCCAACCCCACCTATCTTTTCTCCTGCCTACCTTGGCTGTTCAGTTTTTTATTAGACCAATCAGGTGTTTTAGACAGACAAAGTAACACAGCTTCACAGAGTTAAACAATGCAAATTAAAGAATGCAACATATATTTGCATCATTAAACAAATATTCCACAGCATAAACAAATGTAGCAAATCTTAAACTAGTATTCTGCAACAAGAAGTCACTCCAGGGAGTGAGAAGCTGCCTACATGAATTTAGGAGGCTCAGAAGCCAGGTACAGTTCACAATCCCTGAAACCAGAGGAACCAAATGACATGGGAGGACAGATCTTTTTCTAAGCAACTGCTGTCATTTTTTTGTTGGGAAGCCCCTAAAGTCACATATTTTCTATGTGTATGCCTAGTCTCAGCCCCCTTGCTTCTCATCACAGTCCTAAACTGAAACAGGTAGAATTTCCAATAGGGCTCATGAGCTTATTCTTCAGGCCAATCAGTAGAGAGGACAGCCAGAACCAAGTCTAGTTGCTTAGAGGCCTCTGGAGAAGCCCACCTGCAATAAGAAAACCCATTACCTGGCTGGATGCCAGGCTCAATACTGGAATAAAAACAAAGGGAAGCAGACCCCAGGTATGCTCAGAGTAAGAGGAAGTGTGTTATATGGCAGCTGAACTGAGGTTAGAGGGTACGAAGGAGTATGGAAGTGTCAGGCGGCTCCCCCCAAATCCAAGCATCTCTCTCCTACAGGACTTATGCTCAGAATTATTATTCCATTTTAAAGATAAGACAACTGAGCCACCCAGTAGTTCCTAGATGCTTATGCTGAGGGTTTGAGCTGGCCTGCATTGTGAACAGGGACATTGTGATGGTTTAAATGAGAAAAGGTCACATTACACGTGACAGTTGGAGGCTTTCCTGAGCGCAGAATCACAAAATCACTCTAAAACTCACAATTATAAAATTACCCCTTACATGAGGAGAACATTTCTAAAGAAAACACAATTAATGGGCATTACAAAATGAAGGGGCACTTGTTTTAATGTTTTAAGAGCTACTCTGCCATATCTGACCACGTCATTCTAGGCCATTGCTCTCAAATGTCCAATTGTAGGCCAACAGTTTATTAAAGATGATGAGTGATGAAGTTCCACTCAATATAATAGCATACCTATATATTATTTGGCATTCTTTAGCACAGGCTTTACAAAGAAGGTCATTCCCCCAACTATAATCCTATCATGTCACTTCTGTGTTTCATCTAAAATTTGTATTTCAGAAAAAAAAGAAAAAAATGTATTTCAGAAATTAGCCACAATGTCGTCACTGCTTTGATTCCCACAGGGGTTCAGTTATGCAGGCTTCTTTATAGGGCTGTGCATAACATCTCATTACAGACTACTGTTCTTTGTTTGAGTCTACATTTCCATAACTTCAACAATTTTCTTTATCCGGCCTATTTATGCTGCATGATTTTGCTTTTACCTCATTTTTCTAAGCTGGCAATAATTTTCTCATTTATTATATCTTTCTAATTTTTAAGGTAAGAATAAATTATACTATGTCTACAACAAACCCAAATGAAATACCTAAATCAGTTTTTAATTTTTACTGATTATTTGATGTGTATGAGGGTTTTTGTCTGCTTGTATTTCTGTGCACCATGTGCATGTGGTATCCACAGAGGTCAGAATAGGGAGATGGAGTCCATGAAGCTAGAGTTACAGCTGGTTGTGTACTGCTATTTGGGTGCTGGGATTCACACAAAAGTCCTCTGGAAGAACAGTCAGTGTTCTGAACTGCTCAGCAATGCCCAGCAACTTATATGTGCTTACTCACCCAGCTCCAAGTCGAGTTAACTGCTCACCCACGTTCCTGGTTGCCCCCAGTGGGGCAGCCTAGGCCCAGCAGGAGCAAGCGGCCTGGTCTCCTACTGCCAGCTCAAAGAGTCTTCAGCGGGCAGTGCCATGGCAGTGGTCAAGAAGGAAAGCAAATTCTTGGAATGCTTGTTCAGCAAGAAAGCCCAACTCAGCCAGCACCTCCTGCTTCAGCAGCAGCTGAGCAGAGCAAGGGCTCCCAGATCAGCTCCAAGCACTACAAGACCAAGCTGTGGAGACCATTCAAGGAGAGCAGCACATGCGAATACGGGAAGAAGTGTCAGTTTTCACAGGGCTTCTGCCGGCGGTGCAGCCTCACTTGCTACCCCAAGTACAAGAAGGAGCTGTGCTACACCTTCCACATCAGCTTCTGCCCCTATGGCCCATGCTGCCAATGCTGCCGTTTCATTCACAAAGCAGAGAAGCTGAGGCCCTTGCTATGATGGGAAGTTGGAGGTGAGGGACAGCTACAGAGACCTTTAATTTCTCCAGCTTCCAGCTTGGCCACCATCAGCCTCCTGGGAGATGTGGAGTTGCTCCTGCTGCTCCACAGCCCCACTTCATGCATGCTGCTGCTAACCTAGTGCTCCTTGGCTTTATCCTGTTTCTAATCTGCCTCTTCCTACTCCTCCACCTCAGTGAATCCACGCCTTTGGGTGCCCCCAAGGTACTGGGCCACCCTAGTGGCTGCAGTGGCTGCCACTCTGCTATATGCCCGCAGGAGCTTGGATGACCTGCTGGTCCCCAGAGCCCATTGCACCTTCTGCTGGGTGCACTTGGGCCAGAGCTGTGCAGCCTCATCATGCAGCTCCACATCCATACCCACAGGTTAGCGGCTGCAGCTGCAGCCTACTGCAGCAGGGGGCAGCAGGGCTGGCATGCCCCTTGCTGCCCCATGCTCAATGCCCCTGGACCTGCTTGCCATTGCTTCCCTTTGGCTTCCAGTTGCCTTGCTGTCTCTCAGAGTTGCCTGTGATCAATGTGCCCCTGGCAGAACCTGGACTTGCTGCAGGACCTTGACAGCCACCTGAGCTGCTCACTGACCTCCAGCAGCCTCAGCCTTGACCCACACATTCACCTGCCCACATTCACCTGCCTCTCCATCTCCAAGGACCGAGGCAAGGGGAAGCCTGAGAGGATTTGGGAGAGGTGCTGCAGGGGGCAGCAGGCTGAGATGGCTTTGCAGAAGGCCAATTTGCAAGCCTTGTACTTGAACTCTCTGGGAAGGGCCCAACTATTATTCTTTTACTTTTCTCCTATTATTATTATTATTGTTATTATTAGTGTTATTATTAACTACAAAGTTTCCTTCTTGTAGAAATAAAAGCCAACAAACTATCTGTATGGATGAACAAATTTTTGACATCAGGGCAGCTGTGATGTGGGAAGAACAAAAGTTTTCACACACTTTCTCAGGTCTCAGATGAGTTTGAAACTCTGATAAAAGAATAAAATAAAATCAGCCGAGCACCAGTGGCTACCAAGCACCATTCCATGTTTTTCTGTTGTTGTTGTTGTTTGTTTTATTTTTTTTAGGCAGGGTTTCTCTGTGTAGACCTGCCTGTCCTGGAACTCTCTCTGTAGACCACAATGGTCTTAAATTCACAGAGATCCATCTGCCTCTGCCTGCTAAGTGCTGGGACTAAAGGCATGGGCTAAAACACCCAGTCTTGAAAGGAAATCATGCAATCTTGAAGCTCTGAAAGTGGTTTGAGGAATACATTGAGGTTTTTCTTAGAATGTATAATGGTTGCAGCCCATCTCTGACTTTAAAGAGAAAAAAGAGTGACTACGTACTTTTCAGTCAGACTCACATGTGGCATGATTTTCTACTTCCAGCTTTAGAAGCCAGCAAGAAAAAAATGGTTGCTGAATCTACCAGTTCTACTGTGACATTGATTATAAAGACTTGCAGCAATAATGGGGAAATCGTCTCAGCACAGCCATAGGGCCTAAATTTGCCTTAAAACTTCCTCAACCAAAAAAGTATTTCATTAATGCTTGAGAGAATTGGAATGTCAGATGGGTTCACTTGAACAAAAGGAAAAGAATTACATTTTTTTATATAGCCCTTCACTTTATGAAGAGGCCATCTCTTAGTGCTGAAATGGTTTGTAATACATGAATATGTCTTGTTTAATGACAGTCCAAAACTTGTATATTATTTTTCAATGTCAAAAGGCAGGAATGTCTCCAAGGCTTTCCTGGATGGTGGATAAATGAGCAGTGGCTTAGTGTGTATGTAGGTACAATTGGAGAACCCTGTTGTGGACTCTGCACTACTTTGACAAAAGTAAGATTTGAATGTAAAAAGAGAAATCAATTTGAGTTTACTTTGCAGAATCAGTTGACTACAAATTGTGACTGTAATCATTGTACTGTAAATGTTTGGTGGTTTTCCTTGAAAAAATTTTTAGAAAAAAGTTACCCCAAATGATAAATCAACAAACCAACATATCATGAATTGAAATTTAGATAGTAGACATATATGCAAATGTAGTAAACCAAAATGGCAGTGGTTTACACACTTTGTAAACGTATCATGACACTGATATAAAAGTAACCATATTTCTGCAGTTCAACACATTTAAGCCCAGACCAATACAAGATTTAGAGTAGCAAGGATTACCTGGTATAGGCAGTGTGCAAAGTGTAAACTGATGGACCAAGACAGACACTATCAGTTCTTCTCCGCTGTACTCTAACAAGGCATCACATGTTGTATGTTTTCATTAAGGGTTACAGCAAGACAGGAAAAGTTGACAATGACACTGGACTACTATAGAGATGGTGCATGGCTTTGGAAAAAGACAAAGTTTGCTTGTATTGGAGGAGCAGCTCTTTCTGGATTTTCTCTATCAATTTTATTCTGCTTACAAAAATATCCTAGGTTATCTGTTTATGAAATTGTATCTAGATATAGATTTCTTTTTTTGAAATACTTTTTGAGATGTTTCGCTAACTAGTCTGGAACTTGCTGTGTAGACTAGGCTGTCCTTGAACTCACAAATTTCACCCTGCCTTTGCCTTCCCAGTGCTGACATTAAAGACATACACTATCACACATTGTGATATGGATTATTTTTGTTGTCTAAATAGGAGTTGAGGAAAAGGTTTCTCAATCTTCTTCATTGTTTCATTTTTCTACCTGGTGGATCTCATGGTAAAGTAACTATGGGAATGTACCATGGGACCTTCTGACTAAGTAGTAGAGAGAGATGAAAAAAGTATTATAAATGTAGGGGTTTCCTCTTTATTGTCTTGAGATAAACTGCATAATGAGGAGGAGACAATACATTAGAAGAAGTATGAAAATGTATCTAAGGTTGACAAATCTCCCACCAAACTCATGTGTTCATCGTGATTCAAGTTCATTTCTAACAAAAACCTTTGAGATCATTTAACACTTCCACTTTAAGTACTTTTTTTTAGTACCACATCTTAATTTTTAGGATTAATCTGTTGTAATATTTTTTCATTATCTCTTTTGGCTATACTTTTTGAGCAAATTTTGGATTTTTTTAAAACCTTACAAAGCATATAAAATGAGCAACCTTGTATTTGAGGCCAAAACAAAATCCTGAATTCTGAGATACACTGAGTTGTCAATCCTAACAAAAATCTAGAGACATTATGTAAAAGTAAAAGCAGAGGAGGCTTCTCAGCTGCCAAGTAGCATTGAGTCAGTTTATAAAACTCCCATTTTATTTTACTTTTATGCATGCTTGTGTGTGAATGATTTCCCTGTATGTATGTCTGTGCACCCTGTGCAAGCTTAGTACCCACTGAGTCCAGAAGCACCAGATCCTCTGGGACTGGAGTTTCAGACAGATGTTATCCCCTTATGGATGCCAGGAACCAAACGTAAGTATTATTTACTACAAAGACAACTCCCAAACCCCAATCTCACACCTCTTCAAATTATCACATGGAATGGGTTTTCTTGGTAACTTATGTGAGTAACTCTTATGGAAATTTTGTCAACTATTTTGTGTGATAAATGGATGGCTAACACCATTTCAGAGCTTTGAATGAATCCTACAGGCTTTGTTCACAATATTCCTACTCAAAGTAGATCATGGTGATGTGTGGGAGACCAGCTCCCATCTTTTAAAAGGATTCTTATGAGGAGAAGAGAGGGATAAGAAACTTTGGTAGAAAGATAGTGAAGAGGAGAAAGACAGAAACACAGGATAGCTTCAGGAGGCCCTGGATCAAAACCCACCAGCCTCTTCAAAAAGGCTTTTTATAACAATAGCAAGGGGCATGGAAAAAGACCTCCCCCTTGCTAGATCAAAACACAATGCACAGCCAAGTGTAGACCCTTCCAAATACCTGTTAGCCATGCCGTGGTCAAATCATCCTTTTTATGCAGCCCTCCTGGATAAAGCAACCTCAGATTCTCAGACCCTGAGTAAGTTCTCACTAGGAAACCTCTGTGGGTCTCTACAGCTCCCCATTCTTAATATATTAAAGGACATTCAGACCCCTCAGATAGACTGTGCCTGCCTTAGGTCATCCTTCTTCCATAATCAGCCTTACCCATCATGAAGATACACTTTCCACCAAGCATACTCTGCCTTAGGTTGGCAGTTAGCAAGAAGAACTTTACCTGTCCCTGACAGCCATCCTCTGGCAAGGGGAAGTACAGAGCTTAACTCAGCTCTGACTCAGGTCCCTACGAAGAACTTGCAAGTAGTTGGACTGACCACAGCAATTCCTAGGGCTGGCACACCCCTCAGTAAAGGAGTAGAGGATGGCTAAGAAAGAATGTCCTTTCTTGATGGGTCTAAGATGTCTATAACAGCCTTAGCTCTGCCAAGTTCTTTTTAAAATCAATGAACTCTTGATGCAAATTCATCAAATAAATTAATAAGTTCCTGATGCAACTGCATCAAACTTAAAGACTCCCTTAGCTTCATCAAACCTAATGGTTCCCTAATATCAACAGATTAACATAATTCTAGTATGACTGTTACTATACATATTTACAACTAGCATGAATAGTACTATACATATTTACAATTCTTACAAACCTACATTCAAAGCCAAACTCTATAGGACTACTTTGCAAACTTTAGGAAACATCTAAAGGAGATCTCTTAACAGAACTATTTACATTTTCTTTCAACAAGACAGAGGGTATATGAATCATGAGTCATCACAGTTAAAATTGTAGGTGAGCTCAAAACTGTTCCATTTCTGAACTTTTAAGTTTAAAAAGTCAGTTCTAATAACAGTCTTATAGTTTCCCTGAAAGTTTGAAATCAGGGCCTAATCTGCGACTCCAGAATCTTTGTATTCTGATCCCTTGGCTCTAGGATTTTGTGAGTGCTGCTGCCAGGGGGGCTGTAACACTTAGGGTGACAACCTCCCCAATCACCTTCCCCCAAGCCCTCCCAGCCATCCTGGAGCTGGTCACTGCACACCATCATGGTAGAAGTGCCCCTAGCAGTGGCTGGTCACCAGCCAGAAAGTGATCCCTTTACCCATTTTTTTTGCAGCTCCTTTGAATGCAACAATTCAACTAAGTTCAAACAAGTAGCTCTGAAACTTCACTTTCAGTCACTGAGGCACTATCAGTTAGTGTTCCCCTAGGAAAGCTGCCCAAAGGCAAAGGTGAAATTACTGTACTGAACTGCCTTTCTGCTCAGCTAGTAGGAGTCAGGAACTGTTTCTTAAAGGAGCCACTCATTTGGTTTGGCACTAGCCATCAGAAGCGGTGTGGCTCCAGGCTCTGCTTCATTTCAGCTCTTACAGTCTCAGCCCTTGAATACCAAATAGCAACAAAACATTTGTCCCAAACTCCTTCTCAGCAGTCTTGTGGGGGTTAGTCTCCTGCTTTCTCCAGACTGCTGGATGGAACATCAATGTCAGGAACATTGGTTCAGCTGCTCTTACTCCAGCTCCTCTAGAAGAGCATCAGCAGCTATGGAATCATTGGAGCTGACATTCCTCTGTTACATGCATAGACCAAGTGCTCAGGCAGCCATCAAGCTTCATTTTCATCTTGTGAAAAAACACAAACATGCCCTTGACCCCATACTAAAACAGGGTCAGGACCCTTCCATAATACTGAGCAAGGATCTTTTCATTTCACCTGAGCAAAAGTCACTCAGGTGCCATCATGCCAAAGTCTATTCACAGCAGATTGCTCACAGACATCCACATTCAAAAAATTCAGAACAAAAGAGCATTATGTGATCACTGAGGGTACAATTCCCCCCTCTTAATTTTTTGAAGCTGCATCTTGAGACTGCCATGGGCTCTTTCCACTATGCCTTGTCCTTGAGGATTATAAGGAATGTCTGTTTTATGCTCAATTTGCCATTAGGAACAAAATTGCTGAAATGCTTTACTACTATATCCAGAATCATTATCAGTTTTAATAATTTTTGGTATCTGCATATAGGAGAAACACTTCAGGCAATGAGCAATTACATGCTTTGTAGCTTCTCTAGATTACACACTAGCCATTGAAAATCCTGAATAACTGTTGATGGTTACATGTACATATTTTAACTTGCCAAATTAAACAATATGAGTGATATCCATTTGTCATAAATGATTAGAAAGAAGACCTTGAGGGTTTAACCCCAAGTGAGGTACAGGAAAATAATTTGTACACACACCACATTGTTTAAGTGCCTGTCGAGCAACTTCCCTGGTAAGATTGAATTGCTTTCTTAGACTTTTGCTATTTTGATGATGAAAAGCATGTGACTGTTGAGCTAGTTCTACTTGGGATAAGGCGATCATCCATGTTAATTTGTTAGCTGTTGCATTACCACTGGCTAAAGTACCAGGAAGATTGGAATGAGCTCTAATGTGACCCACAAAACATGGTAGCTTTCTTGGTGAATAGCATCTTGAATTTGTTGAAATAGCATTCTAACTTGACTGTTACTAGTCCCAATGCATGGAACAGTTTCTATAACTTGAAGAGCTCTATAAATATATTAACTATCTGTATATAAATTAAATGAACTGTCTACAAGAAACTGAAATACCATATTCATCACCTACAATTCTACTATCTGTGCTGAGGCTGGGGTTGTTTGTACTGTGTAGCTTTTTTCATTGATAACATAAGCAGCCCTCTCATTGGAAGAACCATCAGTATAAACTAGCATAGCATGTAGCTAGAGTTTTCCTGCCTGGCCCACAGTCAGGACAAATCTCTATCACCTGCCAGTCCCAGAGTCGTCAGACCCAACCAAGTAAACACCGAGACTTTATATTGGTTACAAACTGTATGGCCATGACAGGCTTCTTGCTAACTGTTCTTATAGCTTAAATTAATCCATTTCCATTAATCTATACCTTGCCATGTGACTCGTGGCTTACCAGCATCTTCACATGCTGTTTGTCATCGTGGTGGCTGGCAGTGTCTCTCTGACTCAGCCTTCCACTTCCCAGCTTTATTCTCCTCCTTGTCCTGCCTACACTTCCTGCCTAGCCAATGGCCAATCAGTGTTTTATTTATTGACTAATTAGCAACACATTTGCCATACAGAACATCCCACAGCAATAGCATCTCTTTCGGCATCTTCCATCACAATTTTAGAAAATATAAATGAATGCATTTGAGCTAATTGTAACAATTGATCAGCTGGAAACTAGTCATCAATTTGACCTAGAAACTGAGAAAAGGCAGTTGCCCAAAAATCATTATTTTGAGAAAGCCAATCAATTTGCTATTTCATAAAAGGAACACTAATCACACTTGGTTCTTTGCCAAAATAACATCTAGATTCAATCCTGCTTTTCTACACCAAACAAGCTACAGGTTCATAATATGGATTTAATGCCTTAGCTGGTAAAACAAGAATGTAACCATAAAAGAGGACTGTTTTGTCATAATACTGCTGTAGGAGTATGTCTAGTGGGCAAAATACACACATGCCAAAGCAAATCATAATTTACATACTTGCTGATATTGAATAGCATTCTCAACCTGCAAAAGAACCTGTCTACCTTTTTCAGTTAACTTTCTGGGTGAATTAAGATCACTATCTCCTTTTAAAATACCACTTAAAGGTCCCAAATCACTGGTAAATAATTTTAAATAAGGTCACAACTATTGAATGTCCCATAATAACTTTTGAAAATCATTTAAAGTTTTTAATCCATCCTTTCTTATTTCAAATTTTTGAGGCTTTGGTTCCTTAGGGTACAATATATATCCTAGATATTGAAAAGGTGGCTCTCTTTGTACATTTCTGGAGCAATAATTAACCCTGCATGAGTAAGACAGTGCTGAAGATGTCCAAATGTGTCAATCAAAATTTCTTCATCTAAAAATCATCCATATAATAATAAATAATATAAACTTGCTAAAATTGATCTCTAACTTTTTGGATAGCTTGAGCCACAAATTTCTGACACAATTTTGGGCTATTGACCATTCCCTGGGCCAAAACCTTCCAATGAAATCTTTTCATGGGCTCTTTAAAGTTAACTGAGGGAATGCTAAATGCAAATCTTTGACAATCTTGGGGAGCCAATGGGATGGTATAAAAACAAGCCTTTAAATCCAAAATAATTTTATAAGTATCTTCTGGTATGACCATAGGGGTAGGCAATCCAGGCTGCAAAGGTCCCATTGGCTGTATGGTCTCATTAATTTTTCCTTAAATCCTGTAATAATCTCAATTTCCATGACTTCTTTTTGATCAGGAATAGGAGAATTCCAGGGAGAATTAGAAGGTTCAATATAGCCACCATCCAACTGTTCCTGTACTAACTGCTAGATGGCTTATATTTTTTTTTTCTGTTAGGGGCAATTGATCTATCCACACAGGATGATCAAATTTCCAAGTTACAAGATCTGTATGGAGTACAGGTTGCTCAATGACCCTTTCTAAAAATACTCTAATACATCCCTATTAGTCTTTTCTTTAGGGAGTAAAGATGACATTTGACCATCACTATTTTTTTTTTTACTAACTCCTGGTCAGGAATCTTTTGTTTAGTGATGACTGTATTGAGGCTATATAATATACTCCCATACAGCTCATAACATCTCGACCCTACAAATTTAAAGGCAACTGAGGGACAATGTATGGCTGAAAAGCTCCTTCATAACCTTCTTCATCTTTCCAGGAGAGTTCATTGCTACTCTGCTTGGGACCAATCCCTTCCAGCTGTGTAATAGTTTTCATCTTTGGCCACATGGAAGGCCATTGACTAGCAGTGATAACAGACAGACCTGCACTCGTGTTTAAAAGACTCAAGAAACTTTTTCCATTTATAACCGAAGTGAGTTCTGGATGCTGTGGTCCTATGGCTTGTAGCCAATAAGCATCTGACAAACCAAATCCAGCTTCTCCTCTCTTATCCCTTTTTACTGGATATTTTGTTTGCATCTGAGGAAGTAAAATTAACTGTGCAAGTCTCTGACCTGTCTTTATCACAGAAATTCCCTTAAGGGAATGAGTCATCACCTTAATTTCTCCCACATAATCAGTGTCAATTACTTCAGGAGCTAAAAATATCCCCTGTATGGTAGTACTACTTCTTGCCAGCAATAACCCTACAGTGCCTGCTGGCAAAGGCCCATAAACAGGAGGGAGTGCCTGCATCCTCATTTCAGGAGTCAAAACCATGCAGATGAAAGAGTGGAGATCTAATCCAGCACTACCTGGGGTTATTCTGTAGAGTTCCTGAATGTATTTCTTTGCTGGGAGACTGACTGCAAAATCACCCCAAAGATCTACTTTGTTGGGGCCTGGGACTGGCCCCTCCATCCATTTCCCTGAAATAGATTCCTCTGTGTATCCATACTTGATAGACATTTATTAGCCCAATGCATCCCTCTTTTGCATTTAAGGCACAACCCAGATTCCTTATTTGCTCTTATTCTTGTTTCCCCTTTCAGGATACCTCTTGACATGACGCCCCATCTGACCACACCCAAAACAACTTCCCAGTGGTTTGACACCTTTCTCTTGCTTAGAGCCATAATTTCTTTGCTGGTAAAGAACATTCTTGACTGTTTTTCTCTGTAATGCCACAGCCATAACTATCCCCTGATTTTATGAAGCCCCTATATCTGAGCAAAGTTGAATATAGTTAGAGATGTTTCCTTTCTTTCTAAAAAGTCTTAAAGTGGCCTGACAAGTGGTGTTAACATTTTCATAGGCTAGCTGTTTAATAAGCAGAAGTCCAGTCCAGCTTCTGAATCTCCAATTAACCTGCCTGATGTTTTCATTAGCCTGGAAACAAAATCCTGAAACAATTCACCAGGCCCTTGCCTTTATTTTTGATAAATACTCTGTCTGTCTTCCAGTTTATTCCTTTTTGGCAGCTGCATTAACCTGAGCATACACTGCCACATCAAAATTTAACTGTTGACCTGTCTCCCAGTAAGGACCTTCTCTGGCAAGCATATCAAAATTAATGGGAATCTGCTGGACCTGATTTATTTTAGCTGTGGCCTGACATTGCTCCACAAACTTGCTTTTCCACAGCAAATAATCTCCAAATGACACACAATCTCTGGCCATTTGTTTCCAGTCCCCAGGAGGCAAGGCTTCTAAAGAAAGGCTTTCTAACAATGTTTGTGTAAATAGAGTCATCTGCCATATTGATTACATGCCACTTTCACTTCTATTAACTATTTAAAAAGGAACCAGAACATGCACTCACAAGACATTTTTCTGGTTATCCTGCTGCTCAATTATGGGGACTATTTGAAAGCCTTGTACCTCTTTTCCTCTACTAGCTGCCTCTCTAATACTGGCTTGAAGAGGAGACACAGGACTAGTAGCAAGGGTTTGCCATATTCTGGGAGGTTTTTGTGCCAGGGCAATTATGGGTGACTTTCCCATTCTGATAGATGATCTCCCCCCACCGTGAGTATAATTCTGCCCCTACAGAAGGAAGAGGAGTATCCCTCTGAGAAGGAGAGATGTGAAGAGCCTCCAGTTTTGGGGAAAGAGAAATAACTCAGTTTTTCAAGCCCTTCAGTTACTCCCTCGTATCATCCTAAGACTTCCATGCCTTAAACTCAGTTTTATGCCCAAGAGTGAACTGACCCTGATTGAACAATGCAAAAGCATTCTCATCTAGCAGCAGCTCTGGCAGAGTGGAGGGTTTTGTTCTGTCTGTATTTGCCAATGGGAAAATTCCCCCTGCAACTCAGGACTTAGATCTAAGCTGTCCCGAATTAATGCTCAAAAGGCCAAACGCTTCCACTGGAATCTTTTCCAGCCAATGCTCTTCATAATATTTTTGAATTTTGACTCCAATTTTCCCACAGGAGTCTGCATCCAGATTCCCATGGTCAGAAATCCAAGGACAAAGTTCCTCTATGAACTCGAAAACCTCTGCACTTATTGCTGTTCTGCCTTAACTCCCCTAGTTTCCAAACTCTCTACAAGCGAGTATACAAACATCTGCTTACTATTTCCCTGCCCTATAGTGGTTTTCCTTCCTCAGACTGCTAAGTCTGGAGTGGCTGCTTGTTCCTAGATGCTGTTTTCAGGTCCAGCACTAGGGAAATTCTGCTCTTACCCTAAGTTTCTTCCTACACAATACTCCTATACCTAAACCCTATATTTTTTCCTAATTTAATAGATAGACATTGAGAGATAGAGAGAGATATACTTGCTGAAGCCTAACTTTTCTATATACAGTTTTTGCTCCTGAAGAATAAAATACCACCGCCTTAACTTCAATACAAAACTGGACATGTCCAACTGCTTCTGCAGTGATCCCTATTCTCACTTACTTCCACTGCACACAAGTCCCTGTTTGGGTGCCATCTGTGGGAGGCCAGCTCCCACTTTTTAAAAGGGTTCCTATGAGGAGGAGAGAGGGATAAGAAACTTTTAGATAGAAAGATAGTGAAGAGGAGAAAGACAGAAAACACAGGATAGCTTCAAGAGGACCTGGATCAAAACCTACTAGCCCCTTCTGCCTCTTCAAAAGTTCTTCTTATAACAATGCTAAGGGGCAGGGCAAAAGACCTACCCTTTGCTAGATCAAAGTATACCACACAGTCAAGTGTAGACCCTTCCAAACATCTGGTAACCAGGCTGTTGGTCAAATCATCCCCTTAGGCAGTGCTGCTGGGTAAAACAAGCTCAGATTCTTGGATCCTGAGTAAGTTCTCACTATGAAACCTCTGTGGGTCGCTACAATGGTAGAGCAGGTCATTACTCTACCTGAGATCACAGGTTTAACAATCATGGATAAGTAGTGAGAAGTCAGAAGGCATCTCCAGAATCCATACTTGCATCTTAGCAGGTTACTTCAGCTCTGGATTATGGCACACATGGTTTATATATTTCATAGGTCACCTTCACTCTTTTGCTATCCCAGAATTTCAACGGACAATTGTGAAAGGCTATGGGGAAAGGATTGATATCGTGCAGAAGGGAGAGGTTTCTTTCCTTTTCCAAGTACTTCATTGTCACATTCTCTCAATATGGCTGTTTAAACACTAGATAGCACAGACTAGAGTGAACACATTTTGTCCCTTTCTTGATACTTCTTCTCACCATGCAGGAAGTGAATGTGTTAGGTAACAAAGTGCAGACTTTTAAAAGCCAGACGGGTCATGTCCTCTTTTGACATATCTGAAAACCATGGGTCTTTTACTCAAGCAGAAAAGAAGCAGAGGTTACAAAGTGTCAGTGGTCTGTAATGATAAAATTAAAAGGAACACACATATATTTGTGGACTAAAATCAAGACTGTGGCCTTGACAAGTGATAAAAATCGATGACACTATAAATTGCCCTTTTAATGAAAAAATAACACATCTCAAATTTTCCTTAAAGGCTCAAGAAGAGAGTAATTACCGACTCCAGGAACCAGAGGTCACACTGGAGAACTCTGATCACAGAAACACTTGAACTGTTGCTTCTGCCTCTGTTTCCACTTCCACATCTGTTGCTGTTGCTCCTGCTTCTGCTGTTTCTGCTTCTCATGCTTCTGCTTCCTCTCCAGAGGCTCCTCCACCCTCTGCTGCAGATGCTTCTGCTACATGTGTTACACCTGTTGTTACTGCTGCTGTAGCACAAAGAAAATGAACCCACTCTACAAAGACACAGTGGGCGTACTCACAGCTAGGATTTTGTTATTAAGGAGAAAGGAGAAAAGGATAAGTAAGACCGTGACATATGTTGAAAATAGATAATCATTTTTGACTTACAAAACAAATTCTCTTTTCTAACATTTGTGATGAACATATTTTATTGTGATGGGTTTATACTCAAGACCATAGTCAGGCATTTCTCAGTATCACAATCATTTACCTAGTTGGATCCCATTTCTACTTGCATGGAAAGCAGTGTTATACAAATACAATCATCACAGCTGGCAAATGTGAGGGAAGCCCATTGCCTTGTCCTGTGGTTAGAGGAATTCATCCACACAGAAGTCAGACTGCTGTTGCTCACCAAGAACCCACTTGCCTCCAGTTCCACTCACAGTACCTGCCAGTGTCTCCTGACACAGATAGATCTGGCTCCTGTTTCATCTCTGAGTTGAACTTGGATTTTTCTGTCCCTTTCCCTGCAGGGAAGTGACACTGAACACTCCAGAATCTTCCTGTTCTTGAATCTTTTTTTGTCTGGCTTTTCTTTTCTTTTTTTTTAAGTCTTTTTCTAAAGACATTTTTTTATTCCTTTTACATGCCAACCATAGATCCCTGTCTCATCCTTCCTTCTGCTTCTCCCCCAGGTTTTCCCTCGACCCACCCTCCCCATTCCCTCCTCCAAAAGTGTCAGGGCTCCTCCCATGGGGAGTCAGCAGAGCCTGGCACATTCAGTTGAGGCAGTACTAAGCCCCTCCCCCATGCATCAAGGCTGAACAAGGCTTTTCTTATATTTCCTTCCATTTTCCTTATATGCCATGCTCTCAGCTTCTCCCACTTGGTCCTACTCATCTAAGTTCCTTCCATCTTCCCTTACAGTCCAGAAAAATTGCTTTTTGTCCTCTAACTACTATACGTCTGTCTGTCTCATTTATTGTAATTTATGTATACTTCAACTCCAGTAGGTGTTTGTCTACTTACCACTCTAACCTCATTGGTTAGGTAATGGCCTAGCACGCAGTAAGTGACTACTCACAGTCTATTCATTGAATGAGTAAATGAAGTTTACCCCAAGTGTTGTTTTAAAGATTAGATTAATTGTCACTTTAAAAGTTGGATATAGATCAATTCTCAGAATTTTTTTACAAATCATAATCATTAAAAACTCTGACAATCTTTTTTAAATATTCAATATACATAAACTTTTAATAATGAAAAGAATGAAAGCAAAACATATAATCAAAGCAATTAATTATGTTAATTTGTAGAAACAAGTCAATATCAGCATACAATATCATTTTACAGTAATATTTATACACTCATAAGGTATAATGTGTCATGTTATGTTAGAATAGTAATTGCCTAATTTCTGCTATTGATATAATTGACTATAATGTTGTGATTTAAACATGTGAATAATTGCTATACTTTGTAATAATGAACATACTATTTAATCTTAACCAATTATAAGTCACCAGAAAGGTATGACATGTGTGGGGGACACATTACATTTCCAATAGGCAACACTACACTGTCATTCTCCAGGGACTGAAATATGAGTAGAGAGGAAATGACAAAGTTTTTGTGGAAGAGAATGTCCCAAAGACTCTTGTCATGGCCCCCAGGACCTCCTTATTCCTCAGGCTATAGATGATGGGGTTGAGCATAGGGGTGAGGATAGTATAGAAGACAGCCAGAATTTTATCTTCTGTGGGCTAACAGAGACTCCTGGGACGAAGGTAAGTGTAGACAAAAGGTGCATAGTAAAATGTCACCACAGTTAAGTGAGTTGAACATGTGGTGAAGGCCTTTTTCTTTCCTTCTTTGAGCACATATGGAAGACAGCAAAAAGGACCCATCCACAGGAAGCTGTGATGCCAAGGAAAGGAAGTAGAGGAAACAGGCTTGTACTCACAAATACCATGTACTCATAAACCCAAGTGTCCATACAGGCCAGGGGCAACATGGCAGGGACATCCCAGAAAAAATGGTTAATGGACCTAGAATGGCAGTAAGGAATGTGAAGGAGATAGACTGTGTGTGATAAGGAGTTAATGGAGCCCAGTGTCCAAGATCATATGATCATCTCCAGACACATCATTTTGCTCATGGGAACAGGATAATGAAGAGGGTGGCAGATGGCCACGAAATGGTCATAGGCCATGGAGGCCAGGAACAAGCCCTCAGAACCTGCCATGTTCAGAAAGAAAAAGGATTGCACTCCACAGCAAGTAAGGTAATGCTTTTCTGGCCAGAGAGGAAGTTGAATGCCAGCTCGGGAACAGTGGTAGAGATATGCATCAGGTCCATGAGAGAGCTGACTGAGCAGAAAGCACATGGGGGTGTGGAGTTTGGGATCCACACGAATGAGGTGGATCATTGCTGAGTTGCCAAGCAAGGCCTCAGAGAATTGGAGATGATGAGCAGCAAAAGCAGTAGGCCTGTGTGAATTTGTGGTATTAATCCTAACAAAATGAAATCACGTGAGCTCTGATTCCATTTCTCGATGAAAATGTATTGCTTTCTCTTTCTTCAAAAGGGACCTGAAAGTAAAATACACTTATACAAAGTAGAACAGGAGAATAAAGAGGAACTGGCTTGGAATGAATGCTTGCCCTGAGTTGTTCTTACAACCAGCACCATCCTTCTGTTGAATTTATTTTGAAATCTGAACTGAATGTTTCTTCCCCTTTGCCTCTGGCCAAGTTCTCAGTTCAGAGATACCTGTATGGTCATTTTATTTTATTTTTTAACAAATATTTTTGTTTTATAATTAATTTAATTTTACATATCAACCACAGATTCCCCTGTCCTCCCTTCTCCCAACCCCCAGGCTTCCCCCCCACCCAATCCACCCCCTATTACCACCTCCTCCAAGGCAAGTTCTCCCCTGGAGAGTCAGCCTAGCCTGGTAGATTCAGTTGAGGCAGGTCCAGGCCCCTCCTCCCTGCACCAAGACTGAGCAAAGTGTCACAGCATAGACCCCAGGTTCCAAAAACCCAGCTCATGCACCAAGGACAGATCCTGGTCCAACTGCCTGGGGGCCTCCTAAACAGTTCAAGCTCATCAACTGTCTCACTTATCCAGAGGGCCTGGTCCAGTTCCATGGGGGCTTCTCAGCTATTGGTTCACAGTACATGTGTTTCCGCTAGTTGGGCTATTTGTCCCTGTGCTTTTTCCAGTCATGGTCTCTATATCTCTCCCTCATATAATCTCTCCTCTCTCTTACCTGTTGGACTCCTGGAGCTCCACCTGGGGCTTGGCTGTGGATCTCTGCATCTGCTTCCACCAGTCACTGGATGAGAGTTCTATCATGACAGTTAGGGTGTTTGGCCAAAAACTCTGACAATCTTTTAAAGCCTTCATACTGACAAGTTTCCATGTAAAAGGGAAGTACCAACTTCGTAGTTATCAGTATTTCCTCTTCTGTCAGTATTTATGATTGTATTAACTATGAATAAGTAGAACAAAAAACACCCCACAAAAAGTTATTTAATTGTTACTAGCATAATAAGTATAAATAGCAAATGTAGTAAAAGCTACTGTGGAAATGGGAAATCTCTTGTCAAGGAGTTCCTATTGTCACGATAAAAAACACCATGACAATAATTCAAGATCATTGAAGAGACTTCATTTTCTCCAACAAGACAATATATGAAGTTATTGCTGTGTGTGGTAAGGGAGAGCTGTGTTGGTCAAGCACAGGTCTAACACAGAATCCTCCCTAATTTGTACAGTGTTCTGGGAATAGTGATAGTTAGAGCTGTGCCAATTCAAGCAGTGAGAAGGCTGACATTTGGGATGAATAGAGTTTAAACTTCACCCACTATAGGCAGCCAAGAAAATAAGGAGAAGACCCTTGCATCTTACACTCAATATAAATCATTCTAAACATCATTTTACTATTGCTGCTCTATATTATACTTTATCACATGCTTTTAAATAAGATTTTGCTCATTTAGGCCCACCTGGCTACCATCCCCACCAGGGTCCCTTCTGTCTTCTCCACATCCTCCTCCTCTTCCAATCTTCCTGCCTTTTCAGTCATCTTGGCTATGCCTGGGATCCCAGGGTGTACGTGTTGAGCACCACTGGAATTCTGGAGACCCAGGCCCATAGACTCCAGCCCATGGCCCCTGTTGTCTGGGGCCTATCAGTATACTAAGAAGCCACCCATTTCAGCCCACAGCACCAAGGTCTCTGATAGCCCTGGTGCCACCCACAGAGCCGGCAAGGTGAGGCAGGTTGGTCAGACCGTATAGAGACTCAGCACCAGGAACTGCTAGGCATTTGGCCTCAGACCCTGGCCCAGGACATGACCAAGGTGGAGGCCATGCTTCAAGGCAGTAGGCACTCTGAGCCCAGGCAAGTGACAGCGGCTTGATAAGGAGGCTGGGGACACCAAAGTGTAACTGCGGCTCCAGGTGCACCCTCCTAAGAGGCAGGATGAATTCCAGGACTTGCTTACTTCACTGAAGCAGATACAGCCTCAACTGCTGCCCAATCTGCCTGAAGGGCATCTTCAGACTGCCACAGCACATTGAGGGCATGGGTGAGTATTAGTTCCTTGGGACTCCCCTAGACTGCCACCCACCTCTTCTCTCTGCAGCTCACTCAGTGTGTCTAGATCTGGTAGTGGCCACTACTCTACCTGAATGTCCAGGGTGACACCTTCTCTCTTAGCCCACAGGGAAGGGACCTGTGGCTGGACATGAATTTATACCTACTGCTTCTGTTCCGATTCTCTCAAGCAACAATAGCAGAAGCCTTTCCTTCCCTGTCCTGGTTGTCCTCAGTGGGACATGATGTCCTGTGTCATGTGGAGGTGGTAGAACACTTTGGAAAGATGTGGTTCGTCCTCTTTTCAAACTCCTCACCAGAAGTTGAAATCAGTAAGAAGAGATTCTACACTGGGGGTACAAAGCCTAAGTTTTGATCCTGCCTATCCATTTAAGTATCATGAGGGTCTATTCTCTCTGTGCTTTATTCCATCTTGCTTCCTGGAGGTCAGTATCCTTTCTGGTCCAGATTACCTGTGAATTATGCACAATGCCATACCCATTTTGCTTTAGGAAGTAATGGCTCGGTTTAGGAAGTTACATGGTAGCATGTGAAAATCCTATAATGGTTGGTGAGGCTCAGTTCCTTCCCTGAGGGCTGAGTTCCCACTGGAAGAGAGATGGTGACTGATTCCTGTGAATGGTGTGGTTTGGAACCGTGTTCTTGATGTGGAAGTGACTGATTCATGAGTGCATATTCAGTGAGGGATTCTTCTGGGAGTTTGTTCCTGATGATAGGCTTGTCCTGACCGAGCTGAGAGTGGAAGGCATAGAGCAGAGGAAGGAGGAGAGCTCGCACTCATGGTGTATATCCTTGCAGGAACTTTACCTTATCACGTCGAAATGCCATTATTTGTATGTGCTCTATCAATTATTTATATTCTAACAAAATAGTCAACTATGGCTGCTGTGGTTAAATTGCTCAAGAAGGATTTAATGCCAAGATTTGAATTATCGTGTGTTGCATATTTAATACATGCAACCATTGAAAGAGCATGTGATTGAGTCTTCTGTGCTTCCTGCCTTCTTCAGTGTGAATTAATCCACATAACAAAATCAATAGCCATAAGCTGGTAAAGGAAAGAGAATGAAGGGAGCTGGAAAAACGAATAAAAAACAAAAACAAAAAACAAAACAAAAACAAAATCCTTTAGCAATTTGTCGGCTATAGTTCAAAGACCTGTTTCTGTGTCCATTAAAAGTCCCAATGATGATGCCTTTCCTTAGCACTCAAGTGCAGTACACACAACAAAAGCTTTTAGTTCCAAAGGCAGTGGTTCCCATGCCTCACTGTAGTATACCAGTGCTAACTTTCTTACCACTAAGGTTGCTAATATTTAGTAACTGTTTAACTTTTGGTTATCCATAAAATCCTCTTTGTAATGAACTTGATGTGGGGAATACTAAAAAGGGTGTTTAAAAAATAAAGAAAGCAAAGATAGAAGATGATAGAGAGACTCTAAAGAGGTGTGTGTATGAATGGGTGTGTATGTCCCTTTTTTTTAAAATTTATTTTAATTTATTTTGCAATACAATTCAGTTCTACATATCGGTCACGGATTCCCTTGTTCTCCCCCCTCCCGTCCCCCTCACCTTCCCCCCAACGCCCCCCCCCCCATTCCCATCTCCTCCAGGGCAAAGTCTTCCCCACAGACTGAGGTCAACCTGGTAGACTCAGTCCAGGTAGGTCTAGTCCCCTCCTCCCAGGCCGAGCCAAACAATCCTGCATAGGCCCCAGGTTTCAAACAGCCAACTCATGCAATGAGCACAAGATCTGGTCCCACTGCCTGGATGCCTCCCAAACAGATCAAGCCAATCAACTGTCTCACCCATTCGGAGGGCCTGATCCAGTGTGGACCCCTCAGCCATTGGTTCATAGTTCATGTGTTTCCATTCATTTGGCTATTTGTCCCTGTGCTTTATCCAACCTTGGTCTCAACAATTCTCGCTCATATAAACCCTCCTCATTCTCGTTAATTGGACTCCCAGAGATCCACTTTTGTTGTGTGTACTGCACTTGAGTGCTAAGGAAAGGCATCATGCCAGTTGAGGTAGTGCACACCTGTGATACTATCAAAGAGGAAGCAGGAAGACCAAGATTTCAAGACCAGTCTTATGTATATAATAAATTTGAAGACAGTCTTATCTGCACAAGAAGAGAGAGAGAGAGAGAGAGAGAGAGAGAGAGAGAGAGAGAGAGAGAGAGAGAGAGAGAGAGACGCAGATCATGAAAACAGTGTTGCAGCTGCTTGCCGTTAGTAATATATTATTAAAGAGATGCCCTTATCTGGGTATGGTGGGACATGCCCATTTTCCCAGGAGGCTTGAGCAAAAGGACTGAAAGTCTAAGGATCACCTGAGCTACACATAGAGACCATATGTCAACAAAACAGGGAGGGAGGAAAGGAGGGAAGAAGGGCATGATAGAAGGAGGAAGAGAAATAAGAGAAAGGAGAGAAGAGAGAAAAGAAATAAATGCCTTTAAGAAAAGGAGGGTTTGAGAGATGTCTCAGTGGGAAAAGATAACTGCCTTTCTGGGATCCGCATTGTGGAAAGAGAGAACCAAGTCTCATAAGTTGTCTTCTGACTACCATTCATGTACTATGCCCTGTGAATACACACACATGCACACAAAATAAATATAGCAAAAATTTTAAAGAAAAGATTTCCAAGTTTCTAGTTCTCTGCACCTGACCAGTTGTAGGTCTCTATGCTAATGATCATCTACTGTAAATAGAGGCTTCTCTAGTTTGATAGATTGAGGATTGAGAGATACATTGATCGGTGGGGATAAAATTAAGTCATCAGAATAGATAAGATCAAAAACACTGATGACAGCTTATGTTGGAGAGGATGTGGAGTAAGAGGAACTCTCCTCCACTGTTGGTAGGAGTGCAAACTGTTTCAGCCACTTTGGAAATCAATATGGCGGTTTCTCAGAAAAATGGGAATCAATCTACCTCAAGACCCAGTTATTCCAATTTTGTGCATGTACCCAAAGGATACTCAATTATACTACAAGGACACTTGCTCAGCTATGTTCATAGCAGCATTGTTTATAATAACCAGAACCTGGAAGCAACCTAAATCCCCCTTAACCAAAGAATGGATAAGGAAAATGTGGTACATTTGCACAATGGATTATTATCTATCAACCAAAAAGAGAAAAGCAGCCATGAATTTGAGGGGAAGGGGAGAAACGTGAGAGTCATGTAATCTCTTGTAAATGATGTCATTGTAATCTCAAATTAAAAATAATAAATTTGAAAATAATGAAATAGAAAAAAAAAAGTCCCAATGATGAAAGACATTATTTTACAAGTTGTTCCTGGTTGCAGCACCTACCTCCATGGTCCATCTCCACCCTCCTTTCTTTAGGTGGAAGAAATTCACATACAGAGAGGCTAAAATGGCAACCACATAACAGAGCATTTCATAAGTGTCCCTGCTGTCTCCTCCTTGAACTTCTGGCTTTTGCACTCTGTTCCTCAGACCTGCACTCTGTCCCTGTAACTATGGCTATTGCAGTTCCTGGGCCGAGACCTTAACCTCCTTCTATAGCCCTTTGTAGTTGCTCAGAAGGGGCTGTCACATGTTCTAGAAGGAGAAGGACAAAATCAAAATGACTTATCCCTTATAAGTAGTTCTTTTTATTTCTGAAGAAGGAAGTTTGTCAAAGATCTGTTTCCAGAAATCTTGCTGAAGAAGCACAGAATTAGAGGGCAAACAAGAGTTCTTCACAGGCATGTGTGTGCATCAGCCCTAGAGTTAATCTCTGGCCTAAGGTAATTAGTGGACACATTGCCACTCATTACTAACACTCAGCACACCTGGCAGTTGAGGTACTTCCCTGATCTGGCCTTAAAGGAGCTTCTCCTGACCTCCAAAGAAGGACATAGAATAAGGTTGAGATTCATCTCTAGGACTGTGATTTCAGATCCATTTCCCCATATCCCCAAATTTCAATAGTCAGGAAACCCATAGAACAATACATTATATTGAAATTAATATTGCATTATTTGTAGATGAAAAGAATTTAGGCCAGGCAATGATGGCGCACGCCTTTAATCCCAGTGCTTGGGAGGTAGAGGCAGGCGGATCTCTGTGAGTTCAAGGCCAGCCTGATCTCCAAAGCAAGTTCCAGGAAAAGCACATGAATTACTTTCACATCTCCCTGACTTGTACAAACCCTTGTGTCACAGGGTGGTTTCTTAGCATCTTCTTTATATCAATTTCCCAAGCACAGCATGACGAGAATTGATTTCAGCCCACAGGTCCAGGTAATAGTCCATTTTGGGGGATATCAAGGCAGGAACTCAGTCACATCACATCCACAGTTAAGAGCAGAGAGATGGAAATGCAGCCATGCTGCCAACTTGCCTCTGCATATGCTCCAGCTTCTTCACTGTTACACAGTTCAGGTCCCAGAAATGAAGTGGTTCTGTATACTTTAGGGTGAGACCTCCATCTAATTAACAATATCTAAATCTCCAACAGATGTGCTCAAAGTCAACTGCATCTAAACAATTCCTCATTGAGGCTCCTTCTTCCCATGTGACTCCAGTTTGAGTAATTATATGATTAATAAAAAACTAATACTCACACTGCCCCAGCATCATTGTTATGCTTCATGGTTATAAGTAACATGAAAGAGAAAATTTTAAATAATCTAGAAACATTGAACACCCTCAGTAGACATTCCAGCCATTTGGTGTCCTTCCTACAAACCCAAATAACTCTGATTTCTATTTCTCTTGCTTGCTTTGTAGCCATTTTCTGTAAGCCCCTAGTGATTCACCCAGCTATTCAAGAGACCTGATAGTAGAAGAACTAAAGATACACCATAGTGATTCACAGGTAAAAATCATTTGACCTGTTACTAAGTCTTGTGGAAGAAAGACATCAAATGAAAAATCACTGGTCCTGGTTATAGACCAGCAACTGTAGATATCCAGGGTGTTCAGGATCTTCCTGCCTCCTCCAGACTGTTCAGAGCCTTCCCAAATACTGTATTGAGGTGATGTTGTCCCCTGTGTAGACAAAGATGATAGTGCTGGTCAGAGGAGCAGAGTTATTACTCCAGTGTACAAGGTAAAATGTGCAAAGAGTCAGGTCCCTGCTGAGCAGAATGTCAGCTACTGTTTTCTCAGGTCCAGATAGGAAGAGTTAGGGCTCCTTCTATCAGGAAAAGTTTTCTTACATTTTTTTTTTCTTAAAATCTCAATGATGGAATATTTACCTGGTGTCTTCTGAAATGAATAAGCCTTGGTGAGAGCTCTGCAAAATCCTTTGATATAGGCTTCTCAAAGTAAGGACTAGTGTAGTATTCATGACTGTGAGTAGTATTCAGATTTAATAAAGTAGTACACTCTACCAGTCATGGTCCCTTGCTTGGGTATTGATCATTTCATCTATCTCTTGATTAGTATCTGATAATATTTTGCTGTAATAGTATTTTTACAGATCACAGAGGCCATATTTGACACCTCTATTTATATTCTAGTAACCATTCCTAGGATTGGTTATAAAAGCTTACAAACAAACCTTAGCATGGCAAAACAACATCATAGTGCTTCCAATTATAGGTGTGCCTTTTATCCCTCCTATCAAAATATATCTTTCATTGAGAAGGTTAGTGTTAACATGTAATAAGTCAAGAAATAAAACATCATTCTTGATTCAGTAATATAAGTGTCCTTGTTTTCACCCCAAACTCTCAGTGATCAGAAAGCATCTTGATGTCTCTTGCTCCAAGTTAAAGATAGGTTTACTCTCCATCCCACAGTCATGGGTTTGTTGTTTACATTCAGTTGTTTCATTATTAGGTGGTCTCAGGGATGCTATCCTGGTCAGTTCGAAAACCATCTAGGACTTTATGAATTTCCCAGAATAATATAAACATATCCTTGCCTCAAGGTTAGTTTATTAGTCCCTCTCCATCAATCAGTTTGTATATCTTTTGACTTAACATTTCCTTTAGGCTGTATATACTTTAAGGCAAAATGCTTTAAGGGAAGCAGAAAACAATTATACTTTAAAGTGGAAAAATTAATGGTTAACTTGGCTAAATGTAGTATTGTGTGTAGTTTTACCTAAGTTCAGAAATATTGCCCTTTTATTTTTGAAACTTGCCCATTTAATTATTTGAGAGCGTTTTACAACAGCTGGATCTTATGGATAGTAAGGGATTTTAGTAACATGGTTAATATTCCATAAAGTGTAAAATTCTTGAAGGGGTTGCCTAGTATAAGCAGGATCATTACCAGTTTTAAGTTGTAACGGGAGTCCTAGCATGGACACCCATAAAGAGCTATTTGACAAGTCAAGTTTTAGATAAGACACTATTGTATTTTTGTGGAAGTGCCCCGTGCTAAACACATGTTGTGCTCTGCAACTGATTAGCTAGAGAGAGGCTTCATGTATGCCTGTAGTGAGCCAATTCTGAGCATAGACATCTAGATACTGACAGCTGAGAAAGAATAGTTTTTGATGAAAACTCCCAAATACTCTAACTTCTACTGATTGCATTTTTGTTTAACCCGTTTTTGACCTCCAAGGGAATTAGAGCAACATGAAATTATTTTGGCATTGTTGGCCATTATATTTATATTATTTAGTAGAAATATTTTTAAAACCCTTTTAAAAAATTCACTCTTATGTTTAAACCTGGCTAAACCTGTTTACGTTGTTTTAAGTTCTTATGATATACACAAATATAAATTTAAAAGAATTCAGTTTTAGTAATCACAAATACAAGAAATATAGGTGATGTTCTGGCTTTCAATTTCTGAAAGACATACAATGAAAAGGTCTCCATTTTTTATGTTAAAGAGAAGACCAAATTTCTTTTGCTAGCACTGCGCACATTGGATGCGTGCATTATTGGACCAGGCATAAGCAGGGAAAGCTCCTATAGTAACAGTAACAGACAACTCATGGCACCAAGCCTTTGGTTAAGCCTCCTGCCAGCAACCTGAGTCAAGGCTGCTTCTAGCTTTTCTCCTGAGGAGGCTCTTTGTTCTAGGTTCTCTGTGAGGAATGATCAAGCAGTTCACTATTACTGCCGTGTTTTAATAGAATTGAATTTATTATTTTTTTATTTACCTGATTGCATAGCAAGTTCCCTGAAATAAAGGAATAGTGAGAAGTTCCACTGAAACACACTATGAGGGTTTATTTCTTTCAACCTAAAGTCTGTCAGCAAGGTAAACGGTCTGTGTAAACAAACTTCATTCATTTTTAATCATTGCTTTTGGCCTAACCTTGAAAATATGAACAGCATTCTAACTAAAGCTTTTACCTGTAAAATGAAATAGATTTGTAATTAGTATGACTACAAGCATAGTTTTAGAACACTTTAAAGAATTTTATTATTTACGAGGTGATTAACATTAACTTGTATGACCTAATTGTCTTTAACAATTTACAAGGAAGCTTTTGTTTATGATTAGGATTTTACAATTTCATCCCTGTTGAGTTTGAGTTTTAAAAATTTGGATTGAAGATTTAACTTAAGATCCTTTAGCCTCAAATATAAAACTTAAATAAATACAGTCCCCAGAATTGAAATTTATTTTATTTTTTACTTGTTCAGGGTATGCCATAATAGAATATCACAGTTTGTATGACTCAGTTTATGCAAAGAGCTAAAGATTAACAAAGTTTGGAAAGACAAAGAGACTAGATATATTATTTTCAAGTGCATTCTGCTCGCCTAAATAGACGTTAGGTATTTATCAAATATACCCAATTTATCAATCACATATTTGATTCTTATGTAAATTTTCCAGAATCCTGGTGTTGAACAGTTTGCAAATACAAGAGTGGTTAGATATACATCTTTTGAGTCAGATTCTTCTATCCTGAGTAGACCTATATTTCCTTAGGGATATTTCATGATATTAAACTCCACCTTTCTCCAAAATATTTTGAGGAGCAGTGATTGCCTATTTAGTATATAAAGGAGATACAATAATAACCAAAGGGGATAGTAGGAATAATAACTTTTATACATGCTGCCTATATATAGATTTTAAAAGTGATAACCTTTTGTTACAAGTTTTCAGCTAATTTTTGTTATGCATTTTACAAATTTTAACCAAGCCCCAGGAATGTATTCATCCAAAGTTAAAGAAATTACATCATAAGATAATATTTTTTGAGATTAGGGGGCAAAGAAATTTAGCGATAAAATGTGTTAGAGTACAAAATAGAGTTTAGAGATTTTCATCTTTCATTACATTTTTTTAAATTTAAAATACTTTTGTAACAATTTTTTTCTATCAGTGTTGGCCAGTTTCCATTTTTAGTATAACTCTATCCTTCATGTGCAAATATATACATGAAGTGAGTTAAAAGTAACCTATTACTGAGCAATGTCTAATAAAAACTAATGGAATATAGTAAGTTTTGACTGTTGAGCTGTACAGTCATGGGAAGGTACTAACCATTCTGAGGAGGGTGAAGAATTTGTGTATAAAATATATGGTCCTTGTCTTTTTGAAGAACAATCTGTAAAATCACTAAGAGCAAACTCTACAGGATTTTTAGATGTAATTTTGGGTCATACCCATTGAGCATTTTCAGAAACTCTTAAAAGTTGATGTACTGGGTAGTGATTATCTATAGATCCCATGTAACATGCTAATGCAATCTGCTGTGGTCATCAATTTAAATCAAATAAGCTGCATATTATTTACTGGCAGTAATTTCTGTAGGCTCCATACCGGGAAGTTTTTTAAAAAGTGTCCTTTCCATTATCATTAAGTCTATCATTTCTTGATAAGGAGATGCAGGTACTTGTGGAGAATCATACCTCACATCAATGTCTATAATACTGTTACCTTCTGGACATATACTTTAATAGGAGATGAATACTCACTTTCTTTCCCACATGGAAGTACTGAGGCATTTCCAAAAAATCAGAGAGCAATCTCTGGCTATGGAACAAGAGGGTACTGAAGCATTTCTCTTGAGTCCCAGGAGAGATTCCTAGAATGGAAAACCTGACTTCTGAAGAGTTATGAGGAGATCTGGTTAGCAGGGAGGCAATGTCAGTTCCCCATGACATCAGGGGTGTCTCATGCCTGGACATTCTATTGTATCCTGGAGACTTTAGAATGTTATCTGATGTCACCTGTGTTGTAGCAACACCAACTGCCTTTGGACAGTTGGTTCAGTGCCCTTACAGTTCAGCCATGAACATGTTGGGAAGACTCAGGACTCTATTTGGTCGAGAGAAAGGAGAGGGAAGAGAAACCAGAGAGAGGCAGACACAAGCTGGCCTTCAGCCATTCCAATGTGAACCATCAAGAAAGAAATGATCCAGAAGATGGTACAGTAAGTTGTGGGCAGGAAATTGGGATGTTCCTGCAGGACATGGGCTTGAGCTGAATCTTCCAGTAATGGGACATAGGAGGTAGGAGTCTCTGGGAACCAACTGGACTTCCCTGCTTGTCGTGGCTCCTGAAATTCAAGGATTCCAGAAGAGTAATTTGTCTGTCCCAGAAATCAGGAGCGGGTAAGGCCAAAGCTGTTGTGCTGGGAGCTCTTGCCTTTCAATCCTACAGGAGGGTAGGGGTTGAGAGGGGACAAAAAGGCCAGCATTGGGGTAGGAAGTTCAAGTGAAAAAGCAGGTCATCAATGTACTTCAACCTCAGTGTCTTCATTTATTTACAGCCCACCAGCTCTATGCACCCTCCTTTGTCACTGAGGCCTCTTGGTGAGGATGGTGACCATATTCTGTCCCTGTGTGGATTCTCCATTTTGTTTTTGTTTTTTTTTTTTTGGTTTTTCGAGACAGGGTTTCTCTGTGTAGCTTTGCGCCTTTTCTGGAACTCGCTTTGGAGACCAGGATGGCCCCGAACTCACAGAGATCCGCCTGGCTCAGCCTCCCGAGTGCTCGGATTAAAGGCGTGCACCACCACCGCACGGTGGATTCTCCATTTTATCCATGTGCTTAGAGTGACCTGTCAGGATATTTGTGCATCTTTAATGACCTGAGTGCTTGTGGACTGTGTCAATTTTATCTTGCATTTGAAAGCCACAGACTAGTGAACCCTGCAGCCAAGTTGAATGCAGAGTCCAGAGCTGTTAATAAGCCTGAGGAGGCTCTCTCCTTAGTTACCTAAAACATGTGCTAAAGAAGCAGAGGAAATCAGCTGGCTGAGACACCTATCTCCTGTCACAGAGATGGGAGACCTAAGATGCCCAGCGGGAGCATCTCAGTCCTGGGCAAAATTCTTTGGGGTGTCACTGAATTGCTTGCTTACATCCTTTCTCAAACACCTTCTCAGGTCTCAGGATGACCTGCTCATTCTCTATGTCTTGTCACAATGCATGTTCACTTGTGTTCATTCATCTACCCACAGGGGCCTCCAAGGAGCCACCACCCACTCCAACCAGCCTCACAAAGAAGCAAGTGAAGCAGAAGGTGAAGAGCCTGACCACTCAGCTCCAGGTGATGACCGCCCAACGGAATGATCTGAGAGATCGCCTCATCTTAGTAACTGAAGGATCCTTGGACAACAGGTATTTACTGTTTCAAACTCCATGGTGACTGTCTCGGTTCCACAATTTCACCCTTAGTTTATTTTGTCTAAGAAATGGGCTTCTGGGAGGTTGGGTGTCCCTTTGCCCAACACCATTTCTCTAAATGCTTCCCTGAAGCAAAACCTGACACATGGGCAGGAGTGAGATGGGGACATAGACTGTTCTGCTTCCTCCAAATGAAAATCAGACCTGTGGCCTGAATCACATAACTCAGGAACTGAAGCAGTAGTGTGTGAATTCCCAGCATGCATTTGGAGAGATCTTGTCAAGTGGTGGCTAGTGTGAGAATGCTGTTATTATTTTTTTTTACTTGCCTGGGAAGACATTGTGTGCTGCATGCTTCAAGTAGCAGCTGGAGAGTTTTTGTACCACATCTTAATATGTGGCAGCAAGGCCTGGTACTGATGTCTGCTGCTCTTGGTCCTCTCTAAGATGACACAATTGCATGAATTAATTTGTCATCTCAATGAGAGCATTTTATCCCCTTTCCCTCTCTCAGTTTCTCTCTCCCTCTCTCTCTCTCTCTCTCTCTCTCTCTCTCTCTCTCTCTCTCTCTCTCTCCCTTCCCTCCATGTTTCTGAATCTATGTGTTTGTTTGTTTGTGCATATGTGTCCCTCTTCACCCTACAATCAAGAGTCTATGGTTGCACATGAAGTGTTGCTTGTCTCAGTATCTAGGTGTTGTCTACTTGGTGTACTGGGAGCCCCATTTTGAGCAGCATAGCCCTTTGCAGTGTAACACCTTGGTGTCAACTGGGAATGCCCTGGGGGAATTTATGAAGTTGTCATAATATTGAGTCCCATCCTCTGAAATGCTCATGATGTGATTTTAGTCTCCTTGTCAATATAAGCACCCTGGAATGAGAATCTCTTATTTGAAGACAGCAGAAACATCACAGTTTCTGGTGGGCCCAGACCTGTGATAGACTCATGGGAACTCCATAGCAAGCTGTGCAGGACTCCTGAGGGAGCATATTCCAGCTGCATCCCTCTTAACACCCTGACTTTGCTGGCCTGGGACCAGAAGAGCTAGTGTAATAAGCAGCCAGAGGCCCCAGTACATAGGAGCCAAGATGTGGCATCTTATTAATTCCAGTAATATAGAACACACACTGAATTCATGTGAACCTTGAGGCCTGCATTCATGGAATTCTTTGCTTCTGGGTCCAGGCCCTACCACAGGCCAAATCCTTTCTGGGAAAAGCTCAAGATGGAACATCAGCAGGTCATGTCAGCCCTGCAGAAGTTTGAGAATGAGAATTTGGAGGCCTCACAGAAGCTCAGTGAGCTGACCAAAGGGAAAGTCTTCCGTTTGTAAGTGCTTATCTTGGCAGGGACCCCAACTGTTGTACAATGTCCAGTTCTCATTTTCTTTGTGTTTGAACTGTAGGGTCTGTAGATGTGCTTCTAGTTTTTCTGCTTCTTAGCCAGCAGCATTAGCAAGCAGCCTTTGGACTTATGCCTCTTTACTCAGTTTTGCTAAGGTTTAAAGAGTTATTAGCTCTTCCAAGCACCATATTGTCATCCAGTAGCCTCCAGATCAGTGGTTATTAACCTTCCTAATACTGTGATACTTTAATACATTGCTTTATTGTTTTGATGACCCCAAACCATAAAATTATTTTGTAGGATTTTCTTATGTTTATTTTGCTACTGTTAATAATTTTAATGTAAATGTCTTCATAGGACATCTAATATGTGTCCCTTGTGAAAGGCTCCTTAGATCCCAAAGGGTTCACAACACACATACTGAGAACCACTGGTTAGATGAGCAATTGTCCTCAGGAGAGGGTTGTCAGGCAGGAGCTGACTGATACGGGATCTATGCACCCTTAGGGTCTTCTACTTCCCCAAGTGTACTTGCACATTACCTGCTGGTGTTTCCTCATGACAGTGGACTGATTAGGACAGATGGAGTACTCCTCTTGTTTATGGAAGTACATGAATTTCTGTTATTTGGGGGGGTTTTCAGAAATAGTTTGATTCTTGCAGGAAATAACTGTTCTCTGCTTTTGGCTTTGAGTGCCACTGTCATTATTGTTGAAGGTTCTTGTTTACATCTTCCTGTGAACCTGGGATAGAGTTGGGTTGTTGAGGCATGGTGTTGTGGGTGAGCAGAGGTGGCTGACATGATCTTACCATTTGGAGTGTGTTTCCAGTGATCTGCAGAGCCGGCTCCTGATGGAGCAGAGTCAGCTCAAAAAGAAATTGGATATGCTGAGGCAAGAGAAGGAGAACATACTGGAGTTTTGGGTCATGGTGAAGCACCACTTGGGTGACTTGCAAGTGCTCAGTAAGGATCAAGAAGAGATCAGTGACCTCCAGAACCAGCAACAACAGGTAGGGACAGGCAGCTGGGTCACAGTTAGGTCGAGCATCATTTACTTATGTAACCTTACCAAATCTAACCATCCAGACACCTGTGCTCTATCTCATCACTTTCCTCATCCATACACCCATCCATCCACCCACTTCATGACATAAAATTGTTCATTCTGTGTCTGTGCATTAGTATTTCTGAGAAGTGAGTCTCCTCTGAGAAGCTTGGTCATTGGCATGCAATCCCTGATACTCTTCTTGAACCTGTAGTCAATGGGGAGAAACAGGTCAATCACTTATCACACAGCTACATGTCATCATGATGGGAGGATTGCTACACACAGAATTGAGTTCAAGAGTAAAAATTTTTCTAACCATCTCCACTAGTTCAAGAGTATGCCCCCGTAGGCCATTTTAGTTCCCAGGAATGGAAAGCTGAGTTTTGGGACTTTGCTTAAAGGCTGGTGTGCTTATTTTAAAGATAACTGCTCCTCTAACACTTTGTTGTTTTCGTTTCAACCCTTTCTCTGTCTCTCCGTGTGTGTGTGTGTGTGTGTGTGTGTGTGTGTGTGTGTGTGTGTGTGTGTGTAATAGAGGCATGTGGGAGTGCAGTGCATATTTCATGTGGATGACAGCTAGAGGAGACCACTGGGTTTCTCTCTTTGTCAGTCTCTGTCTTATGAACTTCAAGCAGGCTTTCTCATGTGCCCTTGAGCTTGAAATTTTGTGAGATTGACTGACCAATAAGCTCTTGAGATTCTGTGTGTGTGCTTTCACTTGTGTGAGAATGTATTGACTATACTCTACTCAGCCCTCCAATTAGGACCCAATCTTGTAATGAATAGGAGCAGCAAAAAATGGAAGAGATACTCCAGAGCTAGCTGAAGCAGAGGGAGGTGGTCACACAGCAAAAACACCTGGCAATAAAACCTCATCATCATTTGACTGTCTCCCAGATGAGGTAGGAAGCCAGGCTGAAGTTGGGGTATGGAGTCAATTAGGTCCCCTGTACCAGGGCTCTCTGTCCTTTGTGGGCTTTTGCTTATCAGCAAGACTCCCTGCTCCAGTCATGGGTAGATTAACTCAGAACTCAGAGAATTATGCTGGTCTCGTCAACAAGAACTTCTGTCCAGCAAACAATATGTTTGATACTCCCTGGGTCTGTACACTTGTGTCCCATTCCTCCCTTCTGATCAATCTGGTATGTTCTCAGCAGGCTTTCCTTGAACTCATAGAGCTCTGACTGCTTATGCCTCCCAAGTGATGGGATTTAAAGGTGTGCCTCACCATATCTGACTGAAATTACATTTTTATTCAGGATTAGCACCTGTAGGATGAGATTTGCACCCTTGTCACTATTTGATGTCACACTGGCTGTCTTCATTGTTTGAGCATTTCCCATGTAAAGTGTACTGGGGATATAATATGTTTAGTCATTGGCAGGATGAACCCAGGTAGATGTCTCTGAACCTTCACCGAGTGTTGTGGAACAGACTCCTCTAGAGTGCCAGGATGTAGATTCCCAGCTGTAGGCCTAAGGATAACACAGCTCTTCTTGTTTATTGCCAGAGACTATGCAGTGACAATGTTCTCAGACACATGGCTCAAGAAATACTACTCTAGCATGACGGGCTCTATCTTGTGTATTACCTGGGTGCAAAGTTGTATTATGTCTATGTATATAAAATGAGGTGGTCTTTTTAAAATTATTTTTTATTCATTTTACATACCAACCACAGATCCCACTTTCTTCCCTCCTCCCACTCCCTACTCACCTTCTTCCCTGACCCTTCATCGCCTCCTCCAACAGGGTAAGTTCTCCCATGGTAGGACAGTTAAGCCTGATACATTCTGTTGAGGCAGGACCAAGCCCCTCCCCACTTTATCAAGCAAGAGCAAGGTGTCCGACCATAGGTAATGGGGTCCAGAAAGACAGCTCATGCACCAGGAATAGATCCTGATCACACTGCCAGGGGCCCCTCAAACACAACCACCTCCACAACTGTGGCCCATATGCAGAAGGTCACAACTGTCAGTCTAAATTTCCTGACTTCTTTTGAGCTTGGTTCAGTTGTATCTGTAGATATCCCCATCATGATCTTTACCACCCTTACTCATGTAATCCTTCTAAAAAAGACAAGAAGGAGCACATCTTGGAATTTTAAGGTTTTCTCTATCAACCTGTGACAGCATTGGAAAACATGGAGAGGAAAATAAAATAATATCAGTTAAAATCAGGAATAAGGACAGGTGTATGTGATTGTTCATGTCTTTAATCCAAGTTCTTTGGGAGCACAGGCAGGAAATCTCTGGCCTCTTGTAGCCATCCTAGAATATGTATCTAGTCAGCCAGAGATGCAGATTTTAACACTTCCTAGAAAGAAATAAACAGAAATTGGACAAGAGAAAAATGAGATAGTTGATGAGAAACTCATCATGAACAGTCTGTGTATCTCCATTGTGCTATTATATATGACTTTAATATGCTACTCCTTTTATTTAAATGATGTCTCCATACTGTAGGAAAAAGTCCTGTTCTTTCTCATTAGAGCACAGTACATATAGTACTCATATCAACATCTGATACTTGTTAAGGGCAGAAAATAATTCAAGGCCCAACTATTCTGTGACACTTATTCCTTAGATGTACATACAATGACTGCTGCCAAAGATCAGTGTTGACTGTCCAGCACAATTGAGTTTTTGTGATATCACTGAATGACAGGTGACATGGTGGATCCCCATCAGGACTCTGCCCTTACTAACTTCCTCCTCTAGGTCAGAAAATCTCCAACATGAGCTGGAACAATCCACAGCTCAGGATGAGAGCCTCCTGCCGACAGAGCTGCTGCAGCAGGAGCATTAAGTGTCATAAGCAAGTGAGCCATCATGACATCCCATCCCCAGCAACACGGCATTTGTGGGGTGGAGTTCTTCCTTGATTCTGGTTTCCTATGTGTGAATAGGCCCTGAATTTATCTAGCTAGTGATCCAGCAAGGCTGCTTTTAGATCTGATTGCCTTTTCTTCTCTCACAGCACCCTTTATGAGAACTGAGGAGGCTGAAGGAATCCATAGTCAACTAGAAACCCTGACATTCTCCACTCTAGGATCAAGGCCTCCTCAGAACAAGACATCTACTACTGGTTGTGAAATCACCAGTGAGGCAAATATCATCTGCCCTGAAGTTCATCCATCCATAATCTGATCCATGTGTCTGTTGACTCACTAGTTATGGAATAATGAAACCATTAAGAAGATGCTTGAGATTCAAAAAAATAAACACCGAGAGTTATGCAGAAGAAGCTGACATCTACCAGCAAGTGTTCCCAATGAGGGCCACAACAACATGGAGAGAGAATATGTTTCCACTCATAGTTACTCTGAAAGTTTATTGCTACACACTTTTGGTAGCTGACTGAGGGTTCATATGTGGAGGGAGATATGTCAACAGAGACTGTGTTGATGTCATGCTGCTATCCAGACAGACCACACAAAGGAAGCATCATATTCTCACTCCAGTCCAGTGTGGGAACTACTCAATTTCATGCACACGCGATGGTGAAGTGAATTGTTCTGAGAGATGATTTAGGAAGGATGTCACCATGAGCTGTTATGTCTTTTGGTAACAGATGCTACCCGTGTCATTTTTTGCTCTTGAATGGGCACACAGACACATGTTGGCAGACAGAATCATATAGTGGCCAACATGGCATAAGATCAACTTTGGCAAGGACTTAACCTTGAAGCCCCAAAATGGCATGACCACACTTGTCTTGAAGAGGTTATTTCAATTCAGGATTGTCTTCCAACTTGTATCCAAAGCCAGCCAAAGACTGCAGGATATCTGCATGAAGAGAAAGCTTCTTATGTAAATAGTTTTGGTTTGTTTTGGGGTTTGCATGAATTTGGGTTTTGTTGTTCTTTGTTTTGTTTTGCTGTTTTTTTATTTTTTGGTTCTTTGTTCTTTCTTTGATTTTATATTTTGCTAAAGCTATACATTGGATATACTAAACACCCCTTTAAGGCCCTATTCAATCAAATTTCTGTAATTTCACAAATAAAAAAATGTCCAACTCTTCATTCTTTCCTTTAAATTTTTTTACTGAATTTACTTACCAACCATAGATCCAACTCTCATCACTCCTCCCTTTCCTGCCTACCACATTCCCCCCACCCCTCCTGCCCTCCTCCAAAAGGGTAAGTGCTCCCATAGGGGACAGCTAAACCTGGTACATTCTCTTCATTCTGAAAGTAGCTTTGTAGTTAGGTGTGGTGTCACACTCCTGTAACATTAGAAATCAACAGACAGAGGTGGATCTCTCAAAGTCCCAGGAAACTTAGGCTACATTGTGAGTTCTCAGCTAGACAGGGTTACAAACCAAGATGGTATCTTGGGTGTGAATTCCATGGCCTACTCCATGAATAGCCACTTCATGATGGAAAAAGATCCATATAAAACACCTGACTTCACATGTCTAGCTACTTCAAAAAACAGAGAATCGATACACACATGTTGATGACGTGATCATTCATATCAGATTTTTCAGAAATACACCTAAGTTTTCTAATGCATCTCAGTAAGTGAGAACATTTGTTACAGGAGTATAGAAGAAATGAGGAAACCTATAGCTCTCTGCCTTTCTTTTCCTGAAATATAGCACCAGTGACAGCGGCAATGCAGGGGTAGTAACCTTCTAAGACATATTGAGATGTGGTCCTTTTAATGTGCTGTTGCCTTGACCATTCATTTTGCATGGAAATCTTTGAGATTCATTTACTTCTATTTATGTATATGGGTATTGTGCCTGTTTTCTATGCACCACAAGCAATCAGTTTGCACTGAAGCCAGAAAGGGCAATGGATTCCACATGGAACTGGAGTCACAGAAGATTATTAGCTGATTTCTGGGTCCTCTGGGAGAGCTACACACCCTCTTAAAGGATGAGTGATCTCTCCAGCCCCTGCACTTGACTTTTGTCCTTCTAGTCTCTCTAGTGCATTACTTGGACTGGATTACACCTAACTGAAGAGAGATATTTCTGGAGAATTGTAGGGACAGGACCATGAGGTAGGCATGGGAGATTACTTGGGATGCCAGGCATTCAAGCAGAGTGCTCCTGGGTTCAGGATCATCGCTCAGCATCTCTTATTGTCAGATTGGAGCACTTATGTCACCTCTCATCTAGATAACAATGCGGAGTAGGCCCATCAGATGAAATGCAGGCTTTTAAGACCCGCCTGGGGATGGAGATGGGGTAAGATATACATGTGATGCACCAGCTAAGCAGTGTTAAGTGGAAACTTCACATTTGTCTGGGTGGATGGTATCTGCAGCAAAAGCCACATGCCTCTGGCGGAGAGTGTATCTCTGCAAGGTTTGAAAGGGAGAGGGATGGTTGATGCTGCACTTTCACCACAGCAGAAGTCACAGTGTATTGAGGAAAGGTTTCTTTCAGATGTGGGCTTTATCCTTCTGAAGTTCTCCTGGAATGGATCTGAGCTGAGACTCACAGTAAGTCAGAGAGTTAATGTGTGAAGCAATTATCCTTGTAAATTCAAGTCTGTTTCTCTCAAACCATAGCTTTTAAGATCTCTAAAGCAGAGAAGCAGGTGGTTCATTTCAGTTCCTCCCTTTCATTTGTCACTTTCTCATTCTTCACTGACTCTGACATAATACCTGTAGACACACTGGGACCAGTTGAGACTTCATTCATCCTACGTTAACAATCACTGAACTGCAGCATGTGTTTCCCTGTCCATCTTTCCATTATTGGGAAGGAGCCTATGTTCAGTCATGCCTTACTTCCATGTGAATCCTCAGTATAGCTTTGTTTCTTTTAATAAATGCTACATATAGATTAACACAGTTTCTTCTCCTTGCATTTGTGGAGGGAGATAATAGTTTACTATCAACCTTTCACACTAAACTGGGGTGCTTCTTCTATCTCAGATAAGCATGCCTAGTCTTCAAAGCATTTTGTCAGGTACTCACACGATCATTCTTATGAGGACTAAACTGACAGTTAAAGCTCATCTTGATGTCTGCCCTGTAGTAGCTGTAGCAGATGAATGGAGTTACAAGCCAGGAATACAACTTGGAGACAGAATACTTCCCTAGCATGTGCAATATATTATTTTGAAAATTAGTACTTTATTTATGTCAGGGATGGAAAATTTACCCTGTTACATCCTATGAAGTGAAATACATCAAACTGTTAGTTATCGTAGAAGATTTAAAATTCTCCCGACTCTGATTCTTGCCCTTCATTAACTGTGACAAACATTCATTTTGAGGATAAATATTTCCAAAGTAGGATAGATATACACAGAGACCATATACAGAGATATGTAGCTTATTAAAATCTGTGGCTTTGATGATGGACTGGAAAATGTCTAATGCAGACAAGCCTGGAGACATTTATTTATATCCCTGGTTCCCACCTTATTGATAGAAAGAGTAAAAAAATCTGCCAGAAATTGTTCTCTGAGTTGCATGTTGTTGGGGGTGCCAGGTCTTGACCCACTGAAACTAAGACAACTGTCTTCCCATTTCTCATTTATGCTAGAATATCTCCATCTGATGCACTCATATCAATATATTACTACGTGTTCCATTCAAGTGATTTTCGACTTTTCCTTATTTTAGTTTGGCAATAAGGAACCATAGAAATAAAGAAGGCCAATATCAAATCATTATGATAAAAACAGATTAAGAGAATGTGGTCATCTTGAATTTGTAGATTTGCTAACCTTTGTTACTCCCCAAATGCCCCAACACATCTTCTAGAGATGCCTCGCTAACATTTATTGTCTCTTTCTTATTCTCTCCAAGAGCCCATACACTGTTGGGAATGTCAAGACAGTCTCTATGGCTTGCCCGTGCCTCACTGATGCTAACAGACTCCTCTAATGAGGATGACATGTTCTGAATGATTCAAATTTGGTCCAGGTCACTATCATTGCCTTCTGTTGTCATCCCCATTCCTCTTAGCTGTGAGCAGTCTATACACCACCCAGAGCCAAGGAATTCACAGAACTCCTGAGTATGACCCTGGGATGAACATGGTGAGAGTAGAGAACTAATGGCTGCAACTTGTCCATTGACCCACAACCATGCTCTGGCACATGTGTGCAAACACATATATAAGTATACAGATGAATAAATGTATTAAAGTTTTGAGAACAGAATTCCACACTTGGCAACTCTCAACCTTGTCTTGTCAAGTGACACAGACATTTAGGGGAAATGATGAAGAAAAACCATGTTTCTGTCGAGATTTCTAAACAAATGTTGGATGAAAGAACATGAGGCTGCCAGAATGATGCTGGGGTGGGTTGGCAGACCACAAACACTTTGGATGTTCTGGAAGGTTTGTTTCACATACAGCAAGGATGAAGACTTGGATCTGTGCATGTCAATAAGCACACACACACACACACACACACACACACACACACACACACACACACACACACATCTCTGATGTTTTCTAAATGGATAGAGACCCTCAGTGAGGAAACATTGACAATGTTGTAACAGTATAGGGGAGGCAATGTCCTTCCTCCTTCCTTCCCTACTGTCTCTGTAACATTCCACTAGCATTTAGCACTACTGCATTCTATTTATATTATTGTTAGCTGTCAACAATCTCTTTTTCTTCTCTTCATATTTTCATTCAACTGACAATTATGGAGGTTATAAGTGTCAGCAGGCACAAAGGGTAACACTGAAGGGAACATCCAATAAAGATGAGCTACCAGGCATGGTGGTGTGGTGACATGCCACTGATTTCAGCACCAGACAAGTAGTAACAGAACAATCAGGAGTCTGAGGCAATCTTGGGATACAAGAGAACCTCCCTAAGTCAATCCCTAAGACAACAATATAAAATCCTGTCTCGAAAAACCAAAAAAAAAAAAAAAAAAAAAAAAGTGAAGAACAGCCTGTCTTCACAGTGGAGAGAGAGCTGACAGAGAAATATGTGGAAACATGGCCTGACTTGGCCCTGTGTGCTGTCCGGTTCTGTCTCCCAGAACATGTAGCATTTGGGGAGCTGAAGTCTCTTATTTGATAGACCAGCCTAGAGATCCTGCAGCAGGCAGAACCCTCCCTAACCACCCAGCAGAGCCAAGGCCTTGGAGACAATTGCTGGGCCTTTGGACATGAAAGCCTTAGGTATAAGTCAGGGATGCTCTCCAAGCTTACATGCAGTCATAAGCATCTTGGATACTTCCTAGAGGGGATTCATGTGGCCCTGGCTCACTGGAGTCTTACTGATAAAGTGAACAGTGTGCAGAGAAGGCTTATTATATTATTGGCCTGGCCAAAGTGTCTAGGCCAAAGTTCAGGAATCTGCATGTCACCAAGACCATCATTGGCAGTAGTTATCAACCTTCTGAATGCTGTGACAGTCTTGGGTAGACGTCATTCCAGGGAGAGAGAAGCTGCCTGCATGAATAAAGGAAGCTTAGACAGCAGGTTCAGTTCACAATCCTTGAAACCAGAGAAATCAAATGCCATGGGATGACAGCACTGTTTTCCCAAGCAATTGCTATTAGAATGTTGTTGGAAAGCTCCCAGGGTCACTCATGTCTGTGTGTGTGTGTCTGCTCTGAGACCTCTTGCTTCTCCTCATAGGGATAACCTGAAACAGTCAGAATTTCCCACAAACATTATGAGGTTGTTTTTCTTTCTGATCAGTAGATAAGAGTTCCAACACTAAGACTTGTTGTGTAGAGACCTGTGGAGAAGTTCACTTGTAGAAACCAACCCTGGCCCTGAAACCAGAGCCAGTGAAAGTAACATACCCTGGCCCTGAAACCCAAGCCAGTGAAAGAATCACTTTAGTCCTGAAACCAGAACCAAGGAAACACACCCTGACCCTGAAACCACAGCCAAAGAAACACACTTTGTCCCTGGAACCAGAGCCAGTCAAAGAAATACACCCTGGTCCTGAAATTAGAGCCAAAAGTCTAAAAAGGGTCAGTGAAAGAAACACACTTTGGCCCTGAAACCAGAGCCAACTCTGTCCTTGATCAACTAAAGCAACCAATTGCTGAGCAGGAAAACCAACCTATCCCTGTGCAGAAATATCTTCTCCCTGAAAAAAACTCCATCCCTAAGCACCTATGTCTGTTCATTTATCAGCTGTTCTTCTCCAACCTTGCAGAGGCAGCTCTTCTCTTGGATTCCTCCTTCAAAAATAAATCTCTTTCTTAAAAGATTTTTAGGTGAAGGAAGATCTTTCACTTGCTGGGAAGCTCCTTTGGGAGCAGAGCAGTGCAGAAGAAACAGATACTTCTGCTGGGAAGCTCCCTTGGCAGTGGACAGAATTAACAACTTTATGTCAGAGCCTGAGCATATTGCTACATTTCTGGGAGGGGTTCTTCTTTTGCAGAGCAAACCAGAAGAAGTAACACCTTGCACTAGAGATGAAAACAAAAGGATATCTCTGCTGGGACATTTCCATAGGGGTGTAGAAGTAACCAAACATCTTACTAAATAAGAAACACAGAGCCAATACAGAGATAAAAGCCAAGAGGTCAGAGCAATAGCTAAGAGCTGAAAACCTTACCCTTCACTATCGCGGTGGTCCTACCTCTCCGAAAGAGACCCACTTCCTGAGTCAGTCTTTTTTTTTTTATAGAGTTTCTGTTCTGCCTCCTCATTGGTTGTAAACCCAACCACATGACCTCCTAGTCACTGCCTGTCTGTACAGACCTCCAGGTCTTCTATGGTTGGTATTGAGATTAAAGGCATGTGTCTCCAATGCTGACTGTATCCTTGAACACACAGAGATCTACCTAGCTCTGCCTACCAAGTCCTGGGATTAAAGGTGTGCACCACAACTGCCCAGCTTCTGCGATGGCTTGCTATTAGTTCTGACACCCAGGCAACTTTATTTAACATACAAATAAAATCACATTTCAGTACAAATAAAATATCACCATATAGGGGAGCAGAGCAGCAGAAGAAAAGGATACCTCTGCTGGGATGCTCTCTTGAGGGGAAGGGGCAGAGCAGAACTCATCTGTAATGACTCTCTTTCAGAGGGAAGTAACATTGCTACATCCTATCAGGAGACCATCTCCCACTGCATCCCAGCTTCAATTATACCTTGACTTTCCAACAAGTCAGTATACTTTCTCCTCACAGCTGTAGGTATCCAGGATTCCTCCCTTCACAGCTGTAAGTATAGCCTTACTACAAGTCAGGATACCATTCCGCCAGGAGCTGTAACAATTGCTGGTATGGCCTGACTTCCTGACAAGTCAGGAAACCACTCCCTCCAGAGCTATAACACTTGCAGGCACAGCCTGACTACCCTACAAGTCAGGATACCTTTCCCTCCAGAGCTGTAACAATTGCACCACCTTCAATAGTAAGCATATTACCTGCCTGGAGGCCAGGTTCCTTGCAGAAACAAAAAAGAAAGTAACCAGACCTCTGGAATTCTCAAAGTAAGAGGAAGTGTGTTTTATGGCAGCTGAACTGAGGTTAGAGGGGACCAGGGAGTGGGGAAGAATCAGGTGGCACCCTCAAAATCCAAGGCATCTTTCTCCTACAGGATTTGTGTTCAGGATTATCATTCCAGGGATGCCTAGTGACTAATGCTGAGGATGAGATCTATCTTGCATTGTGAACAGGGGTATTGTGATGGTTTAAATAAGAATGGTCCCCATAGGTTCCCATATCTGAATGCTTAGTCATCAGGGAGTGGCATCATTTGAGAAGGATTGGGATGTGTGGCCTTGTTGGAGTAAGTGTGTCACTGGGGGTTGGGTTTTGAGGTTTCAGAAGCCAGGGGTGGCCCAGTTCTCCCTTGGAAGATCAGGACATAGCTCTCAGCTACTGCTGCAGCAGCACTGGTGCCACCATTATGGTAATGGAGTAAATCTCTGAATCTGTAAGCAAGCCCACAATTAAATCCTCTTTTTTTATCAGAATTGCCTTTGTCATGATGTCTCTTCACAGCAAGAGTACAGGGACTTAGACCTTTAGCAGAATCTTCTAGCCATATTTCTGTGCTTGGGTTTGTAGGGAAGAGGAGTGCAGCTGCTATCTTGCACACCAGTGGTGGCAGACCTGAGTCCAGCATAATTATTGGTGCTATGGCAAGCTCCCACCTGCCACCAGTTTCAGGGGCATCAGAGAGAGTTTGTAAAGCTCCCTCTGGCTGCTTTATAAAACTGCAGAAGTAGTTCCCTCTTAAGTGACAAGTTACTTTTGTGGAGGTGCCAGGGGATTGGGAAAATAAAGAAGATTATAGCTGGAGTCATTAGGACCACTTCTAGTACCTGGATGCTGTGCTGGAGAAGACACAGTCTTGCCTGATGCCCATTCTCTACCTGAAAGGCATCATGGGCCTCAGGAGTCCTCAGAGGGCACAGGTGAGCTGCAGTCCCAGCAGCCCCAGCAGCCTTCCTGCCCTCCATCTCATTTCAGCTCACTGAGGGGGCAGGATCTGGTTGAACCCAGTGCTCCATCTGTATCTAGCTGGTGACACTTTCTCTCTTATCCTTCTGCTATGATCATGGAGAGGCTCCTGGAAAGGGCACCTTGGCTGCAGGTCAGTTTGGTATGAGATAGTTAGCAGGGAGGAGAGGACTCTAAGGTGTGACATTAGCAATTACTTCCACAGAAAGTCTCTTGTATCTTGGAGAGCTCTGGCATCATCTCTGATATTTCCAGTGTTGTGAAGATACCAATGACCCTTGGGGCATTTGTCCAGTGCCTATGTGTTTCAACCAAAGAAATGTTGAAAAGACTGAGCAGGCTACTAGAGAGAGAGAATGGAGAGCACAGAGATGCCAGAGAGACACCAAAGGAAGGTGGGATTTGGTCTCAGTGTAAAACAGCAAGAAATCAATGTTCCAGGGGAAGGCACTGTGATACCTCGACAGGAGGTTGGGAGCTTCCTGGAGGAGTTGGACTTGACATGGACCTCCCAGGAAGAGGGCTCAGCAGCTCCTCTCGGAAGTAATGGGCCTATCCTTCTTTGGGTTCCTAAAGAGTAGACCCAGAGTCAAGGATTTCTGATGTTTAGTTTATGAGAGCCAGGAGCTTACAGACTGCTCTGCTGGATGTCTTCTGCTTTCCCTCTGAGTGAGGAAGGAGTCAGGGGAGCTATTTTAATATCATCATTGCTCTTCATCCCCACTTCATTCCTTTAGGAATTGTTGCACTAAAAACAGGGAGAGGAAACTTTCCTGGCAAAGCCTGGGGTTCTCATACTTTATATCACAACCACTAGCAGGGCCGGAGTCACCAAGCATTGCTGTCTGCCAGTGAGTCCTAAGGTGTCTGAGATCCCAGCTGCATGGTTGGCACCCAGATCTCCAGTGTAGCCTGAGAGCTTTTAGAGGCAGTGTATTAGGACAGAGACAGTCCGTTTCCTGACAGCACAGGGTGAGGAAGTGTTGGTGAATCTGATGACTAAGTTTTGTCCTGCATGACATTTCCATCAATATGAAGGTCTGAAGCATCCAGACAGTGACTTGGGCACTCCCCCATTCCCTAAGTGCTTGTGGATAGTACCAGGTTTCCTCTGGCTCTGACAAAAGAGGACTGAAGACTCTGAAGCCAAGTTGCATTCTGTGCAACTGTGTATCAGCCCAAGGAGATTGTCTTATGCAGGGAGGCAGAAGGAGTAGCTGAACTCTGAGACACCCCCTACCTATAAAGGGGTGGGTGATTTGATAGCCACGGAGTGGGGTGAGACTGCACTGGGCTTTCAGATCCTGCTAGGGCAGAGTCTCATTTGCCAGACACTTCCTGAATGTGTATGCATCTGTGTGTCAGGTTTGCCTGAGATGAAGCAGTGTGTAGGGCGGGTCCTGTCCCTTGGCTTCTGGAATCAGGTATTCCTGAGATAGCTAATCTTGGCTACTATTATGGCTTGTCAGTATAATACACCATCTAAAAGGACACAGTACACCTCATGTCACACATTTTTTCTGGGGTCAAACAAGTACACATCCTAACCTCATTTCCTAGAAACTTTTATTTCTCGTCTAATTGATTAGAGATCTTAGGAAGGGAAGAGCCATTCCCTGGGCTGTTTTTGAAAAGTGAGTCTTGAACTCTCTACAGTTAAGTAATGAAAAGGTTCTAATGAGGCAGAGAGAGACCTCTGGTTTTGTAAGGAGGAGGTGCAGAATGGCATCCCCTGTGTCCATGGGAATGCTCCTGGAAAGGGCAACTATTGGTTAATTAGGGAAGAGCTCAGTGGCACGTAGGTGAAGGCTGTTGGCAGTGACCCTAACAGTACCTTCCCTGAACATTCTATTCTACCCTGGAGAGCCCTGAGCATCCTCTTTGATGTCACCACTGTTGAAGCAACACTAACTGCCATTTAGGGCATTTCTACAGTGCCTCTGGGATTCACAAGGACATGTTGGTGAGACTGAGAAAGCTACTTGGGAGAGAGAATGGACAGACTAGAGAAGAGAGAGAGGCAGAAGGAAGCTGGCCAACTGTCTCCGGGTAAAACATCAAGAAATAAATGTTCCAGGGGAAGGTTCAATGAGTCTTGTGCAGGGAATGGGGAGCTTCCTGGAGGAGGAAGGCCTTGAGCTGGGCCTTCCAGGAATGGGGCTCAGCAGCTGGAAGACTTTGGAAAACAATGGGGCTATGCTGCTTCTCTAGGTTCCTAAAGAGCAGACACAGAGAAGGATTTCTGGGGTTAGTTTGGCAGAGATCTAGAAATTATCAAGTCTGCAGCTACTGTGCCTGGGGACCTCCTTAATTTCATTCAGAGTGGAAACAGGGCAGCAAGAGGCACAGGATGATAGATGAGGAATCCCTGCCAGGGTAGAGTGTTACTGAACTTCACCCTCAGCAGATTCCTTTATGTTCCATGGATATCTAATTATAATAACAGCTATATTAACTCCCTTGGGCATTCACCAAGGTTCCAGCCATTCAGTTCCTCTTGGTACTAGACACAGATGGTCAAGGCTTGGTGATGCTAAGCACTATGGACTCCAGGACTTTCCTGTACCACATCAGATATGAGCTGAGGTTGTACTTCAAACCAGCATGGCTTCCAGGGCCATGGGACTGCAGTGGGTGTTGAGGCACATATCTAACCATTGTGGTGGGGGACCCAGATGTGGCTTATGTGCCCCAGCTTGAAGATAGCTGCCCTGTTCTTTCAGAGCTATTAAGGTTCCAAGCACTTCTTCCCCAGGCCTCAACTTGGGACTTATTGTAAGTATTACAGCTTTAGGGGGAATGGCTTCCCCAACAGAAGTGTTACAGCTCTGCCCCAGCAGGCAAGGTTTCCCCAGTGCAAATTTAACAGCTCTGCTCTGGTAGGGGGAGGTTTCTCAATGCAAGTGTTACAGCTCTACTCTGAAACGTATCCTGGAAATCAGGAGACAAGAAATTCCACAAAGTCACACCACACAACATAACTCACACAAGGTACTTATTGAGATGGAAACATCAAGAAGGTGGCTCCTCTGCTTTGGTGAAAAGCCACAGGGAACTGAGCAGAAGGCAGTCTATACAAGGGGTTTCTTGGGGGTGTGGAGTTTTCCAGTTTGACCTGGGATTGATGAGACATTTGTGAACTGATTTGGGGGCAAGCTCAGAGATTGATAGGATTCTTTTTCCTGGCCCAGGTCATGGGCTTGGAATCAAGTCAGGGTCAAAATGTTCTTTCCTTGGCCCTGGTCTCAGAGCCTTCATGGTCAAGTTCTTTCCTTGGCCCTTTTACCCTAAACTTAGCATTACCTCTCCTGGCCCTATGATATTCAATATTGTAAATATACTTTTTAAATCTACCTCCATGAATGACTGGGAAGGCATCATTTCTACTCTCCACTCACTGAGCATGATCTGGACATGAACAAGGTGGAGAAACTGACCATTCAGCTATAGATGATGACCTGTTAGAGGAATGAACCACACTGAATCTTGGACCATTATACTAATAATGATTTCAACAGCAGGTAGTCCTTATGCCTAGTTCTCTGTTGACTGACTTGAAACCACTATGTCAAGCCCAGTTTTCCTCATGGACAGGAGGATGACCTCTTTGGTGTCCTCATGCACAAACTAACTTTCCTGAGTGCATCTAAGAGGCAGAACTTGATGCCTGGGTGGGAGTGAGATGGGGACACAGGCTGGTCTGCTTCATGAAGAGCAGAGTCTGTGGCCTGAATCACAGTCTGGGTATAGGGGCAGTATTGTGTGATTGCTCATCATGTATTTCAAGATGTCTTGACAGGTGTTGGCTTGCGGGAAGTGCAGGGTGTTGTGAGTTTATGTTGAGTCTTTGTACTTGACCAGCAGGTGATTGTGTGCTGATGGCTCTTGGTAGAGTGTCTCATAGTAGGGATGGTGGGTGTTAGGATAACTAAGGGGGAATTATAGGAGAGAGTGAAAAAGAAAAAGGACACATCAGAGGGTAACAATGTCAAAGCCATACTGTGGATGCAATGAGGATGAATGTGATTTGTATTATGTGTAGTTAGACACAATGGTGATATCCAAGCTGTGGTTCTGTCTAGGTAAGTGTGCCCCTCAGCTGATGAGTCAGTGAGAAAGCAGTAGGCTGAGATGTCCTGGAAGACAGACAGTCTTGCAACAGGACAGTTTTTAAAAGAATTGGTAATTTAGTTCTCAGTTTGGACAGTGGTTAAGAGGACTAAGGAGCTTGTGTCAAGGTTTACTGTTTATGTACAAGAATGTTGGTAGTCTGTTGAGGATTCCCTTTGCTTCAGTGTCAGGAATGATGAACTACTTTTATGAACACCAGTGTGTGGTTGTGTGTCAGTGTGTGTGTGTGTGGAGATGAGAGGACCAATTCAGGGAGTTGCTTCTCTCCTTCTACCATTTATGTGCTGGATTTTGAACTTAGGGCATCATGTTGGGAGGCAGGCCTGTTTAGCCAATTGTCTCTACATTTATTTCTTTTTTAATTACAAGCTTCATGAAAATTGGTAGAGTCTACAAATTTGAAGCTTATGGGGAAACTTCTAACACCTGAAACAGTGTGAAATTATGCCAAACATATAGGGTTATGATTTGGTTCAGTCATTAGAAAACTTGCCACTTGTTTGTAAGGAAGCAAGCTTGAGTATCAGGAAGCAACATAAGACCTGATATTCATGCCAGGGTGCGTCTGTGGCTGAAGGAGCCTACTGAGAGACTAGAGATGAAGACAGGAAATCCCTGGAAGTTCCCCAGAGAGCTAGCCTGGGGGTCACATACAAGAACAAGCTGTATATCTCACACAACCAGCACATAGAGGCACAAACACATACACAGACACACACATGTACATACACACACATACACACATACAACATTAGACATCACTGAACTCATGGATTTGGGGTGAGTGTAGCTGGAGTTTTCCTGCCAGGCCCACAGTCAGGACAAATCTCTCTCACCTGCCAGTCCCGCAGCTGGTCAGACCCAACCAAGTAAACACAGAGACTTATATTGCTTACAAATTGTATGGCCATACTAGGCTTCTTGCTAACTGTTCTTATGTCTTAAATTAATCCATTTCTATAAATCTATACCTTGCCACGTAGTTCGTGGCTTACCGCCATCTTCACATGCTGTTTGTCATGGTGGCAGCTGGCAGTGTCTCTCACTCAGCCTTCCACTTCCCAGCTTTATTCTCCTCCTTGTCCCGCCTATACGTCCTCCTGCCTGACTACTGGCCAATCAGTGTTTTATTTACTAACCAATCAGAGCAACACATTTGCCATACAGAACATCCCACAGCAGGTGAGTTAGCTGCTGACAAGACTGGGAGCAAAGGAAAGGCTAGGTTCAAGGCTCTCTTGGGGCTTCATTCTTTGGACATGATTCTGAAGAGAAAGTTCAAAGCCCAGTGTACCAGATCCTCAGCAGTAGTGAATTCCAAAGTGGAAGATAAAATGAAGCTTTCCTCTTGGAGTTTGCTAACAACAGCTCCTGGAAACTGGATCTCTTAACTGTACTTACGAAGGCCTGGTACTGAAGAAAATTACTGTCCTCTTGTAAATTTTGGGACAGGTTTTGAGTTATAAGGACTCAGCATTACACAAAAATAATTGTTGAACACAAAAACAGCCAGGTGGTGGTTTCAGCATTTATTAGTCAATGGAGTATTTAAAAAGCAGTTTGAAAATACAAAAAACTGTAGTGACTTCTGGGAGTGCTAGAGAGGGATGCTTGGAGGCAGAAATCAATTTCATGGTCTACCAAACCAACCTCTTAGGAGACAACATCAGTCTCAATGAAATGCCAACACACTGTCACGACTGAGACAAGGCTGTGTTGCTTTAAGGGCAAGGAGGACAAATGAAATAGGAATACTAACTACATGATTGCCATTTATACTATGTTAATTCTGCCTATCCATGAGCATTGGAGATCTTTCCATTTTCTGACATCTTCAATTTCTTTTTTCAGGGACTTAAAGTTCTTGTCATATAGGTCCTTCACTTGCTTGGTTAGTGTTACCCCAAGGTATTTTATGTCATTTGTGGCTATTGTAAAGGGTGATGTATCTCTGATATCCTTCTCAGCCTGTTTGTCAATTGTATATAGGAGAGCTACTGAGTTTTTTGAGTTGATCTTGTATCCTGCTATGTTCCTGAAGGTGTTTATAAGCTGAATCAGTTCCTTGGTTGAATCTTTGGGGTCACTCAAGTATACTATCATGTCATCTGCAAATAGGGAAAGCTTGATTTCTTCCTTTCCAATTTGAATGCCCTTAATCTCCTTATGTTGTCTTATTGCTCTGGCTAGAACTTCAAGTACTATATTGAATAAGTATGGGGAGAGTGGACAGCCTTGCCTCGTTCCTGATTTTAGTGGAATCGCTTTGAGTTTCTCTCCATTTAATTTGATGTTGGCTGTTGGCTTGCTGTAAATTGCCTTCATTATGTTCAGGTATGTTCCCTGTATTCCTGATCGCTCCAAGACCTTTATCATGAAGGGGTGTTGGATTTGTCAAGTGCCTTTTCTGCATCTAGTTAGATGATCATGTGGTTTTTTTCTTTGAGTTTGTTTATATGGTGTATTACATTGACGGACTTTTGTATGTTGAACCACTCTTGCATCCCTGGGATAAAGCCTACTTGATCATGGTGGATAATTGTTTTGATGTGATCTTGGAGTCTGTTTGCCAGTATTTTATTGAGTATTTTTGCATCAATGTTCATGAGAGAGATCTGTCTGTAGTTCTCTTTCTTTGATGTATCCTTGTTTGGTTTAGGAGTCAGGGCAATTGTAGCCTCATAGAAGGAGTTTGGTAATGTTCCTTCTGTTTCTCTTGTGTGGAACAATTTAAAGAGTATTGGTATTAACTTTTTTTTGAAGATCTGGTTGAATTCTGCACTGAAACCATCTGGTCCTGGGCTTTTTTTGGTTGGGAGACTTTTAATAACTGTTTCTATTTCCTTAGTGATTATTGGACTATTTAAATAGTTTATCTGGTCTTGATTTAACTTAGGCATGTGGTATCTATCTAGAAAATTATCCATTTCTTCAGTTTTGTGGAGTAGATGTTTTTGAAGTATGAACTCATGATTCTCTGAATTTCCTCAATGTCTGTTGTTATGTCACACTTTTCATTTCTGATTTTGTTGATTTGATGCTCTCTCTCTCTCTGCCTTTTGGTTAGTTTGGATAAGGGCTTGTCTATCTTGTTGGTTTTCTCAAAGAACCAACTCTTTGTTTCATTAATTCTTTGTATTGTTCTCTTTGTTTCTATTTTATTGATTTCAGCTCTCTATTTGCTTATTTCCTGGCGTCTATTCTTCCTTGGAGACTTTGCTTCTTCTTGTTCTAGAGCTTTTAGGTGTGCTGTTAAGTCACTAGTGTAAGATTTCTCCAACTTCTTTATGTGGGCATTTAGTGCTATGAATTTCCCTCTTAGCACTGCTTTCATAGTGTCCCATAGGTTTGGATATGTGGTGTCATCATTTTCGTTGATCTCTAGGAAGTCTTTAATTTCTTTCTTTATATCTTCCTTAACCCATTGGTGATTCAGTTGAGCATTATTCAGTTTCCATGAGATTGTAGGCTTTCTGTAGTTTTTGTTGTTATTGAAATCTAACTTTAAACCATGGTGGTCTGATAGAACACAGGAGGTTATTCCAATTGTTTTGTATCTGTTGAGATTTGCTTTGTGGCCAAGTATGTGATCGATTTTAGAGAAGGTTCCATGAGGTGCTGAGAAGAAGGTATACTCTTTTTTGTTAGGATGGAATGTTCTGTAGATATCAATTAAGTCCATTTGAGTCATAACATCAGTTAAGTCCTTTATTTCTCTGTTAAGTTTCGATTTGGGAGATCTGTCCAGTGGTGAAAGTGGGGTGTTGAAGTCTCCCACTATTAATGTGTGGGTTTTATATGTGGCTTAAGCTTCAGTAATGTTTCTTTTACATATGTGTGTGCCCTTGTGTTTGGGGCATAAATGTTCAGAATTGAAACTTCATCTTGGAGGGACTTTCTTGTGATGAGTATGTAATGCCCTTCTTGATTTCTTTTGATTGATTTTAGTTTGAAGTCTATTTTGCTGGATATTAGGATGGCTACACCCACTTGTTTCTTAAGACCGTTTGATTAGAAGGTCTTTTCCCAGTCTTTTATTCTGAGGTAGTGTCTATCTTTGAATTTGAGGTGTATTTATTGTATGCAGGAGAAAGATGGGTCCTGCTTTCGTATCCATTCTGTAAGCCTGTGTCTTTTTATAGGTGAATTAAGTCCATTGATGTTAAGGGATATTAATGACCAGTGATTGTTCATTTCTATTATTTTTTGGTGGTAGTGTGTGTGTGCTTCTCTTCTTTGGGGTTTACTGCTGTGGCATTATCTATTGCCTGTGTTTTCGAGGGTGTATCTGACTTCCTTAGGTTGGAATTTTCCGTCTAGTGCTTTCTGTAGGACTGGGTTTGTGGATAAGTATTGTTTAAATCTGCTTTGTCTTGGATTGTCTTGTTCACTCCGTCTATGATGATTCAAAGTTTTCCTGGGTATATTAGTCTAGGCTAGCATCCATGGTCTCTTAATGTCTTCATTACAGCTGTCCAGGTCCTTCTGGCTTTCAAAGTTTCCATTGAGAAATTGGGTGTTATTCTGATGGGTTTGCCTTTACAAGTCACTTGGCCTTTTTCCTTTGCTGCTCTTAATATTCTTTCTTTATTCTGTACGTTTAGGTGTTTAATTATTACATGGCAAGGGGACTTTTTTGGGGGGTCTAGTCTGTTTAGTGTTCTATATGCTTCTTGTATCTTCGTAGGCATTTCCTTCTTTAAGTTGGGAAAGTTTTCTTCTATGATCTTGTTGAATATATTTTCTGAGGCTTTGAGTTGGTATTCTTCCCCTTCCTCTATCCCTATTATTCTTAGGTTTGGTCTTTTCATGGTGTCCCTAATTTCTTGGACATTTTGGGTCATGACTTTGTTGGCTTTAGTGTTTTCTTTGACTGATGAATCTATTTCTTCTACCGTATCTTCAACGCCAGAGATCCTTTCTTCCATCTCTTGCATTCTGTTGGTTATACTTGCTTCTGAAGTTCCTGTTGATTTACTCAGATTTTTTATTTTCACCCTTCCCTCTGTTTGTGTCTTCTTCATTTTCTCTATTTCCCTTTTCAGGTCTTAGACTGTTTCATTCATCTGTTTCATTGCTTTTTGATGATTTTCTTTCAGGGATTTATTGTTTTCTTCTGCTTTATTTGTCCTTTCCTCTAGTTTTTTTATAATGTTCTTCCCAGTTTTTGTTTGTCTTTTCCTCAATTTCATTTGTGATTTCTTCTATATAAGCCTCTACCTTCTTCATGGTGTTATTCATAAGGTTGCTTTCTTCTGCTTCTTCCATTTTGTGATGTTCAGGTCTATCTTTTGGAGGAGGGCTAAGTTCTGGTGATGCTGTACTGCTCTTCATTTTGTTGTATGTACTTCTGCCTTGATGTCTGCCCATCTCCTTGTGGATTCGTTCTTGGTCTTATCAGTGCTCTGGGTCCAGACAGAGCTGACAGATACAGAAAACCTCTCTCTCTTGTCCAGATGGGAGCTCCAGGGCAAGGATGGGAGCTTTTGTCCAGATGGGAGGTCTGGGACAGTACGGGAGCTGGCAGCTGGTCTCTAAGTCTCAGAAAGTGGCTGGAGTCTCAGGCAGATGGGCATGGGGGTAGGGCATGGAGATTGCAGGGTCTGCTGGGGTCTTGGAGAAGGGTAACCTTCCCAGTGGGGGTGTAGGGGATCCTGCTTGATGGCCAGAACCTGGGTCCAAGTTGGGCAGGTCTTTCCCGGAATGGCTGGTGCCCAGGGATGGGATCTAGGGGCAGACCTCTTTGGGTCTGACCCCAGGTACTCACCTCTTGTCCAGATGGGAGGTTCATTTAAAAAACATTATCAGCCAATTGGTTTACATATTTTGGGAAATATCTGTTTAGTTCCATTGCTGTGGATATTGCTCTGTATGCTATGAGTGTGTTGCTCTGATTGGTTAATAAGTAAAGTGCTGATCGTCCAGGCAAGAAGTATAGGTGGGACAAGCAGAGAAGAGAATTGTGGGAAGGGTCAGGAGTCATTAGCCAGACACAGAGAAGTCTAGATGTAAAGATACTGGTAAGGCACGAGCCACGTGGCAAGGTATAGATTTATAGAAATGGGTTAATTTTAGTGTAAGATCTAGCTAGCAAGAAGCCTGAGCCATTAGGCCAAATAGTCTGAGTGGCTGCAAGAGCCTGGTGGACACAGAAAAACTTCTGGCTACATTTCGTGCCCCATTTTTTAAATTGGGTTGCCTGGTTTTGTTGTTGTCATTGTTTTTATTTATTTATTTATTTATTTATTTATTTATTTATTTATTTATTTATTTATTATTCATTTATTTATAGACAGTTTCTCTGTGTAACAGCCCTGGCTATCCTGGAACTTGTTTTGTACACCAGGCTGACCATGAACTCACTGAGATCTACCTGCCTCTGCCTCCCATGTGCTAGGATTCAAGCCGTGCACCACCATGGTCCAGTTGGGTTGCTCTTTTGCTTGATTTTTGTTTTTCTAGTTAGTTAGTTAGTTGGTTAGTTAGTTAGCTTGTTAGTTTTAATATTCTAGGCAGCAGAGTTCTGTCAACTGTATAGCTAGTAAAGATTTTTTTCCCATTCTGTAGCCTGCCTCTTTCTCCAATGATGGTGTCCTTTGCTGTACAGAAGCTTTTCAGTTTCATATGGTCAGTGTTGGAATCCTTCCCTAGTATGAGACAGTGGGTTTGAATGCAACACTTAAAAAATTCTTGTACTTCGTCAAAAATTATATGTTCATAGGTGTGCGGATTAATGTCAGGGTCTTCAATTCTATTCCATTGGTCCACATGTTGGTTTTTATGCCAGTACCAAGCTGTTTTTATTACTGTAGCTCTAGGTAGAGCTTGAAGTCAGGGGGCCCCTTAAGCAGACCAAGCTACACAACTGTCTTGCTTATGCAGAGGGCCTAGTCTAGTCCCATGGAGGCTTCACAGCTTTTTGTCTAAAGTTCATGAGTTCCCACTAGTTTGGTTTGGTTGTCTCTGTAGTTTTCCCCATCATGATCTTGATGCCCCTTGCTCAGAGAATCCCTTCCCTCTCTTCAACTGGACTCCTGGAGCTCAACCTGGTGCTAGACTGTGGATCTCTGCAAATGCTTCCATCAGTTACTGGATTAAGGCTCTATGATGGCAGTTAGGGTGTTTGCCAATCTGATTACCCGGCTAAGCCAGCTCAGGCACCCTCTCCACTATTGCTAGTAGTCTAAGCTGGGGTCATCCTTGCGGATTACTGGGAACTTCCCTAGCACCCAATTTCTCCCTATGCCCATGATGTCTCCCTCTATCAAGGTATCTCTTTCATTGCTCTCCCACTCCATCCCTGTTCCAGCTTGACCATCCTGTTTCCCTATGTTCTCATCTCCCATCCCCTATCCTTTACCATCTCCCCAACCCCAGTTTACTCATCGAGATACCCTCTGTTTCCCCTTCCCAAGGTGATCCATGCATTCCTCTGAGGATCTCCCTGTTTCCTAGCTTCTCTGGAGCTGTGGGTTGTAGTCTGGTTATCCTTTGCTTTACATCTAGTGTCCACTTATGAGTGAGTACATACCATGTTTGTCTTTCTGAGTCTAGGTTATCTCACTCAGGATGGTATTTTCTAGTTTTATCCACAGCCGTGTGGCAAAACACAGATGAATAGAAATAGGTTCATTTAAGTCGAAAGAGCTAACTAGCAAGAATCCTGAGCCATAGATAAAAGAGTTTGTAATTAATATTAAGCCTTGGACAGGTTATTTGTGAACAGGTGGGCAGGAGAGAATAGTCTCTCTACAGCAGAACTATAGTTCTGGTTTTCCTAATTTCCTTTTTATTTTAAACATTTTATTGATTCTCTGTTGGCTTCACATCATGCATCCCAATCCCACTTTCCCCCCAACTCATTCCCTCACACCTGAGCTCTGCCCTTGAAACCTCCCCCACAAAAAAAACCCCAAAATTTAAAAGAAAAACTGAAAACCCAAAATTAGAAACAAACAAAAATCTTGGAGAGGAGGCTGTAGTGTGATCCAGTGAGTCCCTTTAGTCCATAGATCTTTTCTTGTGAGTGTTCCAGGCCTCTCTGGCTTCTCTACAGTATAGATGGTGGACCTGAACTTGTTGGATACCCTTTGATGCCTTGTGTTATAGAGATCCTGCAGCTTTGGATAGGCACATCTGGGCCTTTCAAATGCTCCAGCGGTTTATAGATGAAGAGGATATTAGGGTGGGATAACTCAGCCCTGGTTCTGGCCTGGATGGTAGCAGTTTGGTTAGCCCACCACCTTTCCTCACCTCACCACCCAGGCAAGCTTTCCAGCACTGTCCCAGTTAGCTCACCCATGCAGCCAGCAGAATGGAGAGAGGTCAGTTTTCCTGCTCTCATGCCTTCGCTTCTGACTTACTCATCCTGGACCACAAGACACAACTCTGCTGTTTTGTCCAGGTGAGGTGCCGAGCCCACAATCCCAATTGCTGCAGTTGGTGAGAGGCTGTCCCAGCTCTCCTTTTCTTATTCCCCAGAGGCCAACTCTCCTACCAGCTGCAGGTAGCATGTGCTTAGGTGGGGCAGACATCTTTCTCTCACTCTGAACAACACAAGGTAGAAGAAGGAGGTGGACTCAGTTCTTTTGCTCTCACAACCTCAGGGACAGCTCATCTGGACCACCACTAACAAGGTACTCTCTTATGTGCTGCTCGGTCCAGGTACAGGACCCACTCACCTGACTGCTACAGTTGATGAGGGGCAGGTCCAGCTCCCTCAGTGCTGCAGCCTGTGAAGGGTGAGGTTAATTCTAGGTTAACCTACCCTGTCTTTGGAGGTAACAGGAGCAACTGACATCCACATAGACAAGGCTGTTGCAGTTCAACGGATACAGGCAGGTCCTTTAAAAGCAACCTAGACCTGGAGGACACCAGGGCCCCTAGTGGCAGCATTGGCCACTCAGGTCTGTATGGCCCCAGCAGAAGCACAGCCCTTAGACACTAACATGGACCTAGATGGAAGCCTAGACACCTACCTATTTCTTTGTTGACAACACAGGCCATGGACATGAACACAGATCCTGACTGTCTTTGCAACATCGACCCAGACATGGTCCTAGACTGCAGCCCAGGCCTGGATGTGACCATGGGCCTGGTTGGCAGTGTAGATCACTCACATTGGATTAGACTCAGCAACACCATGTGCATAGGTAGTGGCCCAGATTCCAGGCATCTGCACTGTCTTTGAAGGCCACAGGAGCCTGAGACATCAACACAGACCCTGGCTGTTCCAGGGCCATGGATCCAAACACAACCCTCAGCAATAGCCCTGGCCCAGATGTCATTATGGTCCTATGTGGTAGCACAGGCTTCTAAGACACACATGCTCTTTTCGGGGGGGGGGGGCATATACTTTTGACACCAACATCATCACAGGTGGTGGCCCAGACTGCAGGTGGCTGCAAGGCCCTCACTGGTAAGAGGAGATATGGATATCAACACAGACCCCCACAACTTCCTCAGGGCCATGGACAGGACATGGCCCTTGGCAGCAGCCCAGGAAGGGACATTTATCATGGCCCCAGGTGGCAAGCATGCCATGGATTTATTTAACGCTCCCTTAATCAATGTTTTCATTTCCTGAGAGGCTTTAGAGCAATACTGTTATGTTTCTCATTAATTGGGTGCTCATGATCATTTCAGAAAATGTGTATACAGAATAGTATCTTTTAGGGAGAGCTAAACATATGGACACAGAGATACAGTATCAATACTTTCCCAACATATGATGGATATCCACATCCTAAGCCCTGTGTAGACCTGATGACTAGGAACTCAATATATAGCACAAGCTGGGCCCATAAGAGTTTTGGTGTTACAGGACTTTCTGGGTTACTGGAGTGACACAACACACCTGACCAAAGAAATTGGTTCTAAGACAGAAGAGTTCAAAATCACTTTATTATTAACAAAAATACAGTACTATTACTCAATAGGGGCTTAAAGAAATCAGTCAACATAAACAGTGAATAGCCTTAGCAAAATACCCAAACAACAACAAAAACAAATGAAAGAACAAATAAATAGCAAAAGCTCAATCTATAACAACAACAAAAAAAAAAAACCTAAGCAAACAAAACCCAACCAAAAACCAAACAAAAAATTAAGGTCAGCAGCATTCTCTTGCTGCACTTTTAGAAGCACAGACCTACAGCCTGTGGCTGGCCTTGGAAACATGGGAGGATGGCAGTCAGCGATTGTAAAAAGCCTTTTCAAAGCTAGTATAGCCATGCTTCCTGCAGGCTTTGTAGGCCAAGTCCTCACAGAGACTAACAATGAGACATTTCCTGGAGCAAACTTTGTGCCCCTTGGGAAGCTTTTGATAAATTATCACCCACTGCTGATCCTGTAATGTTCTGGTCACCATTTGATTCTTTCAGACACTTCTGTGCTTACTGGAGACCCAACAAATCCATGGGCAGCGTCTGAGTGCCCAAGAACATCAAAGATTACTCAGATGTCTTCTGTAAATCCTTTCTCAGGACCAGTCACTTCAGGCCAGGCTGTGAAACTGAAGAATAACCACTCATTTCACATATGGAGGAAAAAATGTCTACAGGGGGAATGATGGACTGTAGAGATCTCTTTGGTGCATTATCTTCAGCAACACTGGTGCATGACATTGTGTCAGCTTCAACACTCAACTGGAGAATGAAATATGATGCTTTTGGGTGTGTTCTGTCAGGAACAGCTTGACATTAACACAATCATCCATGACACATTTCACACCACATAGGTAGGACTGAGAACACAGTCAGCTTGCCAAAGCCATCGAAATTAAACTGTCAGGAAATGTCTTGTTCACTCCATCTCTTCCCTCCATGTTGTAGTACCCCTCACAGGGGCCACTTGCTGTTGAATGTCAGGATTCTCAGTAATTCTTGGCTCAGGTTTTCTGTGTCTCAAGCTCATTTTGATGCTTTCTTTTCTTTAGGAGTACTGAGTCAACAGACCCACGGATCTGATGGGGGCTGGATCACCTGGAAGACAGCTGGTATTTTTCTCACTGATGAGTTCACAGCTCTAAAGGAGTGTCTTCTGAGGAAGAGGCCTTGATCTCAGAGTATAGAATGTCATAGTTTCAAGGTATCTGTGGCTTCTTTGGCCTCCTCAGTTCTCCCAAGATCTGCTATATGAGAAGGAAAGGCAATCAGAACCAGAAGCAGCCTGGCTGGGCCACAGGCCAGAACAAAATGAAGACCTATTCACACTGGAAGCCAAGGTCAAAAGCCCCCAGTCTCCCACCAATGCCTTGTTTGCTGGGGATGTGATGCAAGGGTGGCTCTCTTACCTGTGAGACTTATTGCTCCTGCTGCAGCAGCTCTGTCTGCAGGAGGCTCTCATCCTGAGCTGTGGCCTGTTCCAACTCAGACTGAAGATTTTCTGACCTAGAGGAGGAAGGCAGTTAGGGAACAGGCCTGGTGGGGACCTACAATGTCAGCTGTTGAGCCTGAACCAGCTCTAGTCAGCTGGACAATCCAGCATGACCTTTCAGCTGAGGTCGTTCCTTGCATTCCCCAACGGAGAAAGGTCAGATTGCAACTGAGCCTGGATTTTATTCTCAGCTTTTAAAATCTACTAGAAGATGAACTGAGAACAACACTGTGCAGGGCAAGAAAATTGACACGTTTCTCTGGAAAAAAAAAATAACAGTGTAGCAATGTCTGAGTAACAGTTCAGGGCAGATATACATGGCCTTGATTAGATACCAGGTGAATGTGAGCAACCTGGGAAATTGAATGTAGACCCTCTAGGAGAGCCTACAAAAGAAAAGCAGTGAAGGATCTGATTATTGCTAAAGAACAGAAACCTGTCTTTGTTCAAATCCTCAACTCCTAAATCTTCTAACACAAAAATCTTTTCACAGGAAACAGATTCACACTGCAGAGAACCTGTAATCTGCAGGAGTGTGCTGCATGCAGATCTGTGCAAAGGTATGAACTTTTCTCTAAAGGTGATGTTCTGGAAGGAAAATAAAGGGGCAGGAGCACACACTGTCCTCCATCACTAACCCTCCTCCTGCTAGGCTTAGGACTACCATAGGGAGATTTGTGGGGAGACACAGGGGACACTGAGAAGATTTCAGAGGGCTCAGATGGCAATAAGGGGTACACAACCCCAGAAACACTAAGGATCAACATAGTGTTTCCTCTAGAAGTTCTTGTTGACTGGGCCAGTACAATGTCCTGAGATGTTCTTTCCCTGGTTATGGCAGGGAGCTATTCAGATGGTGGGAATCCCAAAAGGACAGAGATCCAGGGACAGGTGACCTACATGGTTCTAACCACTCCTCCCAGCTTGGAACCCACCTCATCTCAGAGATACTGAAGTGATGTTGCAGCTTTTCTGCCAAGTTCCCTTGCTGGGTGACCAGCTCCTTCTGCTTCATCAGGTCCTTCAATCTTTTATCTGGGTTCTCTTGCTCCTGTTCATTAGAAGATTGTGTTCTCAGTGGAGACTTGCTCACTCACATGCACACACATAAATTCATGAACACACACAAATACATGTGTGCACACATACAAGCACACTGTAATGCACTAACATGTTTAGCTTCACAGTTCATGCTAACATAAGGAGCAACCACTAGGGATACTAACGAAAAGAAGATTAACCTGTTGGATGAGAGAAGAACACAGAGGGCATGAGAGATAGGGAGTTCAGTCACTGAAGTGTCTATCCTGCGACCTTGTGCACAGACAGGTGGCCCTCTGGGGTCCTTGCTCCTTAACTAACTCTGCTTAAGAAGTTCCCCAGGCTGTGCAGTATAGGAATGTTCCCCAGCAAAGGACTACTGGATGGTTGTGGACTACCCCACTGGTCTTGTTCACTGTTTCCCAGTTTCCCCCAAAGTGAGCAACTTCCTTCAAAAGGGGCTCCCTTTACCACAGGTTGCCTCACTTTGGACCCAAAGCAAAGAGCTCAGGAAACTAGAAAATCTCCATAACCAGGATCCAAAAGAAACAGTTCCTTCCTGTGAGGTGATTGTGCCAGGGATGTGTTTGAGTAACAAAAGGTGAATAAGTCAGTGCCAAGTGATTCTGTGTGTCATTACATGCTGAACAATATTCCATGGAAGAGCCCGATCACAGTGTACTTTTTCACTCAGTGAATGATAGGCATCAGGAGGCTGCTCCGAGGAGTGCTGATAAAACCTTGATGTCAGCTGGGCGGTGGTGGCGCACGCCTTTAATCCCAGCACTCGGGAGGCAGAGGCAGGGGGATCTCTGTGAGTTCGAGGCCAGCCTGGGCTACCAAGTGAGTTCTAGGAAAGGCACAAAGCTACACAGAAAAACCCTATTTCGAAAAACCAAAAAAAAAAAAAAAAAAACCTTAATGTCTCCTAAGTATGTGGGGACTATGTGGACACCTACTTCATGTTCTGGAATCACTGGGTCACCTGGGGATTGCAGTTTAACTTTCTGAAGACTTGTGTGTAGCTTCTCACTGTGCTACACCATTTTACACTACCAGCAATGTCTGAGGGTCCTCATTTCTCCAAACCCTCCATGAGGCTGATTTTAACTCAGAGTAAATAGCTTTGGAGAAAAGCAGTTACTGAGTGCTACAGACACAGCACATGGCGAGTAATTTAGACCCTCAGGAGCCTAAGTGAAGTGCACTGAGACAGCCCCATTCTCACACCACAGCATGGCTAGGGTACTTCTGCTGGACTGAGATGCAGCTGGAAGCACACTGCAGGTCAGAATCTCTCAAGGACTAACATGCAGGCCAAGCTCCAAGGCCAAGGTTAACTGAGCCAAAGTTAGACAAAGGGGGAAAGCAAGTGGTAGCAGGCAATGTGGATGAGGACAAAACAGGATACAGAGAAGACACAGCAAGCCACGTGACCATTGAGTATGCAGTCACCATTCACCCAGAGCAGAGAAGGACACAAACCCTCAGCCAGGTTATCCGGCCTCTCAAACACCTTGATTTGCCACAGTGACCTCCTCCTAAACTTCATGTACCACATTCCTTTGATTTGCTCCAAGGATTTCTAGGCAATAAATATTTTTGTCTCTACAAATACCTGAAAACCATTGAGTTACAGTAGTTTTTGTGTCCTTGTTCTAGTGAGCTAGGAGGACATGCAGAAAGATGGGCAGCAGCATACAATATTTGATGGATGCCAAGTGAGGGGGCAAGGTACTTTTTCCACAAAGTTGGTTCCATCATCATTAAAGATGAGTAAGTGAATATACAAATATGCAGAAACACACACAAACAAGAGAGGTTTATAGGTGTAAGCACACACTTGCACGTATAACACCTGTACACACAAACACACACATATACTTACCCGTATACAGGGAACATGGACACACACATACACACTCACTCACACATGGTCACATACACACACAAAGGAACACTACTGTGTAAGCAATAGACAGTATACACATACAAACACACACACAGAGGTTCACACACACAACCATACACACAGAGATGCACAGGAAAGCACAACACACCACACAACAGCCACCCTGCACTCGTGCGTGTGTGCAGGCACACACACACACACACACACACACACACACACACACACACACACACACACAAATACTTCCTGAACCTAGTATGGTCAGTGAGAGAACTGCTGCCTTGCATCACCTTTTCTGATGCATGTGGAGGTAGCAGGTCCTCTATGCTGTCTACAAGGCACTTAGACTCAGCAAGGCTCTGCTACTCCGGCCTGCACTTACTTTTCCTTGAACGAACTTTATCCATCACAAAACCCCCTGACCCCACAGGTTCCAAGTTCACCCATCACAGTCTCTTCACTAAACTTATCCCGGCTCCTCCACAGATGACCTTGATAGCCCAAGAGAAAGAAAGTGACCCATGGTCAACACCCAGGAAGTTTTCAACAGATGACAGTGCATATGATATGAATTCAGCCCAATGTCAGTCAGAAGGAGGCCAGTGACATCACCTGCAGTGCTTTTCAGGAATGCAGCACTCTGCACAACTATGAGAGGGAATCTGTTCTGAGACACAACCATGCACACGATATAGTCAGCAACACAAAGTCAGCAAGGAGATGCACTGTGGGATTCTCTGTTGAGAAGCCAAAGACAAACCAGACATTTCCTGTGGTGTTAGCTCTGTGCAGTGAATGGAAAGAAGCCTAATGTTTATTTTTAAAATAGCTGTATTGTTTGATTTTTGTTATTTATAACATCAAAACAATAAAAGTAAATAAACAAAAGAGAAAAAATACGTCCTTCCTCTTTCTGAGCAATTGAAACTTGTAACAATTGGATGAGACAAAACAAGACAGAAGGTCTAACTTCTGTCTTGATCCAAAGAGTGCTGGCCAGCCAGATTAGCCCAAACAGAAAATTTCTGGTTCAGTGAAAGACCTGGGCTCAAGGGAATAAGGGAGTGAGCAACAGATGACAACACGGATTTCATTATGTAGTCTCGGAACACACCCACCAATGTACACATTAACACACACCTGCATAGGTCACACAGAGACCACAGAAATCAGAAGTGAGCAGAAAACAATAAAGAGGATATGATGCTGAACGAACAGTTGAATTTAAAATATGCACATAAGGTGTTTCAGCTGAGCCCCACTACACTGCTATCCATCCCTTGGAGCCTAAAAATTCCTGGGAAAGCCCACAAGTTGGTGAACCCATCTTGAGGTGATAGCAGAACATGTTTTCATGTAGCCTCAAATCTGTCACCCCAACCATCAGTCTGTCAAAGGCCTCCCACATCTATGATCATCCAGTCATCTCCAGACTGGAAGCTCCAGGATGGGAGAACTCACCAGCACCATGTCCAGAAAAAGGGCTGACAAGGTGGTACTCAGGCTTCTGTCACTTTGAACCAAGAGCTTGGCAAAAGGAAGAGAACACACTGGGATGCAGGAAGAAAGGAGAAGACCACATGCCACCCAAAATGTTGACAATGAAAACCACTCACTTGGCACTGGGGCTCTAGTACATGAAGGCTGCTTCCTCCCTGTGATCTCACATGACCCTGCAAAGCAAATGAGCCACAGGCCACTGACATCATCAATGAAAGTTTTGTGCTGCTCCCGAAGTAGCTCCCTGCATAGCAGCCCTCTGATCATAATGACATGTAGGTGTGTAATATGTGACTGACACAGCCCTCTCACTGTACTGCGGCTTCTAGCAGAGCAGGAGGGTTGGCTTGACAATTATCCAGATTCTCGCAAGAGGCTAACTCTCCAGAAAGACTTGAGAATGATCACAAAAATTAACCATTGGATGGTATGTAGGTGGGAGTCTGGATGGATGGGTGGATGGTTATTTGGGTGTCTCTATGTTTATGGTTGGAAGGTGGGCACCTTCCCCCGCTGCCTCAGATTACCTGCTGCTGCTCAGCAGAAGAGTCAATGATCAACTCATGGGCCTCCATCAAGAGCCTCTTCAGCTCCTCACAGGACTCTTGCAGTTCAATCTGCTCCTTCCACAGCAATCTATTCTTCAGTCTCAACACATGTATGTTCTCCTTCAGTTGAGTCCAATCTTGGAGGATCTGGCCGTGGAGATAACTGAACAACAGCCAAAACACGGTGAGCCCCAGCCAGTCTCCATTTACCATTTCTTCCACCAAGTACCACCAGTGCTGAAAAGTCCCAGACCACAGACAGCCCAAGAATGGAGCTCTCAGTTGCCAAGCCAGCATCACTTAGATGCAGGCCAAATCCAGAGAGTAGCCAAATTCCAGAAAGATTCAAACTACTTCTGAAAACCCTGATGTCAAAAGGGATCCTGTCTCCCTGAGAACAGGGTGGAGCCCACACCTGTGCTTAACTGTTCATGATATTGGGAAAGCAGCAGCAGGTAGAGGGAAAAAACTCTCAAAAGGAGGGAAAAACTCCAACCAGAATCATTTCTGTCTATGGCTACCATGGAAACCATCTCTGTGAAGCCCTGGTCAGAGCTCCAGAGGTAATAGGATACCTGACACTCCCTTCATGGTACAAAACATTTTTCTGTCAAGGGTATCCTGAGGATGGCACCACAATGCTTGGAGGGGCTCAGTGTCTTTTCACACTTAGCAAAACTGAGTCCAAGAGGCACAAGGCCAAGGACCACATGTCAGGCTGCTTGCTAAGAGGAAAACAGGCAAGAACCAGAGCCCTCTCTTGGGTGAAAGAGAAGGATGGCAGAATCAGTCCCTCCTGAGATAAATCAGACACATACCTGTAGGATACATTCTCCTCAATCAGCTGTTTGACCTTGTTCACACCGTCACTGATCTCCATGGGCAATTTCTGCAAGTCCGACATCACCTGCTTATGCTCCTTTTTCAGCATCTCAAAAGAATTCAGCCTGTGGTAGGGCATGGCCCCAGGAGAAAAGGACCCCATGAACACAGGTCACAAGGATCATATGGAATCATTTTATGTTCTAGACTCCTCAGCCCCATGGATGCCACAGCCTGGCACTTATACACTGGGACCTACTGGTGCTTATTAAACTTCCTATCATGTCGTCAGGCCAGAAGACGAAGGTTGTTCAAGAGAGTTATCCAGGGCTGCATGAGCACCCTCAGTGAACTTGGAGCTATAGATTATCTACCTAAGAAGATCCCAGGAGTCTGTGCCACATATCTGGTGCCACCGGAAACCTATAGTTACATATTTCCTGTCTTTACAACATGAATTCTTATGCCTGGGTGCTCCTCCTTATACACAGAGGATCAGAGCATACATTGAGCATTTCCAGGGAGGAGTTCCAACTTCACGAAGGCTTTATAAACTCCACAAGGGATTCCAATGTTCCACCAAAGTGAGAACAGTGGCCAAGATGTGAGCTTCTCAAACTGGAGCACTCTGGCTTCATCAATGGCATCCCCTGGAAAATGTGAAAATGGCAAATCCTCAGGCCCTGCCACAGACCCTAGACTCCCAGGAGAACACACACACACACACACACACACACACACACACACACACACACACATACACACACACACACACTCATGCCCTCTAACACACACACACACACACACACACACACACACACACACACACACACACACACACATGTACTCACGCACACACACACCACATATACTCAGAATGCACATGTAATACATAGAATTTGCACTGTCTCGGAGGATTAGGAGGAGTGAAGAAAAGCTTCAGGCTATTACTTCGTACACAAACAAACACACCACATATAGTCAGGTTGCTCATGAAATGCAGGTTGGTGGAACTGCTTCAGAGTATGAGGAGGAGGACAAGTGAGAAGTGGTGATAAGCATCAGGCCTTTCATCTGCTGGTCAAGGACAAAGACCACAAACTCACAGAACCTAGTATCTCCCACAAGCCAACACCTGCCAAGGCCTCTTGAAATGTATGTTGAGAGCTCACACACTAATGTCCCTATCCCCAGACTGTAATTCAGGCCACAGGCTCTGCTTTTCATTTGGATGAATAAGAATAGCCTGTGTCTCCATCTCACACCTACCCAGGTTCCAAATTCTGTGCACTCGGGAAAATTAGTTTAGGCACCAGGACACCCTGGAGGTTCAGCCTCCTGTTCCTCAGGAAAGCTTAGCTACATACTGTGGGGTCAAGATGGTCAGCAGAGAACTGCACATAATGACTACCTGTTCTGCAATTCCTTGTCTGTATAACTGGCCAGGATTCCATGCAGTTCAATTTGCTCGTATGTTATACTCTGTAGCTGAAGGGTGAGTTTCTCCAACTTTGTCATCTGCTGTTCCTGCTCAGTGGAGGTGGAGGTTTGGGTTGGTGCCTTGCCAGTAGTCCCTGCAGGAAGATAAAGCAAAGTGAACTTGTATACTTGAATGGCATAGGGCCAGGAGAATCCATGCTAGTCCCAAGAGGAAGCCCCAGGAAGAAGAAATGCTAGGGACCCACTGAGGGCCCCAAAGAGTAGGGTAGCTATCCTCAAATTAGCTCCATGAGTTATGTATCTGTCCTCAACAACCATGGCTACTCATGTGTCTCCCTCTCTAATGCAGTTCCCCAGCCCTGGGAGGCATAAGATAGCCCAGCCATGTAGATTTGGAGGACAGTGTCACCTCATATCTGATGTGGTACAGGCAAGTCCTATTGTCCCTAGAGCATAGCAGTACTAAGTCCTCATCACATGTATCCAGGACCAAAGCATCTGAATGTCTGAAACTTTGGTGGATGGTCAGGGGAGTTTCCCTCCCTTCTTATTAGCAACAGATTCCCATGGAAACTGATGGAATCCACTAGGATGAAGTGCAGCAACACCCTACCCAGAGAAGGAACCTAATTAGTTACCACTTTGCTCCTTCTGGCCTTCCTTTCCACTCAGAATGAGATTAAGGATCTCACAGAAAAGCCACTTCAGGTTTGAAAATTCATGGCTCTCCCAAACTAACCATCAGACATTGTTTACTCTGGGTCTGTTCTTAGGGAACCAAGACAAGCAGGATAAGTCCATTGCTTCCCAGAAATTCACAGATGCTGAGCCCCACTACTGGAAGGCCCAGATCAAGCGTCACTTCCTCCAGAAAGCTCCCCACCTAGGACTCACTGTGCCCTCCCCAGAACCATTTATTTCTCCATGTTTTACAGTGAAACTGAAGCCAGCTTCCTTCCACCTCTCTCTGGTCTCCCCATGTTCTCCATTCTCTGTCCCAAGTAACCTTCTCAGTCTTGCCAACATGTCTATGGGCAGTGAAGGAATACCCCACAGTCACTTGGTGTTCCCACAGCACTGGTGACATCAAGAGAATGCCAAGAACTCCCCAGCGTATAATAGCTCGTCATGAGAAGGAATTATTGGGTTCACCAGCAGTAGCCCTCACCTACCTACAAATTACATCTTCTGCAATTCACTGGAAGCCATACTGCCCTTCCCAGGAGCCTTCCCAAAAACACAAGGGAAGATCTTCATCACCTCCTCATTACAAACCCAGGGATCTCTTTTTGCTTCATTGTTATATATTCACTACATCATGGACAGGAAGTTGAAGACTCACTTCCAAACACATCCCAGGAAATGGCTCATCCAACTCGTGAAACCTCTAGTCAATAACACAAGAAGAAAAGGTTTCTAGGTAACTAAGTAAGGATAGTGAGGAGGAAAGTTCAGTCCCCTGAAAGCAACAAGCACATTGTTGAGGATGCACAAAGCTGTTAGTGTGGTGGGAGATTGTGGGTGTCTTGTCAGAACAAAGATAAGTACCATAGTTGATGAAAATTACCTCTGAACTTCAGCAGAATTCATTCCAGCCATTGTAGATACCAAAAGTGTGTTAACTAGTGACATGTCAGGCTGGAGATATTAAGAACCAGAGTTCCCCAGGGGAGCCCTCAGACACAAGAGCAAAAACTCCCATGAAGAATGATGCGCCATTCCTGTATTAAAGTTTGAAGAAAGATGAATGGATATTGAGAGGCCACACACAGATATGCAATGGCATTTACAGAAAATCAAATGTGTCATAGTCACAGGGATAGTATGTAGTGTGTCACTGCTGTGGTACTTCACCTAGAGCTACATGAAAGCCAAATTCATTGATCTTGAGCCGCCTGTGACAATGCTCATGCCTTTACAAAAGGGGACACAGCCAGTTTAAATTGCAACATCCACCTGAGCATGAGAGAGGCTGACTAATGGCACAAGAGGACAGATTATTAGGGGTCCTTTACCATAGACCTTTCCCAGAGCCACACTTCACACTTTTGAATTTACTGATAGTCCTAAAATGAAGAGCTACCACCATGTTCAGCCTGGATTGAATATTCAGCAGAAGTCTAGACTGGGGCTTCAGAAGTGTACTTGGTGGACCCCAGAAGAAATGAGTGATGTGGGGTAAACTATGTCCATTCAGATGTTATATCGTACTGACAACCATGTTAGACAAGGTTAGGTAATCACCAATTCTAGAAGTCAATGGACACCACCTGCTCTACACATGACCTCACCTCAGTCAATCCTGACACACTAAAGGATTATCAGGAAGTAACTGACAGATGAGTCTTTGCCCTAGCTGGTTCTGAAAGATGACTTGAGTCTCTCACTCTGTGGATGTCAGTTCTCACATCTATCTATAGGGAGATGAGTGTCTCAGAAGTTACCTGGCTTCCTCTGTCTCCCTGCACAGGGTGACCTAGGGGACAGCCTCCTAAGGCTTATTAACAGCTACAGAAGATGCACAAGCTTCAGAGCCCTCAGTCATGTCCTTTCCTGGACATAATCCTGGAGATAATTGCTACTCTCACAAGCACTCAGGTAGTATAGGGATGCCCAAATCACTTGGATGATGCTTCAGAGTCTCATGTTAGTGGAGAAGCCATGCAGCTGCGGAACATAGTCACCAGATTCACAAAGCCATCTTCACTGGCATCCCAGGACACCTAGATCCTGTAGGAAGGGTACGGTGTCAGTCCAGGTCCACTGAATCTAACAGTTCTCAGGCTGAACTGGAGACCTGTGTCCCACCCACAGCTGGGAAGTCATAATCTTAGGGGGTCACTGAAAGACAGCAGCACTTGGTGCCTCAGCCCTGCTAGTGTCTACGACGTAAAGTAAGACAAGCTCAGGCTTTGCCATGGCACTCTCCTGTCCCTGTTATTGCTGGCACACACCCTAAGGACTCCAGTGGGGATGAAGTGCAATGATGGTACTGAAATCTAAACATTCCTCTGTGCCTCCTTCCCCACTCAGAGTGAGAGCAGAGGGTCCCCAGCACAAAGACTACAGTCTTGTCAGTTCCTGACTATGTCATATTAACCATCATGAATTCTTGATCTGGGTCTGCTTTTTAGTTACCCAGAGAAGCAGGATACGTCTATTGCTTCTCAGAAGCTGCCAGTTCCTGACTGACCCTGGAAGGCTCAAGCCCATTACATCCAGAAAGCTTCCCAGACCCTTTCTTGAACTCAATGCATCTTCCCCAGGACGATTGATTTCTCTGTTCTTTCCAGTGAGACGTAGGGTAAGCTTCCTTCTGCCTTGCTCTGGTATCTCCACAAAATACATTCTCTCTCCCAAGTAGATGCCTAAGTCTTGACAACATGTCCATAGGCAAACTGTATAGGCTTGAACGGACATCCTAAAGGCACTTGGTGTTGCTACAACACTATTGACATCACAGGGGATTCCAAGAATTCTGCTCTCCAGGATACAATAGAATTTCCAGAGAAGGTACTCCTGATGTCACAAGGAGCAGCCTTTGCCTCCTTGCTAATATATTCTCCCTGAACTGACCAGAAGCTGAGATTTTTTTCCAGGAGTCTCTCCTGTGACACAGGTGAAGCCATTCAGTACCTCCTCCTTCTAAAGCTGGGAATTTTTCTCTGCTTCCTTAGCATCTTTTCACTACTTTACCCATGGAGAGTTGAACACTCACTTTATAAGCACTGCCCAAAATGGACTTCCTCTCCTTAACATCCATACTCAATAATATGAGAAATAAAGCATGCCAAGAAATTAGATCATGATGATATGGAGGAGCAGGGTTGAGTTCTATGATTTGAGCAAGTACCTGAGGAATGCTAAGGTTAAGAGAAGACGGCCATGGAGAATTTGTAAGTGAGCTGAGACTGTTATGAGACCCAAACTGCTCTAGAATTTCCTCTCTACGTGCCTGGTGTATTATCAGGCCTCTAGAGTAACAGAAGTTATAAAAATGATTCTCTATATTAAAAGGGGATTTGTTAGAATGGTTTACAGTCTGTACTCTAGCTAATCCAACAATGGCTGGAAATGAATGGGAAGTCCAAGTATCTAGTAGTTTCTCAGTTCTTAGACTGAGTGTCTCAGCTATCTGCAATATTATGCTGTAATCTTAAAGAAGTAGGCTCTAATGTCAGTGAAGGAATGGATGTGCTAACAAGGAGAGAGCAAGCAGGGAAAGAGCAAAAGCTTCCTTTTTCCATGTACTTATATAGGCTTCCAGCAGAAGGAATGGTTTAGATTTCATCTGGATTAAAGATCTGAATTAAAGGTGTGATTTCATTCCTCAAAGTTCCACAATAAAGTAGTTCAAATTAAGCAGAAATTGACCACAGGTGTTCCCTCTATTTTGGGGTTATATTATTCCCAGATGCCATCATGTTGACATCTAAAAATAGCCATCAAATTCTTAATCCTATCTACTAATATTCTTGAGCTCCATCAGAGATGTAAAGGAAGGAGTGGCAATAATCACCAGGTACATGGGAATCAGCTGTAGATCTCATGGTCATGATGACTCTCAGTGGCTGTGTTATGGCCATGCATGGCTGAAATAGGATGAAATACCAGTCTGTGGTTTCTTGAGTAAGAGGGGAGAAGCTGGAAACCCAGTACTTTAAGAATCTGGTCTTTTTCTATAATTGAAGATTTGAAATTCGAATAATTATTTTTGATAATAACTCTGGTTTTAAAAAAAGTGTCTATAGGTAAAAAAAAAATGGGTGCTCTTTAAAAAAAAGAAGAAAGGCCTAAAATAACAGCACATTGGATCTGTCATAAAGAGGAGGGTGTCTCAGACCATGTGAATTTTAACTTGAACACCTCCAGACCATGTATTGCTTACTCCATACATCCTGTGATGGGAAAAAACTCCTTCCTAAAACAGGAAGGACTGGGATGACTACTGTGTGGTCTTCATTGTCATCAACAACTAGATGCCTCCTATTGCTTTCAAAGCAAAAAGGGTCCATTTAGAATTGAAATTCCTCTAGACTCATACAATTGGGATTTCAGGCAGCAGCACTAGGATACAAATCCTACTCCAGAGTTGACACCCCCATGATGAGCATGGGCACTGCAGTGTGTGTCACCAAGAATACTGGCATTCAACAATGTGCCTGGTGCTGCTTCAGAAACTTGCAACATGTATAATTCTGAAAATGAGATGCAACCTTCTCCCAAATCAAGCAGAATGGCCTCCTCCATTTCTTTAGAATATAATCTCTGGCAGGCAGATGTCTGACTCAGGCTTGTATTGGGACCTAGCCTCTGTAGTAAGGGGCAGGACCTCTGATGGGAACTTTTCCACCACAACACTTCAAGGAAGGTCAAAGCTGCTGGCAGCCACCAGCTACTCCAAATGTCCCCTCTACAGTATCAAGCACCATGGCTAGGCATGTGTCTCCCTCCCTAATGCAGTCCCCTGACTCTGGAAGGCATAAGCTAGCCCAGCCATGAAGATTTGGAGGACAGTGTCACCTCATATCTGATGTGATGCAGGTAAGTCCTGTTGTGCCTAGAACTTAGCAGCACCAAATCCTGATCACACCTGCCCAGGACCAAAGCATCTGAATGTCTGAGGTTGTGGTGGATGGCCAGGGGAGTTTCCCTCCCTTCTTATTGGCATCAGATTCCCATGGAAACTGTAGGAATCCACTAGGATGAAGTGAAGCAAAACCCTCCCAGAGAGGGACAGCTCGTTAGTCCATCTGTTTCTCCTGCCCCTCTTTGCCAGTCTGAATGAAATGAAGGAGTTCCCAGAAAGGCAGTTGCAGCTTGAATACTTCATGGCTCTCCTAAACTCAGCATCAGAGACTCTTGAATCTAGGTCTGTTCTTAAGAAGCCTGGAGAAGCAGAATAGCCTCATTGTTTCCCAGAAGCTCCCAGATGCTGAGCCCCATACTGGAAGGCCCAGCTTAACTTCACCTCCTCCATGAAGCTCACTGTGCCTTCTCCAAAACCATTTATTTCTCCAGACTCTACACTAAGACCAAAGGCCAGCTTCCTTCTGCCTCTCTCTAGTCTCTCCATGTTCTCTATTCTCTCTCCCAAGCAGCCAGCTCTATCTTGCCAACATGTCTATGGGCACTGAACGAATACCCCACAGACATGTGGTGTTGTCACAACACTGGTAATATCACAGAGAATATAAAGGTCTCTGCAGGATACAACAGAATTTCCAGAGAAGTGACTACTAGGGTCACCTCCACAACCCTCACCTACCTACTAACTAGCTCATCTGCAATGCACAAAAAGCCATGTTGCCCTTCTCTGGAGCCTTTCCAGAAACATAAGGAAAGAACTTCAGTACATCGTCTTTACAAAGCCAGTGATCTCTCTCCGCTTCATTAGAATATTTTTACTACTTCATGTGTGGGAATTTGAAGTCTCTATTCCAAACATATCTGTCGAAATGGCTCGTCACTTCTTCAGTTCTCTAATTAATAACATGAGAAATAAAGGTTGCTAGGTTATTAGGTCAGGATGGTGGGGAGGAAAGATCAGTCTCCAGATGTAAACAAGCACATTGTGGAAAATCCCCAAGGCTGTTACAGTATGTGGGTGTGGTGGGAGATTGTGGGTGTCCTGTCAGAACAAGGATAAGTCCCATAATCCATGAGGAAAATTACCCTGAATCATCAGCAGAATACATCCTAGCCCTCATGAAGTACCAAAACCTTATCAACATGTGACAGGTCTGCCTGGGGATACTAAGAAACAGATTTCCCCAGGGAGCCCTCAGACACAAGAGCAAACACTCCCACAAGTGTAAGGCTCCATTCCTGCACTGGGGTTTGAGGAAAGGTGAATGGTGAGTGAGAGGCCACACACAGATATGCAAAGGCATTTACAGAAAATCAAATGTGTCATAGTCATGGGGATAGTATGCAGTGTGTCACTATGGTGGTGCTAATCCTAGAGCTACACCAAAGTCAAATTCTTTGATTGGAGCTTCCTGTGACAATGCTTAGGAAAGGTGACACAGCCAGCTTAAATTACAATATCCATCAGAGCATGAGAGAAGTAAGAAAAGGATACAAGAGAACAGATTTATTAGGGGTCCTTTACCACAGACCTTTCCCAGAGCCACACTTCACACTTTTCAATTTACTGACAGTCCTGAAATGAAGAACTGGCATCATGTTTGGTCTGGATTGAAAATTCATCAGAAGTATAGACTGTGTCTTCAGAAGTGTATTTGGGGATCCCAGAACAAATGAGTGATGTGGGGTAAACTATGTCCATTCAGATGTTATATCACACTGACAAGTCATGCTAGACAAGGTGAGCTATCTCAGTAATACCCAATTCTAGAAGTCAAAGCACAGCACCTGCCCTATATACTTCCTCATCTCAGTTAATCCTGACACACTGAAGAAACACAGAAAGTGACTGACAGATGAGACTTTGCCCAGGCAGGTTCTGAAAGCCCAGACTTGAGTCTCCCCTCTGTGGATGTCAGTTCTCCCATCTCTCTATAGAGAGGTGGCTGTCTTAGAAGTCAGCTGATCTCCTCTGTCTCCCTGCACAAGGGGACCCAGTGGACAACCTCTGAAGGCTTACTCACACTGTAGAGGATGCACTTTGGCTGCAGAGCCTTCAGCCATGTGCTTTCAGATGCATGGAGATAATTGCTACTGTTATAATAACTTGGGTATTATAGGGATGCCCAAGTCACTTGCTCTAGGCTTCAGAGTCTCATGTTAATGGAAAAGCCATGCAGGGGTAAAACATAGTCACCAGATTCACAAAGCCATCCTCACTGACACTCCAGGACACCCACAGCTGGCAAGAAGGTGACAGTCTCAGTCCAGGTACACTGAATCTAAAAGCTTTCTGGCTGAACTGGAGACCTGTGTGCCATCAACAGCTGGTAATTCAGAAACCTCAGGGGTCACTGGAAGACAGCAGCACTTGGGGGCTCCTGCCCTGCTAGTGGCTATGATGTCAAGAGTAAGAACCTCAGGGATTCCCAGGGTGCTCTCCTTTCCCTGTTATCACTGGCCCATAAATAAAGGACTCCAGTGGTAGTGAAATCCAGTCATGGTACAGAAATCTCATTAATTTCTCTGTGCCTCCATCCCAGAAGTTCCAAGTTCTTTAGTCCTAGCCATGGAAAGCTAAAGCCTACCACATCCAGAAAGCTCCCCAGCCCCTTCCAAAACTCACTGCCTCTTCCCCAGGACCATTTTTTCCATGTTTTCCAGGGAGACCTTGGACCAGATTCCTTCGGCCTCATTCTGGTCTCTCCATGCATTCCATTCCCTCTGCCAAACAGACCTCTGCATCTGGACAGCATATCTAGAGGCCAAGTTTGTGGTCACTGAACAAATGTCCTCAAGGCAGTCAGTGTTGCTACAACAATAGTGACATCACTGGGGATTCCAAGAGCTGTCCAGGATACAATAGAATGCCCAGCAAAGGGTCTGCTGATGTCATGGGGCACAGCCTTTGCCTCCTTACTAATTAGTTCTCCATGAACTGAGCATAAGCTGTGGTTTCCTTTTCCGGAGTCTCTCTTGTGACACCGGGGAAGTCATTCAACACCTCCTCCTTCCAAAGCTAGAGATTTCTCTCTGCTTCATAAGAATTATTTCAGTAATTCACCCATGGGGAGTTGAACACTCACTTTATAAACACTGTCTAAAATTGGCACTTACACTCCTTATATCCATACCCAATAATATGAATGCCAAGGAATTCGGTCATGATCATCAAGGAGGAGGGTTGAGTTCTCTGAAGTGAGCAAGAACCTGGGGAAGGCTATGTTTTAAGTGACTATTGGGAATTTGTAAGTGAGCTAAGACTGTTATGAGACAATAACTGCTCTAGAATGTCCTCTCTACATGCCTGATGTCTTAACCAGCATTCTCTAGAAGTAACACAATGATTCTCTATGGAAAGGGTATTTGTTAGAATGGCTTACAGGCAGAGCTCTATCTAATACAACAATATCTGGCTATGAATGGAAAGCCCAATAATCCAGTAGACGCCCACTCCTCAAGACTGGATGTCTCAGCTGGTCTGCAGTATATGCTGGAATCTTAAAGAAGCAGGCTTTAATGCCAGTCAAGGAATGGTTGTGCTAACAAGTTAAGAGCAAGCAGCGATATGTAGTATGAACCTTAAAAGGTCTTATTAATAAAAACAAATCTGGAGCCAGGTATTGGGGCTGACCACTGGAAGATCAGAGAAGCAGAACAAGCCAGAGCCACCTCACCTTGTCAATTCCTCAGCTGATCCTGTTTCCTCAGACTGGATGCCACTCAGCCCTCATCCAGAGTGAATCTCAGCTGAACAGTGCTGCTCAAAGCCAAAAAAAAGAGAAAAAGAGAATATAGATATGAGGTATATCATTGAATCTACTCTGAGGAAAAGGAGGAAGAAATTATAGGATAAATCGTTAGATCATTGAATTTACTCTAAAAAGAAAAAGGGGAAGATATAAAAATGACAAAAAGGTGGATTACTGAATCTATTATGAAAAGAAAGAAGAGAGAATATGAATATGATAAGATAAAAAGGTCCATTTTTGAATCCACTTTTAAAAAGGAACTACTTGTTTTAAATAGGATAAGTAATGAAATTTTTTTTGTCTGAGTTTATCAAATGTTACTGGACTGGACATTGTTAACATATATTAATGGAGTTTTTTGTCTGAATCTGTCAAATGTTGGTGAACTAGATATTGTTAATATAATTCTTGACTGTTTATATTGTATATGCTGATTGGATAGTTTTTCTTGTATTAGTTATACCCTTTTTTAATTTTAGGCAAAAAAGGGGAAATGTGGTGGTATTGTGTTCCCCAAAACATTGTACACCCTAATAAACTTATCTAGGGTTAGAGAACAGAACAGCCACTAGATACAGAGGCTAGATAATGGTGGCACTCACACCTTTAATCCTAGCATTCCTGAGGCAGAAATCCCTCTGGATCTCTGTGAGTTGAAGGCCACATTAGAAACAGACAGGCATGATTACTCAGGCCTTTAATTCCAGGAAGTGAGCCTTTAATTTCAGAAAGCAGAAAGACATATAAGACTTGAGCTCATAAAGCTTTTAGGATTTTGAGACTCAGTTCAGCTGAGATCCATTTGGATGAGTACTCAAAGGCTTCCAGCCCAGATTTGTTTTTACTAATAAGAACTTTGAAGATTCATGCTACAGAGAAAGAGTAAGAGCTTCATTCTTCCAAGTCCTTCCAACAAAAGGAGTGGTCCAGAGTATATCTGGATTAAAGATCTGAATTAAAGCTGTGACTTCATGCCTCAAAGATCCAAACTAGAATTAGATCTTCATACTTCAAAATAAGCAGACCTCTCCCACCGGTGTGCCCTCTATTTTTTGTTGTTTGTTAATCCAGAAACAGTCACATTGACAACCAAGAATAGCCATCACAGTCTTATTCCCCTCTTCACTAATATTCATGAGAAAAAGGCTCACTTAGAGAGTGAAAGGAAGGAGTGACAATAATCAAAAATCACATCTGAGTCACATGTAGATCTCATAGTCATGATGACTTTTAGTGGCCTTTTTTTGGTCTGGCTGTAATAGGGTGAAATACCAGTCTTAGGAGACGATTAACTAGAAAACCAGATACAAAATAATTGGGTCTCTTTCTATAATTGTAGATTTGAAATTCAAATAATTATGTTATGGCTGGTAGTAACTGTGATGAAAAAGGGTCCAAGAGACAGAAAATGGGTTCTCTTCAAAGAAAAGAGAAGAACAACAGACTGTACCTGTTCGAGAGCAGAGTGTCAGGAAGAGCCACATGAATTTGCACTTGAACTCCTCCAGAACACATCTTGCTTACTCCATGCATTCTCAGAAAGGAAAAACTCCAGTTTAAAAGGATGACCCAGGAAAGCCTTCTGTGGGTTCTTCATTGTAAACAGGAGCTAGAAGCCTCCAGCTACTTTAAGAACAAAAATGATTTATTAAAATTTGAAGTTTCTTTGATGGTCAAAGAGGCAGGATTGGAGACTGCAGCAATAGGAAACAAATCATACTCCAGAATAAAATCATGTTACAGAGCTCACCACTGACATTAGGATGATGAGTGTGGGCACTGCAGTGTGTGTCAACAAGAGTAATGACCATAGACAATGTGCCTGGTGCAGCTTTATAAGCTTTCAACATCCATGGCTCTGAAAATGGGATGCACCCTTCCCCAAATCATCAAGCAGAATGGACTCCTCCATTTCTCTAGAACATAAGCACTGGCAATCAGTTGGTGATTCAGGCTTGTATTTGGGACCTCCTCTCTGTGGTACTGTGTAGGGTTTCTGATAAGAACTCCTCCATGAAAACACTGGAAGGATGGTCAAAGGTTCTGTCAGCCAAAAGCCCCTCCCCATGTCCACCCTGCAGCCTCCAGAAGGGACTTTAAGAAGTCAAATTTACCAACTTTTCCTTTGTGACTTGGGCTTATTGTCACTCATTATTTGACTTATTCTTTCATTTCTGTCATAAATCCTTTTAAATTATCCTTCCTACAGTCGAAATTTCACTATGAACTTAGAATCCTTTTCATGGAGGGTCAATGTTCTTTGCAGTAAGCGAGGTTTATGTTTTCCCCTTCTGACTTGCTGTGATGGCTAATCTTGGCTGTCTACTTGACCCATAGTTGAGGATTTGACTCCATCAAACTGGCTTGAAGGCATGCTTCTTTGGCATTTCTTGTTGCTAACCAATGGAGGATGGCTCAGCCCTCTGTGGGTAGTGCATTCCTAGGCAGGGGAACCTTAACCTCAGAGGAAACCTAGCTGAGCAGAGCAGTAAAGAGCATTCTCTGTGGTTTCAAGCCCCTGCCTTTGGATCTTGCCTTGGCTTCCCTTGATGATGGACTGCAACCTGTGAGGTGAATAAACCCTTCACTTTCTCAGATTGGCTCTTTGGACTTTTATTACAACAATAGAAACTAACTAGAACACTTGCCGTATTCTTAGGGCATGCTCTCATAGCCCGTCCTTCTCCTTCCAGCCTGTAGCCTATTTTTTCAACAATTACAAACTTTCTGGACACTGTAGTCTGTTGCAATATCTACTCTATCAATCACACACCACTGCTTACATATCTCCATTAAAGTGGTTTTTTATTTTTTTATCTCATATGCCATGTATCTCTCTAATATGACATGTTTCCCTACTTTACCCTTCTAAAATTATCTCTGGATGTTTTATTTGTTTAGAATCATATCATCTGCAAATAAGGTCATTTTGACTTCTCCCTTTCCATTTGTATCCCCTTTATCTCTTCCACATGTCTTATTGCTCTTGCTAAGAGTTCAAGTTCTATATTGAATAGGAGTGGAAGGAGTGAACATCCTTTTCTTCTTCCTCCTTTTTGGAATTGCTCTGAGTTTTTTTCTATTTAGTCTGATGATGTTGTGGGCTTGTTGTACAATTACTTTATTATGCTGAATTATATCCTCTATATCCCTAGATTCTCCAGGACTTTTATCATTGATGAAAGCTGGATTTTACAAAGGCTTTTTTTCATATATTCAGAGGGTCATATTGTTTTTGTCCTTTACTCATTTTATGGGGTGTAGTAAATATGTTGATTTGTGTATGTTGAATTATCCTTGCATGTTTGAGGTGAACACAACTTGACCACGGTGAATGATTTTTTAATGTAATCCTGAACTTTATTTGCAAGTATTTTATTGAGAATTTTTGTTTATATGTTCATCAGGATAATAGGCCTATAATTCTATCTATCTATCCATCTATCTACTATCTATCTATCCATCCATCCATCCACCCACACACCCACCCATCCATCCATCCATCCATCCATCTATCTACCTGTCATCATCTCTCAACACCAGGTTATCCCTGGATCAAAAAAGAATTTGGAAGAGTTGCTGATTTACTCCTCTTTACATGCTGAGCCATTTCCTAAGGCCCTGACTTGCATTTTTATCTTATTTTAATTTTTTCCCTTTTAAATGTTTATTTCATTTTTTATGTATACGGGTATTTTTCCTGCAGGTATGTGTGAGCACTGCATGTGTTCCTGGTGCCTGAGGAGGCTGAAAGAGTGTGTTTGAGCCTCTGTATGATTGCTGGGAACTGAACCCTCATCCTCCACAATAGCAGCCAGTGCCGTTAACTGCTGATGCAACTCTCAAACTCACTTTTCCTTTCTTTGTTTGTTTTTGGAGATTGTGTCTTCCTATGAGGCTCTGGCTATCCTGGACTCAGTAGACAAACAGACCTCAAACTCACAGACATCTACCTGCCTCTGCCTTCTGAGTGCAGGATCAAAGGCATGAGCCACCATGTCCTCCTTCTGACTTGCATGTTTAAAGTGCTTACTGTACAGTGGGTCCTGTGCTAGCATTGAGGATGAGCACTAGACAACAAATCAAACCTCACACTGCTTCCACCTCCCTGGGAGACAGACAGCAAGCAAAATGAAACACACCCAGGTTAGATGAAGGCTCCAGTGTCAGGAGGGCTGAAGATGGTCAGATCAGCTGCAGCCCACAATGACACCAGTGCTGGGAGGCTCAAGACTATTCTACACCCTCCACAGATCACCTCCTGCCCTCTGGTCCAGGCTGCCATATCATCCAGGCAGCCCAAACCATTGTGGGAAGTTGTGGGGTGGGGGCCCCTCCACAGACCTGTGAGCTTTTGTCCTGCATTTGGTGTGCAGCACAGCCTCAGTTTCTCAGGCTCCCAGTCCAGTCAGCCCCAATAGCCTAGGTATCTGGAATGGCCCATGTTTCTAGAAAGACCTACTTCATGCATGCCACAGCGAAGCTCATCCTCCTTGGATTTATCCTGTTTCAAATCTACCTCTTCCTTCTGTTCCATTTCAGTGAACTTACTCCCTGGGGCGCCCCCAACCTGCTGTGCCTCCGTGGTGCCCCTTCAGCAACCAGATGCATGGCCTCCCATAACAATTAGTCTTTGCCTTGGGCCAGGGCCGAACATCTCATCAAATGCTAGACCAACTAGACCCAATGATTAGAGGCTATGGTTGCATCCTACTGACTACCACAGCAGACAGCAGGGATGTCATGCAAGGTGCTGCCCCCTGCTAAATCTCTCTTGACCTGCATATCCTGGCCTAACTTTGGCTTCCAGCTGCCTTCCTGTCTGTCCCATCTGCCCATGATCAAGGAGCTGCCCAGAGATGCAGAATTTATGGGACCAAGACAGCTCTTGCAGAGCTCAGGCTCCTCAACAGTGTTGATTCCTCCAGCCTGGACCCAGGTCTCAGCCACCCCATCTCCAACCACCTCTCCATCTCCAAGGACTGAGGCAAGGGGCCTCCCTCTATAGGATGGGAGAGATGCTGCAGGCAGCACTGAGCCAGGATGGCACTAAGAAGGCCAACTTGCAGGCCTTGGCCTCAAACACTCTTGGGAGAGGCCCAACCCCTTCCCTTTCCATTTTCTCCTTCAGTATTATTATTATTATCATCATCATCATCATTATCATCAATATCATCATCATCATCATCATTAATATCATCAGCAACAGCAGCAGTAGTAATTACAAAGTTTTGTTATTATACACATAAAAGCCAACAAACCTTTTGTATGGATGAACAAAATTTCCACAACAGGGCAGCTGTGATGCAGGAAGAAGAAAACAGACCAAACACTTGCTCAGGTCTCAGATGAGATTGAAACAATGTTAGAAAAATCAGCCGAACACCAGCAGCTACCAAGCATCTTCCTGGTTTTGCTGTTGTGGTGGTTTGTGTTTTCCTTTTGTTTTGCTTTTTTAGTCAGAGTTTTTCTGTGTAGGCCTGACTATCACCAACATGGCTCTGAAGACCAAGATTGTCTTGAATACACAGACATCTGCCTGTCTGCCTCCCAAGTGCTAGGAATGAAGGCATGTGTCACTCCCCCGGTATTGAAAGGAAATCATGCAATCTAGAATCTCTGGAAGTAGTTTGAGGAGCATTTTGAATTTTTCTTAGAATGTAGAATGGTTGTAGCCCATCAGAAATTAAAGAGAAAAAGGAACGACCACATACTTTGCAGTTTGGCTCACATGTGGCTTGCTTTTCTACTTCCAGCTTTATAAACCAGCAAGAAAAAAAATGGTTGCTGAATCGACCAGATCTACTGTGACATTGAGTATAAAGACATGTAGCAATAGTGGGGAAATCATCTCAGTGCCTTCATAGGGCCGGAACTTGCCTTAAATCTTCCTCAACCAGAAAAGATTTCATTAGTGCTTGATATAATTGGAATGCCAAAGGGGTTCGCCTGTAGAAATGGAAAATATTTTTTACCATTTTTTATATAACTCTGCATGTTATGAAGAGGCCATCTCTTAGTGCTGAAATGGTCTATAGTCTTGTTGAATGACAGTCCAAAGTTGTACTGTCATCTTTCAATGTAAAATGGTAATGGTGCATGAATGAGCAGTCACTTAGTGTGTATGTAGGTACAGTTGGAGCACCCTGTGTGGAGTCTGCACTACTTTGAATGAAGTAGGATTTGAATGTAACAAAGTAAGTCAGTTAAAGTTAACATACTTTGTGGAATCAGTTGACTACAAATTGTGACTGTACTCAAGGTATTGTTAATATTTGGTGGTTTTCCCCCACTGAAATTTTCTTTTAAAAAGTTTTCCAAATGATAAATCAGCATACCAAAATATCACTAATTGAAATGTAGATAGTGAATATATATGTAAATCTAGTAAACCAAAATGGCAGTGGTTTACACACTTTGTAAACATATCATGACACTGATATAAAAGTAACCATATTTCTGCAGTTCAACACATTTAAGCCCAGACCAATACAAGATTTGGAGTAGCAAGGTTTACCTGGTATAGGCAGCGTGCAAAGTGTAAACTGATGGACCAAGACAGACACTGTCAGTTCTTCTCCACTGAACTCTAACAAGGCATCAAATGTTTGTCTTCATTAAGGATTACAGCAAGACACTTCCACTTCCACATCTGTTGCTGTTGATCCTGTTTCTGCTGTTTCTGCTTCTCATGCTTCTACTTCCTCTCCAGAGGCTCCAGCCTCTGCTGAAGCTGCTTCTGCTGCATGCGTTTACAGCTGTTGTGACTGCTGCTGTAGCTAGCACAAGGTAAATGAACCCACTCTACAAAGACACTTGGGCATACTCACAGTTAGGATTCTGTTATTAAGGAGACAGGAGAAAAGAATAAGTAAGACTGTGACATGTGTTGAAAAGAGATAATCATGTTTGACTTACAAAACAAATTCTCTTTTGGGCTAACATTCATGATGAACATATTTTATTGTGATGGGTTATACTCAAGGCCATAGGCAGGCATTTCTCAGTATCATAATCATTTACATAGTTGGATCCCATTTCTACTTACATAGAAAGCATTGTTATACAAATACAATCATCACAGCTGGCAAATGTGAGTGAAGCCCATTGCCTTGTCCTGTGGTTAGAGGAATTCATCCACACAGAAGTCAGACTACTGTTCCTCACCAAGAACCCACATGCCTCCAGTTCCAATCACAGTACCTGCCAGTGTCTCCTGACACAGATAGATCTGGCTCCTGTTTCATCTCTGACTTGAACTTGGATTTTTCTGTCCCTTTCCCTGCAGGGAAGTGACACTGAACACTCCAGCATCTTCCTGTTCTTGAATCTTTTTTGTCGGGCTTTTCTTTTCTTTTTTTAAGTCTTTCTCTAAAGACATTTTTTTATTCCTTTTACATGCCAACCATAGAGCCCTGTCTCATCCCTCCTTCTGCTTCTCCCCCAGGTTTTCCCTCGACCCACCCTCCCCATTCCCTCCAACAAAAGTGTCAGGGTTCCTCCCATGGGGAGTCAGCAGAACCTGGCACATTCAGTTGAGGCAGTACCAAGCCCCTCCCCCATGCAGCAAGGCTGAACAAGGCTTTTCTTATATTTCCTTCCATTTTCCTTATATGCCATGCTCTCAGCTTCTCCCACTTGGTCCTACTCGTTTAAGTTCCTTCCATCTTCCCCTACAGTCCAGAAAAATTGCTTTTTGTCCTCTAACTACCACACGTCTATCTGTGTGCCTGTCTCATTTATTGTAGTTTATGTATACTTCAATTCCAGTAGGTGTTGGTCTACTTACCACTGTAACCTCATTGGTTAGGTAATGGGCTAGCATGCAGTAAGTGACTACTCACAGTCTTTTTATTGAATGAGTAAATGAAGTTTACCCCAAGTGTTGTTTTAAAGATTAGACTAATTGTCACTTTAAAAGTTTGATATAGATCAATTCTCAGAATCTTTTTTACAAATCATAATCATTAAAAACTCTGACAATCTTTTTTAAATATTCAATATACATAAAATTTTAATAATGAAAAGAATGAAAGCAAAACATATAATCAAAGCAATTTATTATGTTAACTTTGTAGAAACAAATCAATATCAGCATACAATATTATTTTACAGTAATATTTATACACTCATAAGGTATAATGTGTCATATTTGTTAGAATAGTAATTGCCAAATTTCTGTTATTGATATAATTGACTATAATGTTATGAATTAAACATGGGAATAATTGTACTAGTGTGCAATAATGAACATACTGTGTAATCTTAACCAGTAATAAGTCACCAGAAAGGTATGACATGTGTGGGGGACACATTGCATTTCCAAAAGGCAACACTACTCTGTCATTCTCCAGGGACTGAAATATGAGTAGAGAGGAAATGACAAAGTTTTTGTGGAAGAGAATGTCCCAAAGACTCTTGTCATGGCCCCCAGGACCTCCTTATTCCTCAGGCTGAGGATGATAGGGTTGAGCATAGGGGTGAGGATAGTGTAGAAGACAGTCAGAATCTTATTTTCTGTGGGGGAACGGAGACTCCTGGGATGAAGGTAAGTGTAGACAAAAGATGCATAGTAAAATGTCACCACAGTTAAGTGAATTGAACATGTGGAGAAGGCCTTTTTCTTTCCTTGAGCACATATGGAAGACAGCAAAAAGGACCCATCCACAAGAAGCTGTGATGCCAAGGAAAGGAAGTAGAAGAAACAGGCTTGTACTCACAAATACCATGTACTCATAAACCCAAGTGTCCATACAGGCCAGGGGCAACATGGCAGGGACATCACAGAAAAAATGGTTAATGGACCTAGAGTGGCAGTAAGGAATGTGAAGGAGATAGACTGTGTGTGATAAGGAGTTAATGGAGCCCAGTGTCCAAGATCCTATGATCGTCTCCAGACACATCATTTTGCTCATGGGAACAGGATAATGAAGAGGGTGGCAGATGGCCACGAAATGGTCATAGGCCATGGAGGCCAGGAACAAGCCCTCAGAACCTGCCATGTTCAGAATGTAAAAGGATTGCACTCCACAGCCAGTAAGGTAATGCTTTTCTGGCCAGAGAGAAAGTTGAATGCCAGCTCGGGAACAGTGGTAGAGATATGCATCAGGTCCATGAAAGAGAGCTGACTGAGCAGAAAGTACATGGGGGTGTGGAGTTTGGGATCCACATGAATGAGGTGGATCATTGCTGAGTTGCCAAGCAAGGCCACAGAAAATAATGGAGATGAAGAGCAGCAATAGCAGTAGGCCTGTGTGATTTTGTGGTAATAATTCTAACAAAATGAAATCACGTGAGCTCTGATTCCGTTTCTCCATGAAAATGTATTGCTTTCTCTTTCTTCAAAAGTGACCTGAAAGTAAAATGCACTTATATAAAGTAGAACAGGAGAATAAAGAGGAACTGGCTTGGAATGAACGCTTGCCCTGAGTTGTTCTTACAACCAGCACCATCCTTCTGTTGAATTTATTTTGAAATCTGAACTGAATGTTTCTTCCCCCTTGCCTCTGGCCAAGTTCTCAGTTCAGAGATACCTGTATGGTCATTTTATTTTATTTTTTAATAAATATTTTTGTTTTATAATTAATTTAATTTTACATATCAGCCACAGATTCCCCTGTCCTCCCTTCTCAAACACCCAGACTTCCCCCAACCTAATCCACCCCCTATTACCACCTCCTCCAAGGCAAGTTCTCCCCTGGGAAGTCAGCCTAGCCTGGTAGATTCAGTTGAGGCAGGTCCAGGCCCCTCCTCCCTGCACCAAGGCTGAGCAAAGTTTCACAGCATAGGCCCCAGGTTCCAAAAAGCCAGCTCATGCACCAAGGACAGGTCCTGGTCCCACTGCCTGGGGGCTTCCTAAACAGTTCAAGCTCATCAACTGTCTCACTTATCCAGAGGGCCTTGTCCAGTTCCATGGGAGCTCCTCAGCTGTTGGTTCACAGTTCATGTGTTTCCGCTAGTTTGGCTATTTGGCCCTGTGCTTTTTCCATCATGGTCTTGATATCTCTTGCTCATATAATCCCTCTCTCTCATGCCTGTTGGACTCCTGGAGTTCCACCTGGGGCTTGGCTGTGGATCTCTGCATCTGCTTCCACCAGTCACTGGATGAGAGTTCTATCATGACAGTTAGGGTATTTGGCCAAAAAATCTGACAATCTTTTAAAGCCTTCATAATGACAAGTTTCCATGTAAAAGGGAAGTACCAACTTCGTAGTTATCAGTATTTCCTCTTCTGTCAGTATTTATGATAGTATTAACCATGAATAAGTAGAACAAAAAGCACCCCACAAAAAGTTATTTAATTGTTACTAGCATAATAAGTATAAATAGTAAATATAGTAAAAGCTATTGTGGAAATGGGAAATCTGTTGTCAAGAAGTTCCTGTTGTCATGATAATAAAACACCATGACAACAATTCAAGATAGATCATTGAAGAGACTTCATTTTCTCCAACAAGACAATATATGAAGTTATTGCTGTGTGTGGTAAGGGAGAGCTGTGTAGGTCAAGCACAGGTCTAACACAGAATCCTGCCAAATTTGTATAGTGTTCTGGAAATATTGATAGTTAGAGCTATGCCAATTCAACCAGTGAGTAGGCTGACATTTGGGATGAATAGCATTTAAACCTCACCCACTATAGGCAGCCAAGAAAATAAGGAGATGACCCTTGCATCTTATACTCAAAATAAATCATTCTAAACATCATTTTACTGTTGCTGCTCTATATTATACATTATCATATGTTTTTAAATAAGTTTTTGCTCATTAAGGCCCACCTGGCTACCATCTCCACCAGGGTCCCTTCTGTCTTCTCCACCTCCTCCTCCTCTTCCAATCTTCCTGCCTTTTCAGTCATCTTGGCTATGCCTGGGATCCCAGGGTGTATGTGTTGAGCATCACTGGAATTCTGGAGACCCAGGTCCATAGATTCCAGCCCATGGCCCCTGTTGTCTGCGGCGTATCAGTACACTAAAAAGCCACCCATTTTAGCCTTCAGTACCAAGGTCTCTGATAGCCCTGGTGCCATCCCACAAAGCTGGGCAGGTAAGGCAGGTTGGTCACACAGTATAGAGACTCAGCACCAGGAACTGCTAGGCATTGGGCCTCAGACCTGGCCCAGGTCATGACCAAGATGAAGGCCATGCTTCAAGGCAGTGGGTGCTCTGAGCCCAGGCAAGTGGCAGCAGCTTGATAAGGAGGCTGGGGACACCAAAGAGTAGCTGCTGCTCCAGGTGCACACTCCTAAGAGGTAGGATGAATTCCAGGACTTGCTTACTTCACTGAAGCAGATACAGCCTCAACTGCTGCCCATTCTCTGCCTGAAGGGCATCTTTAGACTGCCACAGCACACTGAGGGCATGGGTGAGTAGTAGTTCCTTGGGGCTCCCCTGGACTGCCACCCACCTCTTCTCTCTGCAGCTCACTCAGTGTGTCTAGATCTGGTAGTGGCCACTACTCTACCTGAATGTCCAGGGTGACACATTCTCTCTTAGCCCTCAGGGAAGGGACCTGTGGCTGGACATGAATTTATACCTACTGCCTCTGTTCTGATTCTCTCAAGCAACAATAGCATGATAACAATAGCAGAAGCCTTTCCTTCCCTGTCCTGGTTGTCCTCAGTGGGACATGATGTCCTGTGTCATGTGGAGGTGGTAGAACACCTTGGAAAGATATGGTTCGTCCTCTTTTCAAACTCCTCACCAGAAGTTGGAATCAGTAAGAAGAGATTCTACACTAAGGGTAGAAAGCCTAAGTTTTGATCCTGCCTATCCATTTAAGTATCACAAGTGTCTATTCTCTCTGTGCTTTATTCCTTCTTGCTTCCTGGAGGTCAGTATCCTTTCTGGTCCAGATTACCTGTGAATTATGCACAATGCCATACCCATTTTGCTTTAGGAAGTAATGGCCCAGTTTAGGAAGTTACATGGTAGCATGTGAAAATCCTATAATGGTTGGTGAGGCTCAGTTCCCTCCCTGAGGGCTGAGTTCCCACTGGAAGAGAGATGGTGACTGATTCCTGTGAGTGCTGTCCTTTGGAATTATGTTCTTGATGTGGAAGTGACTGATTCAAGAGTGTGTATTCAGTGAGGGGTTCTTCTGGGTGTAGATGTAACCTACCTTCTTATTAAATAAGAAACACAGAACCAATGCAAAGAAGAAAGCCAAGAGGTCAGAGCCAAGAGCTAAAACCTTCCCCTTCCTCCTGCAGTGGTCCTTCCTCTCCAAACCAGAGCTACCCCTGTGTTAAAGTCTTTATATAGAGTTCCTGTCCTGCCTTCTCATTGGTTGTAAACCCAACCACATGACCGCCTCGTCCTGGCCTGTCTGTATAGGCCTCCAGGTTTTCCATGATTGGTATTGAGATTAAAGGCATGTGTATCCAATAATGGCTGTATCCCTGAACACACAGAGACTTACCCAGCTCTGCCTACCAAGTGCTGGGATTACAAGCGTACGCCACCACTGCCCTGCTTTCCTATGGCTTGCTAATAGCTCTGACCCCCGGGCAACTTTATTTATTAACATACAAATAACATTTTAATACAAATAAAATATCACCATATTTCCCCTTTTCTATCTTAATAAAAAGAAAAGTAAAAGGTTATAACTAACAAAAGAAAATCTATATACAAAAGTACAATAACTATATACAATATATACAAGTAATAAATACCTAGACAATGTCTAGTCCATTTGTATTTGACAAATTCAGAGAAAATAATTTCATTATCTATCCTATTTTGGTAAGTCCAAAATGTATCTAATTCACTTTCTATACTAATTAATCTTCGACTATAACTAACTAACCATCAACTATAACTAACTAATCTTCAACTCCCTCAGAGACCCAAGAAGGAAATAATATTAGCTAACAAAATTAAAAACAGGAAGTGCATGCAAGCAACTTCCAAAAAATTTGTGAGTTGATAGAAACAGCCAGCTCTCTGGACAGTCACCTGAGGTTTCTCCGCAGTGCTGGGGCATCATCTTCAGCCTATAGGCTTAGCATATCTGACAGACTCATTTGTGAAGTAGGATGTACACAAGGTCAACAGTTCATCCTCACATTGAGTGAGAGCAGTCCATGTACCAGAAACACCTGAATTCCACTAGTGTCATGTCATGATTCAGGATCTTAAATTCTGGAAATCGTTGATGGTTTTTTAATTCAGTTGTCCATTCTTCTTGGCTATGTATATATGGCTTCATCTCAACATCCCATTCTTCTCCACATCCCTCTATCAAATGCCAGTCTACTATTGAGAGGCGTGAGCTTAGTTACTCTTTAAGAATAACTGTTTCAGCTGCTGTTCCATTGCACATCAGAAGCCATCGGCCCACTGCCTGTTCAGCTGCCTTCGAAGAAAAGGGCACTGTACCTTTTCTGAATTGCGAAGGCCACTTCAGGGAGGGTGCCATATTGTCCTGGCCTCAGAAGATGCCTTTTGATAACGCCATAACCACACTTGTTTTGGCAAGAATCAGTAGTCCTTTGTTTCATGTCCTGTCTGTCCATTTTGTCCTGTTGATTCGAGGATACTTTGTTGTCCAGTGGCTAACTTTGGCCACAATGAAAGTTAACTCCATACGTAGTTTCTTCAATGCCCATATTTTCTCTGAAGTAGATTGGTACTGCCAGGAGCCGACATGTCTCATAGTCATAACAAAAAAGAAAAATTTTCTAAGTTATTAAAACATTTTAAATGCCATATTCTGTAGATCTCTGAAGGGTTTGAAGATAACCTGTCTATCTAAAATATATCTACTTAATCTTGAAAACATACCTAATATAACTACAAGTTCTATTATAATGTCTAACTACTAACTTTCATTTCTTTATATCCTAATAGTTGGTAATAACATTCAAGGATCAGAAAATTGCATTACATCATTAGATGAACGGTACAATTAGAAATATACATATAACATTTTCTAACAATATCAATTTCAATATATATAATTTGTATACAATATAAAACAATCTAATCCAATGTAAAGTATTTACATTTTTCTTTTCTTTTCTTTCTTTTTTTCTTACCTCTCTTTTCTTTCTTTCTTTTTTTTTAATAAGAACCTTAAATCTAATCTCCTTTGCTTAGCCCTTTTCCTCACCCTTGACAACAACTTGTAACCAACCCCCCAATCAATGAAAATTATCCCAGACCCAAAACCCATTAAAAGACCAAAGAAAACAACCGCCCCACACCACCTCTTTGGGAATGTGGGCGTCGTATTCTTGAAACTGCTTCCTGCTGGGTATGGGCGAAGGTATCTTTATCCTGAAAGAAAAATTTTAGGTTAATTGTCAAATTCTAGGAAAGGTAAATATATCCTTCGTTTTCCAGGCTGTGTATAATGCCAAAGTTCAGGGTTTATCTCAAATCCTTATTCAAGTAGTCTTTGAGACTGGATCATCTCAGCTAGCTCTCTCAAAATTGCTCTGAGCACTTTGTAGTTCAAAGCTGATCTGTAGATGATGTTTGTCAGCTTAGTGATGTTATTATTGTCCACATGGAATTGTTGTTGTTGTGGGGCCCCATCTTCTTCCTGGAGACTTCAGTTGATGTTAGGCCTGACCGTGATTTCCTGCAAAAAACTAATAAGAGACTCGAACACAAAGACTATCTATGCGGCTTTTTAGAATTAGTTAGTACTCTATATGACCATTTATATCTTAACAAAGTTTAAAATGTATATATATATATATATATATTAATCTTGTAAATTTTGATATAAAGTTCATACTTTAAGAAAAGTTTAAAGAATCAGAATAGAATCAAAGAGCTGAGATTAGTAATAGAATAGTCCCTTTATTTGGCTTTCTCCTGTCCCATAGCAGAAGATGGCTCTTTTTTTCTGGCACGATACAGGGAGTTTGCATTTTCCTTTTAACAACATGCTTGAGTTTAAAGAAGGGGAGAGCCGTTCTCCAACTCCAAAGTCAGCTTTAAATTTTAATTGAACTGGGACTATTAGAAGTTAAATAGTGTTAAATCTTTAAAGAAAGGCAGAAACAAACATTTAGGAAGACATAAAATTTTTTTAGATAACATACACATACGCCATTTCACTCTGTTTCTTAGGATAGACGATTTGTCCCTTTTCTTCAGTTGTCTCATTTGTCCAGTGTTCTTCAAATTCCTTAACCTTCATTTTCCTAAAAAACAAAAACAAAAACCTTTCCCCAAGGTTTTTTTGGGATGTTCCTTTTTGGCAAGTTATTATCTGATTAAATGAAAAGACATGTGTTACTGGTGTAAGTTAGTTTAAATTGGATATTCATGATAGTTAATGAACTATCACCTCTTCTAATTAAGAGGTCTCTCTTGTTCAAATTGAACCTTTATCAATTTTGATGGTACCCACAGCTTATTTTCTCCTGTAGAAATAAAAGCAAAACCTCATCCCCAATATAACACATATCCTGGTTTCCATTCTGAGGTCAGCACATCCTTAAAGTATATAGGTTGATTTAATTCTGTAGTTTTTTCTATTATCCAATGTCTCTCTGCAGCTGTTGTTCCTTTCTCATTGGCATTGAGAAAATTCAAAGTTAATAGAGCATTATGTAGTCTATTTCTGGGGTTTTTTGTTACTCCTTTTTGTTTATTTAGCATATCCTTTAGAGTTGTGTGCTGTGGGATGGTCTGTATGTCAAATGTGTTGCTGATTGCTGATTGGTCAATGAATAAATCACTGATTGGTCAGTGGCCAGGCAGGAAGTATAGGCGGGACTAACAGAGAGGAGAATTGAGAGAACAGGAAGCTGGGTGAGAGAGACACTGCCAGCCGCCATGATGACAAGCCGCATGTGAAGATGCCGGTAAGCCACGAGCCATGTGGCAAGGTATAGATTAATGGAAATGGATTAATTTAAGTTGTAAGAACAGTTAGCAAGAAGCCTGCCATGGCCATACAGTTTGTAACCAATATAAGTCTCTGTGTTTACTTGATCTGGTTTGAGCGACTTGGGACTGGCAGGTGAGAGAGATTTGTCATGACTGTGGGCCAGGCAGTAAAACTTAAGCTACAAATGGCGCCCAACGTGGTGGCAAGAGTTTCCACCTAAAAACTGAGAAAAAAGATTCTAAAACAGAGCTAAAAACAGCTTCCTAATTGTCTCTCTCAAATGAGCAGCAGCTGCTGGTTTGAGCTACTGGCGGGTTCCTGGCGTTAATGCTCGACCTGCAGTATGGCGGAAATGAGGCCTCTGCAAGTGGCACATTAAGCTGTGTGGTGGATTTAGCCTTTGCTAGTACAAAAAAAAAAGTTTTCTGGGCTACACCCTGCTTTGATAGAAGCATAGACTCACTATTTCTGAGAGTTGATGGCTCCCAGAGATGGCGGAAAACGTATCACCGCCATGTTGGGAAGCTGAAGTGGGTGGAGCCAGCAGCGCCAGCGCTGTTTCAGGCTTAGAAGGCTGCACTTTAAAGCAGTAGGCTCAAGCTAATATAAAAATATAAGCCACGTAAAGATGGCTACCACACAGAAAATCTGGATTATGTTCTCTTTGATATTCGTAACTGAAGAAAAACATTTGATTACAAAAGCTGTTGAGCTATGCCAAAATGTATATTTTAAAGATACCTTGACTTCAAAATTTGGATGTAAGGATATGTTGCTTTGGAAAGGAGGCTCTGCTTTTGTTTCCACAGAAAGCCAGAGGCTACGGATTTGTTCCAGATTAAGACACATCAGGTTTGACCATCCAAGACCACCTGAAAGGTCTCCAATGACACCATGGCCCAGATGATCCAACATCCAGAACCGTTTCAAGGCAACTGGCTCAGACGATACACCCTCAAGGACTACTCCATAACCCTAAAATATTCTTTGTGTCCCCATAAGATACAGCGCCCCCCCTCCAGCAGGAAGTAGTAAGAGAATCTACGCCCAAATTCCCAAATATACCAAGCTGACTTTGGAGATGTGTAAAGGTTAAAACCTTCCTTTTTAAGAAAAAAAAAGGGGGAAGTGCTGTGGGATGGTCTGTATGTCAAATGTGTTGCTGATTGGTCAATGAATAAATCACTGATTGGTCAGTGGCCAGGCAGGAAGTATAGGCGGGACTAACAGAGAGGAGAATTGAGAGAACAGGAAGCTGGGTGAGAGAGACACTGCCAGCCGCCATGATGACAAGCCGCATGTGAAGATGCCGGTAAGCCACGAGCCATGTGGCATGGTATAGATTAATGGAAATGGATTAATTTAAGCTGTAAGAACAGGTAGCAAGAAGCCTGCCATGGCCATACAGTTTGTAACCAATATAAGTCTCTGTGTTTACTTGATCGGGTTTGAGAGGCTTGGGACTGGCGGGTGAGAGAGATTTGTCCTGACTGTGGGCCAGGCAGGAAAACTTAAGCTACAGTTCTGTTTAATCTTTCTATAACTGCTTGACCTGTAGGATTATGTGGTATACCTGTAATATGGTTTATATTATAATAAGCAAAAAACTGTTTCATTTTAACAGAGACATATGATGGAGCATTATCAGTTTTGATTTGTGCAGGTATACCCATAATGGCCATAACTTCTAGCAAATGAGTGATTACAGAATCAGCTTTTTCAGAACTCAAAGCAGTTGCCCATTGAAATCCTGAATAAGTATCGATAGTGTGGTGTACATATTTCAGTTTTCCAAATTCTGCAAAGTGAAACACGTCCATCTGCCAGATTTCATTCCTCTGAGTACCCTTTGGGGTACATCCTACTGGTAATGGTGTTTGATTGTAGAAGGAACAAGTAGGACATTTTTTTACTATTTCTTTGGCTTGTTGCCAGGTTATGGAAAAATCCTTTTTTAAACCTTTACTATTTACATGATGTTTTTTATGAAATTCTGAGGCCTCCAGCACATTTCCTATCAATAATTTATCAATCTCATCATTGCCTTGTGCTAGAGGGCCTGTCAGACCAGTATGGGATCGGATATGAGTTATATATAAAGGATGACTCCTTTTTCTGATTATATCTTGTAACTGAATAAATAATGAAGTTAATCATGAAGCATCGTGGATAAATTCTGCAGTCTCAATATGTAATACTACTCTTTCAGCATACTGAGAGTCAGTTACTACATTGAGAGGTTCTGAAAAATCCATCAATACCAACAGAATAGCATACAATTCTGATTTTTGAACTGAATTATAAGGACATTGAACCACTTTACTTAAATTTTCTGATTTGTAACATGCCTTTCCTTGTTTGTTGGCATCTGTATAAAATGTACGAACTCCAGATATGGGTGTTTTCCTCACAATTCGAGGCAAGATCCAATCAGCTCTCTTTATAAGATCAATTCTATTGCTTTTTGGATATTTGCTCTTAATTTCTCCCAAAAAATTACTACAAGCTTTTTGCCAAGCTTCATTTTCTATCCATAATTTTTCAATGTCCTCCTTAGTTAAAGGTTCGACAATTTCTGCTGGGTCTATTCCTGCTAATTGACGAAGTCTCAATTTTCCTTTCCAAATCAAGTCAGATTTTTTTTCCACATATGTTTTTAATTTTTTATTTGGTTTATTTGGTAAAAATATCCATTCCAATATAATATCTTCCCTTTGCATTAATATTCCTGTTGGGGAATGCCTAGAAGGTAAAATAACCAAAATGCAATCCAGCTTTGGATCAATACGATCTACGTGCCCTTCATGTACTTTCTTTTCTACCAAGGCCAATTCTTTCTCAGCTTCAGGTGATATTTCTCTTGGACTATTCAAGTTCTTATCACCTTCTAAGGTTTTAAACCAATTATTCAGTTCATCATTTTTTACCCCAACAATAGTTCTTAGATGAGAAATATCTCCAAATAATCTTTGAAAGTCATTAAGAGTCTGTAGTCGATCTCTCCTAATTTGCACCTTTTGAGGTCTAATTTTTTGAAGTTTTATTTTATTTATTTATTTATTTATTTTTTTTGGTTTTTCAAGACAGGGTTTCTCTGTGTAGCTTTGCTCATTTCCTGGAACTCACTTGGTAGTCCAGGCTGGCCTCGAACTCACAGAGATCTGCCTGTCTCTGCCTCCCGAGTGCTGGGATTAAAGGCGTGCACCACCACCGCCCGGCTGAAGTTCTATTTTATATCCTAAATAATTAATAGAATCTCCTCTTTGTATCTTTTCAGGAGCAATTTGTAATCCCCAGCAAGGCAAAATTTTCTTTACTTCTTCAAACATTCTTTCTAAAGTATCTGCATTTGAGTCAGCTAATAAAATATCATCCATATAATGATAAATTATAGATTTAGGAAATTTTTTACGTACCACTTCTAATGACTGTTTTACAAAATATTGGCACAGAGTTGGGCTATTCAACATTTCCTGTGGGAGGACCCTCCATTGAAATCGTTTAACCGGTTGAGAATTATTATAAGTAGGCACTGTGAAAGCAAATCTTTCTCTGTCTTTTTCTTGTAAGGGTATTGAAAAGAAACAGTCTTTTAAATCAGTAACTATGAGAGGCCATCCTTTTGGTAACAGAGTAGGCAAAGGAATTCCAGATTGTAAAGAGCCCATTGGCTGAATTACTTTGTTAATTGCTCTAAGGTCTGTTACCATTCTCCATTTACCAGATTTCTTTTTAATCACAAATACAGGAGAATTCCAAGGGCTGGTTGATTCTTCAATATGATGAGCATTTAACTGTTCTTCCACCAGCTCTTGTAAAGCCTGGAGTTTCTCTGTTGTTAGAGGCCATTGCTGAACCCATACAGGCTTGTCTGTTGACCATTTTAAAGGTAGAGCTGTTGGTGTTTTTGGAAAATTATCAGTTGTTATGCCCTGTTCTTGTATGACATGGATGGCTGGTGAGCACTCATTAGAATAATATCTTTTAATATTTCTCTCAGAAACATGTACTAATTTATGATTTGTTTCTGGGATTGGAGGGATATTAATCTGAGTATTCCATTGTTGTAACAAGTCTCGACCCCACAGGTTCATAGCTATGTTAGCCATATATGGTTTTAATTTTCCTTTCTGTCCTTCTGGACCTATACATTCAAGCCATCTTGCACTTTGTTTCACTCGAGATAATGTCCCAATTCCTAACAGTTGAACGTTTACCTCCTGAGAGGCCAAGTTGGATGCCAAAATTCTGGTGCAATTATGATAATGTCAGCACCTGTGTCTACCAGACCAGACAACAAAACACCATTTATCTTTATTGTTAGTTTTGGTCTTTGTTCATTAATAGAAGTTTGCCAAAAAATTTTCTTTTTGTTTTTTCCTGAATTTCCTATTTTCTCTGTTTCATCATCTTGACTAACATGATTTATTCCAATAGACATTTGGTTATTTAGTTGCTTTGAGTAGGGGTTTCCTCTACAACTGCAGGAAAGGTTTGAACTGGATTTACTGTGGGGGCCTGCCTGAGGCCCCTCTGGCAGTTTCCCGAAGCTCGAGGCAGAGGATTACCCTGTCTGTCCCTTGTTGATCTACATTTGTTGGTCCAGTGTTTTCCCTTACCACACCTTCTGCATACTCCAGAAGGAAGGGGCATTCTGTTGCCAGTGTTCCTTGAAGAAACATTATTTCTAGGAATGACCTGTTTACAATACCTTTTCAAATGTCCTTGCTTTCCACATCCAAAACATCTAACATTGCTCAAACCTTTTGAAATTGCTTTTCCTACCCACATATCATCATGGTCATAAGCCTCAACATTAACTGTATCTCTAATCCAATCTTCCAAAGGTGCAGATCTTGCCTTTAATGGCCTGATTATTCTTTTGCATGCTGCATTTGCATTCTCAAAGGCTAAAGATTCAATTATTATCTGACTAGCCTCTGAATTCGGGACCATTTTTTGTACTGCTGAAGTCAATCTTTGTAAGAAATCTGTGAAAGATTCTTTTGGGCCCTGTATAACCTTTGTAAATGACTCAGGTTTTTTTCCTGGTTCTTCAACTCTGTCCCATGCATTCAAAGCTGCCGTTCAACATAGAACTAGGGTTTGGACATCATATGAACATTGTGTTTGTACTGAAGCATATTGGCCTTCTCCAATAAGCTGATCCTGGCAGACTTGTATTCCGCTATCCCTCCATTGTTTTTCTATATTTTTAGCCTCATTATTGAACCACATTTTCCACTGGAGATTTTGTCCAGGTTCAAGAACAGCCTGTGCCAATTCCTGCCAGTCCTTTGGTAGAATCCTATTACAAGTTGACCAGGTGTTTAACATTTTCTTTACATATGGGGAGTGCATGCCATAGGATGCTATTGCCTCCTTAAATCTTCATAAGTCTAACATTTTAACTGGAACCCAAGTATTTTGTTCATTCTCTTCATCAGGTAGCTGCTGTATGGCTACCAGATAAATTAAGGGTGACTGTGTGAAAACTGGCTTTCTTTCTGTAACCTTATGATCCAATTTTGAAACAACTTCACTATTTATTTCTTCTGTCTGAATTTGAATTTCTTTATAATTCATTTTTACCGGTTTAACAGGTTTTTCTAACACTGTTATCCTGGCACTTAAGTTGACTATCTTTTTAAATAGTAAAATGAGGATAAGAAAAGTAATAAACTGAATAATTCAATCAATATTAATCTTTTCATATAGTTGTTGCATTGTCAGAGTGCCTAATATTTCAAACAAAGCCCAATTTTCTTCCAATGTTCACATAAAGCCCATTTTTTTAATGTAGAAAAAAAATCTCTTTTAAATAGATATGTTAATTGACTTACCAAGTCTGGGTAGAACAGTAGAATCCCAGGGAATTTCAAAACAGCCACCTGGTGTTCGAGGTGTGAATCCAGAGAGAGAGAGAGAGAGAGAGAGAGAGAGAGAGAGAGAGAGAGAGAGAAAGCCTAGCCCCTTGAGCCGAGTCAAGCCTTGGCTTTACAGGCAGGGGCCCTATTCGGCAGGGCAGGCCTGAGTCGTTTGTCACAGTTGCAAGTAGCTCCAGTTGCCGTTCAGTCAGGCCTGGGCCCAAGCTAGGCAGACGGGCCATCCAGGCCGGAAACTGGACCTGCCCCAAAGCCAAGCCAAGCGGTTTTTAATGGATTCTTGTCACGTTGGGCGCCAAATGTTGATGTAACCAACCTTCTTATTAAATAAGAAACACAGAACCAATGCAAACAAGAAAGCCAAGAGGTCAGAGCTAAGAGCTAAAACCTTACCCTTCCTCCTGCAGTGGTCCTACCTCTCCAAACCAGAGCTACCCCTGTGTTAAAGTCTTTATATACAGTTCCTGTCCTGCCTTCTCAGTGGTTGTAAAGCCAACCACATGACCGCCTCGTCCTGGCCTGTCTGTATAGGCCTCCAGGTTTTCCATGATTGGTATTGAGATTAAAGGCTTGTGTATCCAATAATGGCTGTATCCCTGAACACACAGAGACTTACCCAGCTCTGCCTACCAAGTGCTGGGATTACAAGCGTACGCCACCACTGCCCTGCTTTCCTATGGCTTGCTAATAGCACTGACCCCCGGGCAACTTTAATTATTAACATACAAATAACATTTTAATACAAATAAAATATCACCATATCTGGGAGTTTGTTCCTGATGATAGGCTTGTCCTGACTGAGCTGAGAGTGGAAGGCATAGAGCAGAGGAAGGAGGAGAGTTCGCACTCATGGTGTGTATCCTTGCAGGAACTTTACCTTATCATGTCGAAATGCCATTATTTGTATGTGCTCTATCTATTATTTATATTCTAACAAAATAGTCAACTATGGCTGCTGTGGATAAATTGCTCAAGAAGGATTTAATGTCAAGATTTGAATTATCGTGTGTTGCATATTTAATACATGCAACCATTGAAAGAGCATGTGACTGAGTCTTCTGTGGGTCCTGCCTACTTAAGTGTGAATTAATCCACATAACAAAATCAATAGCCATAAGCTGGTAAAGGAAAGAGAATGCAGGGAGCTGGAAAAAAAGAATAAAAAGCAAAAACAAAAGCAAAACAAAAACAAAATCCTTTAGCAATTTGTGGGGTATAGTTTAAGAAGACCTGTTTCTGTGACCATTAAAAGTCCCAATGATGAATGACATTATTTTACAAGTTGTTCCTGGTTGCAGCACCTACCTCCATGGTCCATCTCCACCCTCCTTTCTTTAGGTGGAAGAAATTCACATACAGAAAGGCTAAAATGGCAACCACATAACAGAGCATTTCATGAGTGTCTCTGCTGTCTCCTCCTTGAACTTCTTGCTTTTGCACTCTGTTCCTCAGACCTGCACTCTGTCCCTGTACCTATGGCTATTACAGTTCCTGGGCTGAGACCTTAGCCTCCTTCTATAGCCCTTTGAAGTTGCTCAGAAGGGGCTGTCCCATGTTCTAGAAGGAGAAGGACAAACTCAAAATGACTTTTCCCTTATAAGTAGTTCTATTTATTTCTGAAGAAGGAAGTTTGTCAAAGATCTGTTTCCAGAAATCTTGCTGAAGAAGCACAGAATTAGAGGGCAACCAAGAGTTCTTCACAGGCATGTGTGTGCATCAGCCCTAGGATTAATCTCTGGCCTAAGGTAATTAGTGGACACATTGCCACACATTACTAACACTCGGCATACCTGGCAGCTGAGGTACTTCCCTGATCTGACCTTTAAGGAGCTTCTCCTGACCTCCAAAGAAGGACATAGAATAAGGTTGAGATTCATCTCTAGGACTGTGATTTCAGATCCATTTCCCCATATCACCAAATTTTAATAGTCAGGAAACCCGTAGAACAATACATTACATTGAAGTTAATGTTGTATTATTTATAGATGAAAAGAATTTAGGCCGGGCAGTGGTTGGCACATGCCTTTAATCCCAGCACTCGGGAGGCAGAGGCAGACTGATCTCTGTGAGTTTGAGGCCAGCCTGGTCTCCAAAGTGAGATCCTAGAAAGGCACAAATCTACACAGAGAAACCCTGTCTCGAAAAAAAAAAAAGAATTTAGAACAGCACTTGAGAGGGAAGACACTACCAAGAGCCATTGGTTGACAAGGTGATGATGTTTGAGTCAATGGGTGTCTCTTTATAAATCTGTGATAGGGAAACACATTTTGGGTACAGGAAAAAACAAGACCTCCTGCTTTTGGACAGATACGCTGCTGTTGAGCATGTCATGAATTACTTTCCCATTTCCCTGACTTGTGCAAACCCCTGTGTCACAGAGTGGTTTCTTAGCATCTTCTTTATATTAATTTCCCAAGCACAGCAGGACAAGAATTGATTTTAGCCCACAGGTCCAGGTAATAGTCCATTTTGGGGGATATCAAGGCAGGAACTGTGTCAATCACATCCACAGTCAAGAGCAGAGAGAGGGAAATGCAGCCATGCTGCCTCCTTGCCTCTGCATATGCTCCAGCTTCTTCACTGTTACACAGTTTAGGTCCCAGCAATGAAGTGGTTCTGCATACTTTAGGGTGAGATCTCCATCTGATTAACAATCTATAATCTCCAACAGATGTGCTCAAAGTCAACTTAATCTAAACAATTCCTCATTGAGACTCTCTCTTCCCAGGAGACTCTAGTTTGTGTAAATATAAGAGTAATTAAAAATTAACACTCACATTGCCCCAGCATCATTGTTATTCTTCATGGTTATAGGAAACATGAAAGAAAAAATTTTGAATGAGGTAGCAACATGGAACAATCTCAGTAGACGTTTCAGCCATTTGGTGCCTTCCTACAAACCCAAATAACTCTGATTTCGATTTCTCTTGCTTGTTTTGTAGCCATTTTCTGTAAAGCCCTAGTTATTTACCCAGCTAGTCAAGAGACCTGATACTAGAAGAACTAAAGATTATACCACAGTGCTTCCCAGGTAAAAATCATTTGACCTGTTACTAAGTCTTGTGGAAGAAAGACATCAAATGAAAAATCACTGTTCCTGGTTATAGACTAGCAACTGTAGATATCCAGGGTGTTCAGGATCTTCCTGCCTCCTCCAGACTGATCAGAGCTTTCCCAAATCCTGTATTGAGGTGGAATTGTCCCCTGTGTAGACAAAGATGATAGTGCTGGTCAGAGGAGCAGAGTTATTACTCCAGTGGGTCAGAATAAGGTAAAATGTGCAAGGAGTCAGGTCCCTGCTGAGCAGAATGCCAGCTACTGTTTTCTCATGTCCAGAAAGGAAGAGTTAGGGCTCCTTCTATCAGGAAAAGTTTTCTTACAATTTTTTTCTTAAAATCTCCATGATGGAATGTTTACCTGGTGTCTCCTGAAATGAATTAGCCTCAGTGAGAGCTCTGCAAAATCCTTTGATATAGGCTTCCCAAAGTAAGGTCTGGTGTAGTGTTCATGACTGTGAGTAGTAGTCAGATTTAATAAAATAGTGCACTCACTCTACCAATACCCTTGCTTGGGTATTGATCGTTTCATCTATCTCTTGATTAGTATCTGATAATATTTTGCTGTAATAGTATTTTTATAGATCATAGACGCCATATTTGACACCTCTCTTTATATTCCAGTAACCATTCCTAGGATTGGTTATAAAAACTTACAAATGAACCTTAGCATGGCAAAACAACAACTTAGTGCTTCCAATTATAGGTGTGCCTTTTATTCCTCTTATCAAAATATATCTTTCATTGAGAAGGTTAGTGTTAACATGTAATATAGTCAAGAAATAAAACATTATTCTTGATACAGTGATATAAGTGTCCTTGCTTTTACCCCAAAATCTCAGTGATCAGAAAGCATCTTGATGTCTCTTGCTCCAAGTTAACAATAGGTTTACTCTCCATCCCACATTCATGGGTTTGTTGTCTACATTCAGTTGTTTCATTATTAGGTGGTCTCAGGGATGCTATCCTGGTCAGATCGAAAGCCATCTAGGACTTCATGAATTTCCCACAAAAATATAAACATATCCTTGCCTCAAGATTAGATTATCAGGCCCTCTCCATAGATTAGTTTGTTTATCTTTTGACTTAACATTTTCTTTAGTCTGTGTATACTTTAAGGCAAAATGCTTTAAGGGAAGCAGAAAACAATTATACTTTAAAGTGGAAAAATTAATGGTTAACTTGGCTAAATGTAGTATTGTGTGTAGTTTTACCTAAGTTCCGAAATATTGCCCTTTTATTTTTGAAACTTGCCAATTTAATTATTAGATAGCATTTTACAACAGCTGGATCTTATGGCTAGTAAGGGATTTTAGTAACATGGTTAATATTCCATAAAGTGTAAAATTCTTGAAGGTGTTGGCTAGTATAAGCAGGACCATTACCAATTTTAAGTTGTAAAAGGAGTCCTAGCATGGACACCCATAAAGAGCTATTTGACAAGTCAAGTTTTAGATAAGATACAATTGTATTTTTGTGGAAGTGCCAGTGACCCGTGCTAAAAACAGTTTGTGCTCTGCAACTGATTAGCTAGAGAGAGGCGTCATGCATGCTTGTAGTGAGCCAATTCTGAGTATAGACATCTCGATACTTGACAGCTAAGAAAGAATAATTGTAGATGAAAACCACCAAATACACTAAGAGACACTGCCAGCCGCCACCATGACAAGCAGCATGTGAAGATGCCGGTAAGCCACGAGCCGCATGGCGAGGTATAGATTTATAGAAATGGATTAGTTTAAGATATCAGAACAGTTAGCAAGAAGCCTGGCATGGCCATACAGTTTGTAAGCAATATAAGTCTCTGTGTGTTTACTTGGTTGGGTCTGAGCAGCTGTGGGACTGGCGGGTGATAGAGATTTGTCCTGACTGTGGGCCAGGCAGGAAAACTCTAGCTACAAACTGATGGAATATAGTAAGTTTTTACCTTTGAGCTGTACAGTCAGGGGAAGGTACCATCCATTTTGAGGAGTGTGAAGAATTTGTGTATAAAATATATGCTCCTTGTCTTTTTGAAGAACAATCTGTAAAATCACTAAGAGCAAACTCTACAGGATTTTTAGATGTAATTTTGGGTCATACCCATTGAGCATTTTCAGAAACTCTTAAAAGCTGATGTACTGGGTAGTAATTATCTATAGATCCCATGTAACATGCTAATGCAATCTGCCATGTTCATCAATTTAAATCAAATAAACTGCATATATCTACTGGCTGTAATTTCTGTTTTTTGCTCCATACCAGGAAGTTGTTTAAAAAGTGTCCTTTCCATTATCATTAAGTCTATCATTTCTTGATAATAAGGAGATGCAGGTACTTGTGGAGAATCATACCTCACATCAATGTCTATAATACTGTTACCTTCTGGATATATACTTTAATAAGAGATGAACACTCACTTTCTTTCCCACATGGAAGTACTGAGGCATTTCCAAAAAATTAGAGAGCAATCTCTGGCTATGGAACAAAAGGGTACTGAAGCATTTCTCTTGAGTCCCAGGAGAGATTCCTAGAATGGAAAACCTGACTTCTGAAGAGTTATGAGAAGACCTGGTTAGTAGGGAGGCAATGTCAGTTCCCCATGACATCAGGGGTGTCTCATGCCTGGACATTCTATTGTATCCTGGAGACTTTAGAATGTTATCTGATGTCACCTGTGTTGTAGCAACACCAACTGCCTTTGGACAGTTGGTTCACTGCCCTTACAGTTCAGCCATGAACATGTTGGGAAGACTCAGGACTCTATTTGGTCGAGAGAAAGGAGAGGGAAGAGAAACCAGAGAGAGGCAGACACAAGCTGGCCGTCAGCCATTCCAATGTGAACCGTCAAGAAAGAAATGGTCCAGAAGATGGTACAGTAAGTTGTGAGCAGGAAATTGGGATGTTCCTGCAGGACGTGGGCTTGAGCTGAATCTTCCAGTAATGGGACACAGGAGGTAGGAGTCTCTGGGAACCAACTGGACTTCCCTGCTTGTCATGGCTCCTGAAATTCAAGGATTCCAGAAGAGTAATTTGTCTGTCCCAGAAATCAGGAGCGAGTAAGGCCAAAGCTGTTGTGCTGGGAGATCTTGCCTTTCAATTCTACAGGAGGGTTGGGGTTGAGAGGGGACAAAAAGGACAGCATTAGGGTAAAAAGTTCAAGGGAACTGTGCCCAGCAAAGCAGGTCATAAATGTACTTCAACCTCAGTGTCTTCATTTATTTACAGCCCATCAGCTCTATGCACCCTCCTTAATCACTGAGGCATCTTGGTGAGGATGGTGACAATATTCTGCCCTTGTGTAGCTTCTCCATTTTTGCCATGTGCTTAGAGTGACCTGTCAGGATATTTTTGCATCTTTAATGACCTGAGTGCTTGTGGACTGTGTCAATTTTATCTTGCATTTGAAAGCCAGAGACTAGTGAACCCTGCAGCCAAGTTGAATGCAGAGTCTAGAGCTGTTAATAAGCCTGAGGAGGCTCTCTCCTTAGTTACCTAAAACATGTGCTAAAGGAGCAGAGGAAATCAGCTGGCTGAGACACCTATCTCCTGTCACAGAGATGGGAGACCTAAGATGCCCAGCGGGGGCATCTCAGTCCAGGGCAAAATTCTTTGGGGTGTCACTGAATTGCTTGCTTACATCCTTTCTCAAAAACCTTCTCAGGTATCAGGGTGACCTGTTCATTATCTATGTCTTGTCACAATGCCCGTTCACTTGTGTTCATTCATCTACCCACAGGGGCCTCCAAAGAGCCACCACCCACTCCAACCAGCCTCACAAAGAAGCAAGTGAAGCAGAAGGTGAAGAGCCTGACCACTCAGCTCCAGGTGATGACCGCCCAACGCAATGATCTGAGAGATCGCCTCATCTTAGTAAACGAAGGATCCTTGGACAACAGGTATTTACTGTTTCAAACTCCATGGTGACTGTCTCGGTTCCACAATTTCACCCTTAGTTTATTTTGTCTAAGAAATGGGCTTCTGGGAGGTTGGGAGTCTCTTTGCCCAACACCATTTCATTAATTCTTCCCTGAAGCAAAACCTGACCCATGGGCAGGAGTGAGATGGGGACATAGACTGTTCTGCTTCCTCCAAATGAAAATCAGAGCCTGTAGCCTGAGTCACATAACTTAGGAACTGAAGCAGTAGTGTTGAATTCCCAGCATACATTTGGAGAGATCCTGTCAAGTGGTAGCTAGTGTGAGAATGCTGTTATTTTTTTTTTTTTTACTTGCCTTGAAAGACATTGTGTGCTGGATGCTTCAAGTAGCAGCTGGAGAGTTTTTGTACCACATCTTAATATGTGGCAGCAAGGCCTGGTACTGAAGTCTGCTGCTCTTGGTCCTCTCTAAGATGACACAATTGCATGCATTAATTTGTCATCTCAATGAGAGCATTTTATCCCCTTGCCCCCCGCCCCTCTCTCTCCCTCTCCTCCATCTCGTGGGAACTCCATAGCAAGCTGTGCAGGACTCCTGAGGGAGCATATTCAGTCGCAGCTGCATCCCTCTTAACACCCTGACTTTGCTGGCCTGGGACCAGAAGAGCAAGTGTAATAAGCAGCCAGAGGTCCCAGTACATAGGAGCCAGGATGTGGCATCTTATTAATTCCAGTAATAGAGAACACACACTGAATTCATGTGAACCTTGAGGCCTGTATTCATGGAATTCTTTGCTTCTGGGTCCAGGCCCTACCACAGGCCAAATCCTTTCTGGGAAAAGTTCAAGATGGAACATCAGCAGGTCATGTTAGACCTGCAGAAGTTTGAGAATGAGAATTTGGAGGCCTCACAGAAGCTCAGTGAGCTGACCAAAGAGAAAGTCTTCCTTTGGTAAGTGCTTATATTGGCAAGGACCCCAACTGTTGTACAATAGCCAACTCCAATTTTCTTTGTGTTTAAACTGCAGGGTCTGCAGATGTGCTTCTAGTTTTTCTGCTTCTTAGCCAGCAGCATTAGCAAGCAGCCTTTGGACTTATGCCTCTTTACTTAGGTTTGCTAAGGTTTAAAGAGACTACTAGCTCTTCCAAGCACCATATTGTCATTCAGAGCCTCCAGATCAGTGGTTATTAACCTTCCTAATACTGTGATACTTTAATACATTGCTTCATTGTTTTGATGACCCCAAACCATAAAATTATTTTGTAGCATTGTCTTAAGTTTATTTTGCCACTGTTAATAATTTTAATGTAAATGTCTACATAGGACATCTAATATGTGTCCCTTGTGAAAGGCTCCTTAGATCCCAAAGGGTTCACAACCCACATACTGAGAATCACTGGTTAGAAGAGCAATTGTCCTCAGGAGAGGGTTGTCAGGCAGGAGTTTACTGCTATGGGATCGATGCACCCTTAGGGTCTCCTACTTCCCCAAGTGTACTTGCACATTACCTGCTGGTGTTTCCTCATGACAGTGGACTGATTAGGACAGGTGGAACACTCGTCTTGGTTATGGAAGTGCATGAATTTCAGTTATTTGGGGGGGGGGTTTCAGAAATAGTTTGATTCTGGCAGGAAATAACTGTTCTCTGCTTTTGGCTTTGAGTGCAACTGTCATTACTGTTGAAGGTTCTTGCTTACATCTTCCTGTGAACCTGGGATAGGGTTGGGTTGTTGAATCATTGTGTTGTGGGTGACCAGAGGTGACTGAAATGGTCTTACCATTTGGAATTTGTTTCCAGTGATCTGCAGAGCCGGCTCCTGATGGAGCAGAGTCAGCTCAAAAAGAAATTGGATATGCTTAGGCAAGAGAAGGAGAACATAATGGAGGATTGCGTCAGGCTGAAGCACCACTTGGGTGACTTGCAAGTGCTCAGTAAGGATCAAGAAGAGATCAGTGACCTCCAGAACCAGGAACAGCAGGTAGGAACAGGCAGCTGGGTCACAGTTAGGTCCAGCATCATTTACTTATGCAACCTTACCAAATCTAACCATCTAGACACCTGTGCTCTATCTCATCACTTTCCTCATTCATACACCCATCCATCCACCCACTTCATGACATAAAATTGTTCATTCTGTGTCTGTGCATTAGTATTTCTGAGAAGTGAGTCTCCTCTGAAAATCTTGGTCATTGGCATGCAATCCCTGATACTCTTCTTGAACCTGTAGTCAATGGGGAGAAACAGGTCAATCACTCATCACACAGCTACATGTCATTATGATGGGAGGATTGCTATACATAGAATTGAGTTCAAGAGTAAAAATTTTTCCAACAATCTCCACTGGTTCAAGAGTATGCCCCCATAGGCGATTTTAGTTCCCAGGAATGAAAGCTGAGTTTTGGGAGTTTGCTTAAAGGCTGGTGTGCTTATTTTAAAGATAACTGCTCCTCTATCACTTTGTTGTTTTCATCTCACCCCTTTCTCTGTCACTCTCTGTCTCTCCGTGGTGTGTGTGTGTGTGTGTGTGTGTGTGTGTGTGTGTTTAATAGAGGCATGTGGGAGTGCAGTGCATATTTCATGTGGATGACAGCTAGAGGAGACCACTGGGTTTCTCTCTTGGTCAGTCTCTGTCTTATGAACTTCAAGCAGGCTTTCTCATGTGCCCATGAGCTTGAAATTTCGTGAGATTGACTGACCAATAAGCTCTTGGGATTCTGTGCGTGTGCTTTCACTTGTGAGAGAATGTATTGACTATACTTTACTCAACCCTTCAATAAGGACCCAATCTTGTAATGAACAGGAGCAGCAAAGAATGGAAGAGAGACTCCAGAGCTTGCTGAAGCAGAGGGAGGTGTTCACACAGCAAAAACACCTGGCAATAAAGCTGCAGCATCATTTGACTGTCTCCCAGATGAGGTAGGAACCCAGGCTGAAGTTGGGGTATGGAGCCAATTGGGTTCCCTGTACCAGGGCTCTCTGTCCTTTGTGGGCTTTTGCTTATCAGCAAGACTCCCTGCTCCAAGCATGGGTAGACCAACTCAGAACTCAGAGTATTATGCTGGTCCCGTCAACAAAAACTCCTGTCCAGCAAACAATATGTTTGATACTCCCTGGGTCTGTACACTTGTGTCCCATTACTCCATTCTGATCTCTCTGGTATGTTCTCACCAGGCTTTCCTTGAACTCACAGAGCTCTGACTGCTTTTGCCTCCCAAGTGATGGGATTTAAAGGTGTGCCTCACCATATCTGACTGAAATTACATTTTTATTCAGGATTAGCACCTGTGGGATGAGATTTGCACCCTTGTCACTATTTGATGTCACATGGCTGTCTTCATTGTTTGAGCATTTCCCATGTAAAGTGTACTGGGGATATAATACGTTTAGTCATTGGCAGGATGAACCCAGGTAGATGTCTCTGAACCTTCACCGAGTGTTGTTGAACAGACTCCTCTAGAGTGTCAGGATGTAGAATCCCAGCTGTAGGCCTTAGGATAACACAGCTCTTCTTGTTTATTACCAGTGACAATGTTCTCAGACACATGGCTCAAGAAATACTGCTCTAGCATGAGAGGCTCCATCTTATGTATTACCTGGGTGCAAAGTTGTATTAAGTCTATGTATATAAAGTGAGGTGGTCTTTTAAAAATTATTTTTTATTCATTTTACATACCAACCACAGATCCCCCATTCTTCCCTCCTCCCAGTCCCCACTCACCTTCTTCCCTGACCCTTCATCTCCTCCTCCAACAGGGTAAGTTCTCCCATGGTAGGACAGTTAAGCCTGATACATTCTGTTGAGGCAGGACCAAGACCCTCCCCATTTTATCAAGCAAGAGCAAGGTGTCCAACCATAGGTAATGGGATCCAGAAAGACAGCTCATGCACCAGGAATAGATCCTGATCACACTGTCAGGGCCCCTCAGACACAAACAGCTCCACAACAGTCCCCCATATGCAGAAGTTCACAACTGTCAGTCTAAATTTCCTGTGTTCTTTTAAGCTTGGTTCAGGTGTTTCTGTAGATATCCTCATCATGATATTTACCACCCTTACTCATGTAATCCCTCTAAAAAAGAAAAGAAGGAACACAGCTTGGAATTTTAAGTTTTTCTCTATCAAACCTGTGACAGCATTGTACAACATGGAGAGGAAAACAAAATAATATCAATTAAAATCAGGAATAAGGACAAGTGTATGTCATTGTTCATGTCTTTAATCCAAGCACTTTGGGAGCACAGGCAGGAAATCTCTGGCCTCTTGTAGCCATCCTAGAACATGTATCTAGTCAGCCAGAGATGCATATTGTAACACTTCCTAGAAAGAAATAAACAGAAATTGGACAAGAAAACATGAGGAAGTTGATGAGAAACTCATCATGAACAGTCTATCTCCATTGTGCTATTATATATGACTTTAATATGCTACTCCTTTTATTTAAATGATATTTCTATACTGTAGGAAAAAGTCCAGGTCTTTCTCATTAGAGCACAGTACATATAGTACTCATATCAACATCTGATACTTGTTAAGGGCAGAAAATAATTCAAGGTTCAACTATTCTGTGACACTTATTCCTTAGGTGTACATACAATGATTGCTGCCAAAGTTCAGTGTTGACTGTCCAGCACAATTGAGTTTTTGTGATATCACTGAATGACAGGTGACATGGTGGATCCCCACCAGGACTCTGCCCTTACTAACTTCCTCCTCTAGGTCAGAAAATCTCCAACATGAGCTGGAACAATCCACAGCTCAGGATGAGAGCCTCCTGCCGACAGAGCTGCTGCAGCAGGAGCACTAATTGTCATAAGCAAGTGAGCCATCATGACATCCCATCCCCAGCAACACGGCATTTGTGGGGTGGAGTTCTTCCTTGATTCTAGTTTCCTATGTGTGAATAGGCCCTGAATTTATCTAGCTAGTGACCTAGCAAGGCTGTTTTTAGATCTGATTGCCTTTTCTTCTCTCACAGCACCCTTTATGAGAACTGAGGAGGCTGAAGGAATCCATAGTCAACTAGAAACCCTGACATTCTCCACTCTATGATCAAGGCCTCCTCAGAACAAGACATGTACTACTAGTTGTGAAATCACCAGTGAGGCAAATATCATTTGCCCTGAAGGTCATCCATCCATAATCTGATCCATGTGTCTGTTGACTCACTAGTTATGGAATAAAGAAACCATCAAGAAGATGCTTGAGATTCAAAAAAATAAACACCAAGAGTTATGTAGAAAAAGCTGACATCTACCAGCAAGTGTTCCCAGTGAGGGCCACAACAACATGGAGAGAGAATATGTTTCCACTCATAGTTACTCTGAAAGTTTATTGCTACAAACTTTTGGTAGCTGACTGAGTGTTGAGCCCTTCATATGTGGAGGGAGATATGTCAACAGAGACTGTGTTGATGTCATGCTTCTATCCAGACAGACCACACAAAGGAAGCATCATATTCTCACTCCAGTCCAGTGCGGGAACTACTCAATTTCGTGCACACGTGATGGTGAAGTGAATTGTTCTGAGAGATGATTTAGGAAGGATGTCACCAAGAGCTGTTATGTCTTTTGGTAACAGATGCTCCCTGTGTCATTTTTTGCTCTTGAATGGGCACACAGACACATTTTGGCTGACAGAATCATATAGTGGCCAACATGGCATAAGATCAACTTTGGCAAGGACTTAACCTAGAAGCCCCAAAGTGGCATGACCACACTTGTCTTGAAGAGGGTATTTCCATTGAGGGTTGTCTTCCAACTTCTATCCAAAGTCAGCCTCAGACTGCAGGATATCTGCATGAAGAGAAAGCTTCTTATGTAAATAGTTTTGGTTTGTTTTGGGGTTTGCATGAATTTAGGTTTTGTTGTTCTTTGTTTTGTTTTGCTGTTTTTTTATTTTTTGGTGCTTTGTTCTTTCTTTGATTTTATATTTTGCTAAAGCTATACACTGGATATACTAAGCACCCCTTTAAGGCCCTATTCAGTCAAATTTCTGTAATTTCACAAATAAAAAAATTTCCAACTCTTCATTCTTTCCTTTAAATTTTTTTGACTTTACTTACCAACCACAGATCCAACTCTCATCACTCCTCCCTCTCCTGCCTACCACATTCCCCCCACCCCTCCTGCCCTCCTCCAACAGGGTAAGTTCTCCCATAGGGGACAGATAAACCTGGTACATTCTCTTCATTCCGAAAGTAGATTTGAGTCAGGTGTGGTGTCACACTCCTGTAACATTAGAACTCAACAGACAGAGGTGGATCTCTTAAAGTCCCAGGAAGCTTAGGGTACATTGTGAGTTCTCAGCTAGACAGGGTTACAAACCAAGATGGTATCTTGGGTGTGAATCGCATGGCCTACTCCATGAATATCCACTTCATGATGGAAAAAGATCCATATAAAACACCTGACTTCACATGTCTAGCTACTTAAAAAAACGGAGAATAGATACACACATGTTCATGACGTGATCATTCATATCAGATTTTTCAGAAATACACCTATGTTTTCTAATGCATCTCAGGAAGTGAGAACATTACTTACAGGAGTATAGAAGAAATGAGGAAACCTATAGATGTCTGCCATCCTTTTCCTGAAATACAGCACCAGTGACAGTGGCAATGCAGGGGTAGTAACCTTCTAAGACATATTGAGATGTGGTCTTTTTAATGTGCTGTTGCCTTGACCATTCATTTTGCATGGAAATTTTTGATTCATTTACTTGTATTTATGTATATGGGTATTTTGTCTGTTTTCTATGCACCACAAGCAATCAGTTTGCACTGAAGCCAGAAAGGGCAATGGATTCCACACGGAACTGGAGTCACAGATGTTTATTAGCTGATTTCTGGGTCCTCTGGGAGAGCTACACATCCTCTTAAAGGATGAGTGATCTCTCCAGACCCTGCACTTGACTTTTGTCCTTCTAGCCTCTCTAGTGCATTACTTGGACTGGATTACACCTAACCGAAGAGAGATATTTCTGGAGAACTGTAGGGACAGGACCATGAGGTAGGCATGGGAGATTACTTGGGATGCCAGGCATTCAAGCAGAGTGCTCCTGGGTTCAGGATCATCGCTCAGCATCTCTTAAATCAGCGTTGGAGCAGTTATGTCACCTCTCATTTAGATGACAATGCAGAGTAGGCCCATTAGATGAAATGCAGACTTTTAAGACCCGCTTGGGGATGGAGATGGGGTAAGATATACCGGTGATGCACCAGCTAAGCAGTGTTAAGTGGAAACTTCACATTTGTCTGGGTGGATGGTATCTGCAGCAAAAGCCACATACCTCTGGCGGAGAGTGTATCTCTGCAAGGCTTGAAAGGGAGAGGGATGGTTGATGCTACACTTTCACCACAGCAGAAGTCACAGTGTATTGAAGAAAGGTTTCTTTCAGATGTAGACTTTATTCTTCTGAAGTTCTCTTGGAATGGATCTGACTTGAGACTCACAGTAAGTCAGAGAGTTAATGTGTGAAGGAATTATCCTTGTAAATACAAGTCTGTGTCTCTCAAACCATAGCTTTTAAGATCTCTAAAGCCAGAGAAGCAGGTGGTTCATTTCAGTTCCTCCCTTTCATTGGTCACTTTCTCATTCTTCACTGACTCTGACATAATACCTGTAGACACACTGGAACCATCTGAGACTTCATTCATCCTGCACTACCAATCACTGAACTGCAGCATGTGTCTCCCTGTACATCTTTCCATAATTGGGAAGGAGCCTGTGTTCAGTCATGCCTTACTTCCATGTGAATCCTCAGCATAGTTTTGGTTCTTTTGATAAATGCTACAGATAGATTAACACGGTTTCTTCTCCTTGCATTTGTGGAGGGAGATAACAGTTTACTATCAACCTTTCTCAGACTAAACTGTGTAGAGTGTGTAATGTGTACTGGGGCACTTCTTCTATCTCAGATAAGCATGCCTAGTCTTCAAAGCATTCTGTCAGCTACTTACATGGTCATTCTTATGAGGGCAAAATTGACAGTTAAAGCTCATCTTGATGTCTGCCCTATAGTAGTTGTAGCAGATGAATGGAGTTAAATGCCAGGAATACAACTTGGAGACAGAATACTTCCCTAGCACGTGCAATATGTTAGGTTCAAAATTAGTACATTATTTATGACTGGGGTGGAAAATTCACCCTGTTGCATCCTATGAAGTGAAATACATCAAACTGTTAGTTATCGTAGAAGATTTAAAATTCTCCCAACTCTGATTCTTGCCCTTCATTAACTGTGACAAACATTCATTTTGAGGATAAATATTTCCAAATTAGGATAGATATACACAGAGACCATATACAGAGATATGTATCTTATTAAAATCTGTGGCTTTGATGATGGACTGGAAAATGTCTAAGCAGGTAAAGGTAATGCAGACAAGCCTGGAGACATGCATTTCTATCCCTGGGACCCACCTTAATGATAGAAAGAATAAAAAAACTGCTAGAAATTGTTCTCTGAGTCGCATGTATTTGGGCGTGCCAAGTCTTGACCCACTGAAATTAAGACAACTGTCTTCCCATTTCTCATTTATGCTAGAATATCTCCATCTGATGCACTCATATCAATATATTACTATGTGTTCCATTTGAGTGATTTTGGACTTTTTCTTATTTTATTTTGACAACAGGAACCATAGAAATAAATAAGCCAATATTAAATCTTTATGAGAAAAACAGATTAAGAGTATGTGGTCATCTTGAATTTGTAGATTTTCTAAGACCTTTGTTACTCCCCAAATGCCCCAACACATCTTCTATAGATGCCTGGCTAACAATTATTTATTGTCTCTTTCTTTCTTTTTTTTTGTTTTGTTTTGTTTTTTCGAGACACGGTTTCTCTGTGTAGCTTTGCGCCTGTCCTGGAACTCACTTGGTCGCCCAGGCTGGCCTCGAACTCACAGAGATCTGCCTGGCTCTGCCTCCCGAGTGCTGGGATTAAAGGCGTACGCCACCACCGTCCGGCTATTGTCTCTTTCTTATTCTCTCCAAGAGCCCATATGTTTTGGTGAATGTCAAGACAGTCTCTATGGCTTGCCCATGCCTCACTGGTGCTGATGAACTCTTCTAATGAGGATGATATGTTCTGTATGTTTCAAATTTGGTCCAGGTCGCCACCTCTGCCTTCTGTTGTCATCCACATTCCTCTTAGCTGAGAGCTGTCTATACTCCACCCAGAGTCAAGGAATCCACAGAATTAGCACTCCTGAGTATGACCCTGGGATGAACATGGTGAGAGTAGAGAACTCATGGCTGCAACTTGTCCATTGACCCACAACCATGCTCTGGCACATGTGTGCAACCACATATATAAATATACAGATGAGTAAATGTATTAAAGTTTTGAGAACAGAATTCCATACCTGGCAACTCTCAACCTAGTCTTGTCAAGTGACACAGACATTTATGGGGAAATGATGAAGGAAAACTGTGTTTCCCTCGAGATTTTTAAAGAAATGTTGGATGAAAGAAGATGAAGCTGCCAGAATGATGCTAGGGAGTGGACCTTAAAGGCTTTGGATGTTCTGGAAGGTTTATTTCACATACAGCAAGGATGAAGACTTGGATCTGTGCATGACAATAAGCACACACACACACACACACACACACACACACACACACACACACACACACACACATCTCTAATGTTTTCTAAATGGATAGAGACACTCAGTGAGGAAACATTGACAATGTTGTGACAGTAGAGGGGAGGCAATGTCCTTCTTCCTTCCTTCCCTACTGTCTCTGTCACATTCCCCTACCATTTAGCATTTACTGCCTTCTATTTATATTATTGTTAGCCTTTAACAATCTCTTTTTCTTCTCTTAATATTTTCATTCAGCTGACAATTATGGAGGTTCTAAGTGTCAGCAGGCACAAAGGGTAACACTGAAGGGAACATCCAATAAAGATGAGTTACCAGGCATGGTGGTGTGGTGACATGCCACTGATCTCAGCACCAGACAAGTAGTAACAGAACAATCAGGAGTCTGAGGCAAGCTTGGGCTGCAAGAGACCCTCCCTATGGCAATCCCTAAGACAATAAAATAAATAAAAATGAAGAACAGCCTGTCTTCACAGTGGAGAGAGAGCTGACAGAGCAATATGTGGAAGCATGGCCTGACTTGACCCTGTGTGCTGTCCGGTTCTGTCTCCCAGAACATGTAGCAGTTGGGGAGCTGAAGCCTCTTATTTGATAGACCAGCCTGGAGATCCTGCAGCAGGCAGAACCCTCCCTAGCCACCCAGCAGAGCCAAGGCCTTGGAGACAATTGCTGGGCCTTTGGACAAGAAAGCCTTAGGTATAAGTCAGGGATGCTCTCCAAGCTTACATGCAGTCATAAGCATCTTGGATACTTCCTAGAGGAGATTCATGTGGCCCTGGCTCACTGGAGTCTTACTGATAAAGTGAACAGTGTGCAGAGAAGGCTTATTATATTATTGGCCTGGCCAAAGTGTCTAGGCCAAAGTTCAGGAATCTGCATGTCACCAAGACCATCATTGGCAGTAGTTATCAACCTTCTGAATGCTGTGACAGTCTTGGGTAGACGTCATTCCAGGGAGAGAGAAGCTGCCTGCATGAATAAAGGAAGCTTAGAAAACAGGTTCAGTTCACAATCCTTGAAACCAGAGAAATCAAATGCCATGGGATGACAGCACTGTTTTCCCAAGCAATTGCTATTAGAATGTTGTTGGAAAGCTCCCAGGGTCACTCATGTCTGTGTGTGTGTGTCTGCTCTGAGACCTCTTGCTTCTCCTCATAGGGATAACCTGAAACAGTCAGAATTTCCCACAAACATTATGAGGTTGTTTTTCTTTCTGATCAGTAGAGAGGAGTTCCAACACCAAGACTTGTTGTGTAGAGACCTCTGGAGAAGCTCACTTGTAGAAACCAACCCTGGCCCTGAAACCAGAGACATTGAAAGAAACACACTCTGGCCCTGAAACCAGAGCCAGTGAAAGAATCACTTTAGTCCTGAAACCAGAAACAAGGAAACACACCCTGACCCTGAAACCACAGCCAAAGAAACACACTTTGTCCCTGGAACCAGAGCCAGTCAAAGAAATACACCCTGGCCCTGAAATTAGAGCCAAAAGTCTAAAAAGGTTCAGTGAAAGAAACACACTTTGGCCCTGAAACCAGAGCCAACTCTGTCCTTGACCAACTAAAGCAAACAATTGCTGAGCAGGAAAACCAACCAATCCCTGAGCAGAAATACCTTCTCCCTGAAAAAAACTTCATCCCTAAGCACCTATATCTGTTCATTTATCAGCTGTTCTTCTCCAAACTTGCAGAGGCAGCTCTTCTCTTGGATTCCTCCTTCAAAAATAAATCTCTTTCATAAAAGATTTTTAGCTGAAGATCTTTCAATTGCTGGGAAGCTCCTTTGGGCGCAGAGCAGTGCAGAAGAAGAAACAGATACTTCTGCTGGGAAGCTCCCTTGGCAGTGAACAGAATTAACAAATTTATGTCAGAGCCTGAGCATATTGCTACATTTCTGGGAGGGGTTCTTCTTTTGCAGAGCAAACCAGAAGAAGTAACACCTTGGGCTAGAGATGAAAACAAAAGGATATCTCTGCTTGGACATTTCTATAGGGGTGTAGAAATAACCAAACATCTTATTAAATAAGAAAAAGAGAGCCAATACAGAGATAAAAGCCAAGAGGTCACAGCAATAGCTAAGAGCTAAAAAACTTACCCTTCACTATCGTGGTGGTCCTACCTCACCGAAAGAGACCAACTTCCTGTGTCTGTCTTTTTTTTTTATAGAGTTTCTGTTCTGCCTCCTCATTGGATGTAAAACCAACCACATGACCTCCTAGTTACTGCCTGTCTGTACAGACCTCCAGGTCTTCTATGGTTGGTATTGAGATTAAAGGCATGTGTCTCCAATGCTGACTGTATCCTTGAACACACAGAGATCTACCTAGCTCTGCCTAACAAATACTGGGATTAAAGGCACACACCACAACCGCCCAGCTTCTGCGATGGCTTGCTATTAGTTCTGACCCCCATGCAACTTTATTTATTAACATACAAATAAAATCAAATTTCAGTACAAATAAAATATCACCATATAGGGGAGCAGAGCAGCAGAAGAAAAGGATACCTCTGCTGGGAAGCTCTCTTGAGGGGGAAGGGGAAGAGCAGAACTCATCTGTAATGACTCTCTTTCAGAGGGAAGTAACATTGCTACATCCTATCTGGAGACCATCTCCCACTGCATCCCAGCTTCAATTATACCTTGACTTTCCAACAAGTCAGTATACTTTCTCCACACAGCTGTAGGTATCCAGGATTCCTCCCTTCACAGCTGTAAGTATAGCCTTACTACAAGTCAGGATACCATTTCCTCCAGAGCTGGAACAATTGCTGGTATGGCCTGACTTCCTGACAAGTCAGGATACCACTCCTTCCAGAGCTATAACACTTGCAGGCACAGCCTGACTTCCCTACAAGTCAGGATACCTTTCCCTTTAGAGCTGTAAAAATTGCACCACCTTCAATAGTAAGCATATTACCTGCCTGGAGGCCAGGTTCCTTGCAGAAATAAAAAGGAAAGTAACCAGACCTCTGGAATGCTCAAAGTAAGAGGAAGTGTGTTTTATGGCAGCTGAACTGAGGTTAGAGGGGACCAGGGAGTGGGGAAGTACCAGGTGGCTCCCCAAAAATCCAAGGCATCTTTCTCCTACAGGATTTGTGTTCAGGATTATCATTCTATTTTATGCATAAGACACCTGAGTCATTCAGGGATGCCTAGTGACTTATGCTGAGGATGAGCTCTATCTCACATTGGGAACAGGGATATTGTGGTAGTTTAAATAAGAATGGTCCCCATAGGCTCCCACATCTGAATGCTCAGTCAACAGGGAGTGGCATCATTTGAGAAGGATTAGAATGTGTGGCATTTTTGGAGGAAGTGTGTCACTAGGGGTTGGGCTTTGAGGTTTCAGAAGCCAGGTGTGGCCCAGTTCTCTCTTGGCAGATCAGGACGTAGCTCTCAGCTACTACTGCAGCATCATTGGTGCCACCATGAAGGTAATAGAGTAAATCTCTGAATCTGTAAGCAATCCCACAATTAAATCCTTTCTTTTATCAGAGTTGCCTTGGTCATGGTGTCTCTTCACAGCAAGAGTACAGGGACTTAGACCTTTAGCAGAATCTTCTAGCCATATTTCTGTGCTTGGATCTGTAGGGAAGAGGAGTGCAGCTGCTATCTTGCACACCAGTAATGGCAGACCTGAGTCCAGCATAATTATTGGTGCTATGGCAAGCTCCCACATGCCACCACTTTCAGGCGCATCAGAGAGAGTTTGTAAACCTCCCTCGGGCTGCTTTATAAAACTGGAGAAGTAGTTCCTTCTTCAGTGACAGGTTACTTTTGTGGAGGTGCCAGGGCATTGGGAAATAAAATAGATTATACCTGGCGTCGTTAGGACCACTTCTAGTACTTGGATGCTGTGCTTTAGAAGACACAGTCTTGCCTGATGCCCATTCTCTACCTGAAGGCATCACGAGCCTCAGGAGTGCTCAGAGGGCACAGGTGAGCAGCAGCCCCAGCAGCCCCTACAGCCTTCCTGCCTTCCATCTCATTTCAGCTCACTGAGGGGGCAGGATCTGGTTGAACCCAGTGCTCCATCTGTGTCTAGCTGGTGACACTTTCTCTCTTATCCTTCTGCTATGATAATGGAGAGGCTCCTGGAAAGGGCAACTTGGCTGCAGGTCAGTTTGGTGTGAGATAGTTAGCAGGGAGGTGAGGACTGTAAGGTGTGACATTAGCAATTACTTCCCCAGACAATCTCTTGTATCTTGGAGAGCTCTGGCATCATCTTTGATATTACCAGTGTTGTGGAGATACCAATGACCTTTGGGGAATTTGTCCAGTGCTTATGTGTTTCAACCAAAGACATGTTGAAAAGAGTGACCAGGCTACTAGAGAGAGAGAATGGAAAACACAGAGATACCAAAGAGACACCAAAGGGAGGTGGGCTTTGGTCTCAGTGTAAAACAGCAAGAAATCAATGTTCCAAGGGAAGGAACTGTGATTCCTCGACAGGGGGTTGGGAGCTTCCTGGAGGAGTTGGACTTGACATGGACCTCCCAGGAGGAGGGCTCAGCAGCTCCTCTGGGAAGCAATGGGCCTATCCCTCTTTAGGTTGCTAAAGAGTAGACCCAGAGTCGAGGATTTCTGATGTTTGTTTGGCAGAGCCAGGAGCTTACAGACTGCTCTGCTGGAGGTCTTCTGCTTTCCCTCTGAGTGAGGAAGGAATCAGGGGAGCTATTTTAGCACCATGACTGCTCTTCATCCCCACTCCATTCCTTTAGGAATTGTTGCACTAAAAACAGGGAGGGGAAACTGCCCTGGCAAACCCTGAGGTTCTCATACTTCACATCACAACCACTAGCAGGGCAGGAGTCACCAAGCATTGCTGTCTGCCAGGGAGTCCTAAGGTGTCTGAGATCCCAGCTGCATGGGTGGCACCCAGATCTCCAGTGTAGCCTGAGAGCTTTTAGAGGCAGTGTATTAGGACAGAGACAGTCCGTTTCCTGACAGCACAGGGTGAGGAAGTGTTGGTGAATCTGATGACTAAGTTTTGTCCTGCATGACATTTCCATCAATATGAAGGTCTGAAGCATCCAGGAAGTAACTTGTACACCCCCCCCCCATTCCCTAACTGCTTGTGTTTAGTACCAGTTTTCCTCTGGCTCTGACATAAGACGACTGAAGACTCTAAAGCCAAGTTGCATTCTGTGCAACTGTGAATCAGCCCAAGGAGATTGTCTCGTGCAGGGAGGCAGAAGAAGCAGCTGACCTCTGAGACACACCCTACCTATAAAGGGGTGGGTGAATTGATAGGCACGTAGTGGCGTGAGACTCCACTGGGCTTTCAGATCCTGCTAGGGCAGAGTGTCATCTGCCAGTTACTTCCTGAATGTGTATGCTTCTATGTGTCAGGTTTGCCTGAGATGAAGCAGTGTGTAGGGCAGGTCCTGTCCTTGGCTTCTGGAATCGGGTATTCCTGAGATAGCTAATCTTGGCTACTATCATGGCTTGTCAGTGTAATACACCATCTAAAAGGACACAATACACCTCATGTCACTCATTTGTTCTTGGGTCAAACAAGTACACTTTCTAACCTCATTTCCTAGAAACTTTTATTTCTCATCTAATTGATTAGAGATCTTAGGAAGGGAAGAGCCATTCCCTGGGCTGTTTTTGAAAAGTGAGTCTTGAACTCTCTACAAATAAGTAATGAAAAGGTTCTAATGAGGCAGAGAGAGACCTCTGGTTTTGTAAGGAGGAGGTGCAGAATGGCATCCCCTGTGTCCATGGGAATGGTCCTGGAAAGGGCAATTATTGCTTAATTAGGGAAGTGCTCAGTGGCATGTAGGTGAAGGCTGTTGGCAGTGACCCTAACAGTACCTTCCCTGAACATTCTATTCTACCCTGGAGAGCCCTGAGCATCCTCTTTGATGTCACCACTGTTGAAGCAACACCAACTGCCATTTAGGGCATTTGTACAGTGCCTCTGGGATTCACAAAGACATGTTGGTGAGACTGAGAAAGCTACTTGGGAGAGAGAATGGACAGACTAGAGAAGAGAGAGAGGCAGAAGGAAGCTGGCCAACTGTCTCAGGGTAAAACATCAAGAAATAAATGTTCCAGGGGAAGGTTCAATGAGTCTTGTGCAGGGAGGGAATGTGGAGTTTCCTGGAGGAGGAAGGCCTTGAGCTGGGACTTCCTGGAATGGGGCTTAGCAGCTGCGAGACTTTGGAAAACAATGGGGCTATGCTGCTTCTCTAGGTTCCTAAATAGCTGACACAGAGAAGGATTTCTGGGGTTAGTTTGGCAGAGATCTAGAAATTATCAAGTCTGCAGCTACTGTGCTGGGGGAGCTCCTTAATTTCATTCAGAGTGCAAACAGGGCAGCAAGAGGCACAGGATGATAGATGAGGAATCCCTGCCAGGATAGAGTGTTACTGAACTTCACCCTCAGCAGATTCCTTTATGTTCCATGGATATCTAATTATAATAACAGGTATATTAACTCCCTTGGGCATTCACCAAGGTTCCAGCCATTCAGTTCCTCTTGGTACTAGACACAGATGGTCAAGGCTTGGTGATGCTAAGCACTATGGACTCTAGGACTTTCTTGTACCACCTCAGATATGAGCTAAGGTTGTACTTCAAACCAGCATGGCTTCCAGGGCCCATGGGACTGCAGTGGGTGTTGAGGCACATATCTAGCCATTGTGGTGGGGGACCCAGATGTGGCTTATGTGCCCCTGCTTGAAGATAGCTGCCCTGTTCTTTCAGAGCTACTAAGGTTCCAAGCACTTCTTCCCCAGGCCTCAACTTGGGACTTATTGTAATTATTACAGCTTTGGGGGAATGGCTTCCCCAACAGAAGTGTTACAGCTCTGCCCCAGCAGGCAAGGTTTCCCCAGTGCAAATTTAACAGCTCTGCTCTGGTAGGGGGAGGTTTCTCAATGCAAGTGTTACAGCTCTACTCTGATAGGTATCCTGGAAATCAGGAGACAAGAAATTCCACAAAGTCACACCAAACAACATAACTCACACAAGGTACTTTTTGAGATGGAAACCCCAAGAAGGTGGCTCCTCTGCTTTGGTGAAAAGCCACAGGGAACTGAGCAGAAGCTAGTCTATACAGGGGGTTTCTTGGGGGTGTGAAGCTTTCCAGTTTGACCTGGGATTGATGAGACTTTTGTGAACTGATTGGGGGGCAAGCTCAGAGACTGACAGAATTCTTTTTCCTGGCCCAGGTCATGGGCTTGGAATCAAGTCAGGGTCAAAATGTTCTTTCCTTGGCCCTGGTCAGAGCCTTCATGGTCAAGTTCTTTCCTTGGCCCTTTTACCCTAAACTTAGCATTACCTCTCCTGGCCCTATGATATTCAATATTGTAAATACACTTTTTTAATCTACCTCCATGAATGACTGGGAAGGGATCATTTCTACTCTCCACTCACTGAGCAGGATCTGGACATGAACAAGGTGGAGAAACTGACCATTCAGCTATAGATGATGACCTGTTAGAGGAATGAACTGCACTGAATCTTGGACCATTATACTAATAATGATTTGAACAGCAGGTAGTCATTATGCCTAGTTCTCTGTTGACTGTCTTGAAACCACTGTGTCAAGCCCAGGTTTCCTCATGGACAGGAGGATGACCTATTGGTGTCCTCATGCACAAACTAACTTTCCTGAGTGCATCTAAGAGGCAGAACTTGATGCCTGGGTGGGAGTGAGATGGGGACACAGGCTGGACTGCTTCATGAAGAGCAGAGTCTGTGGCCTGAATCACAGTCTGGGTATAGGGGCAGTATTGTGTGATTGTTCATCATGTATTTCAAGATGTCTTGACAGGTGTTGGCTTGCGGGAAGTGCAGGGTGTTGTGAGTTTATGTTGAGTCTTTGTACTTGACCAGCAGGTGATTGTGTGCTGATGGCTCTTGGTAGAGTGTCTCATAGTAGGGATGGTGGGTTTTAGGATAATAAAGGGGGAATTATAGGAGAGAGTGAAAAAGAAAAAGGACACATCAGAGGGTAACAATGTCAAAGTCATACTGTGGATGCAATGAGGATGAATGTGATTTGTATTAAGTGTAGTTAGACACAATGGTGATATCCAAGCTGTGGTTCTGTCTAGGGAAGTGTGCCCCTCAGCTGATGAGTCAGTGAGAAAGCAGTAGGCTGAGATGTCCTGGAAGACAGACAGTCTTGCAACAGGAAAGTTTTTAAAAGAATTGGTAATTTAGTTCTCAGTTTGGACAGTGGTTAAGAGGACTAAGGAGCTTGTGTCAAGTTTTACTGTTTATGTACAAGAATGTTGGTAGTCTGTTGAGGATTCCCTTTGCTTCAGTGTCAGGAATGATGAACTACTTTTATGAACACCAGTGTGTGGTTGTGTGTCAGTGTGTGTGTGTGTGGAGATGAGAGGACCAATTCAGGGAGTTGCTTCTCTCCTTCTACCATTTATGTGCTGGATTTTGAACTTAGGGCATCATGTTGGGAGGCAGGCCTGTTTAGCCAATTGTCTCTACACTTATTTCTTTTTTAATTACAAGCTTCATGAAAATTGGTAGAGTCTACAATTTTGAAGCTCATGGGGAAACTTCTAACACCTGAAACAGTGTGAAATTATGCCAAACATATAGGGTTATGATTTGGTTCAGTCATTAGAAAACTTGCCACTTGTTTGTAAGGCAGCAAGCTTGAGTATCACGAAGCAACATAAGACCTGATATTCATGCCAGGGTGCGTCTGTGGCTGAAGGAGCCTACTGAGAGACTGGAGATGAAGACAGGAAATCTCTGGAACTTCCCCAGAGAGCTAGCCTGAGGGTCTCATACAAGAACAAGCTGTAAATCTCACACAACCAGCACATAGAGGCACAAACACATACACAGACACACACATGTACATACACACACATACACACATACAACATTAGACATCACTGAACTCATGGATTGGGGTGAGTGTAGCTGGAGTTTTCCTGCCAGGCCCACAGTCAGGACAAATCTCTCTCACCTGCCAGTCCTGCAGCTGGTCAGACCCAACCAAGTAAACACAGAGACTTATATTGCTTACAAATTGTATGGCCATACCAGGCTTCTTGCTAACTGTTCTTATGTCTTAAATTAATCCATTTCTATAAATCTATACCTTGCCACGTATCTCGTGGCTTACCGGCATCTTCACATGCTGTTTGTCATGGTGGTGGCTGGCAGTGTCTCTCACTCAGCCTTCCACTTCCCAGCTTTATTCTCCTCCTTGTCCCGCCTATACTTCCTCCTGCCTGACTACTGGCCAATCAGTGTTTTATTTACTAACCAATCAGAGCAACACATTTGCCATACAGGTTTTGAGTTATAAGGACTCAGCATTACACAAAAATGCTTGTTGAACACAAAAACAGCCAGGTGGTGGTTTCAGCATTTATTTGTCAATGGATTATTTAAAAAGCAGTTTGAAAATACAAAAAATTGTGGTGACTTCTGGGAGTGCTAGAGAGGGATGCTTGGAGGCAAAATCAATTTCATGGTCTACCAAACCAACCTCTTAGGAGAGAACATCAGTCTCAATGAAATGCCAACACACTGTCATGACTGAGACAAGGCTGTGTTGCTTTAAGGGCAAGGAGGACAAATGAAATAGGAATACTAACTACATGATTGCCATTTATACTATGTTAATTCTGCCTATCCATGAGCATTGGAGATCTTTCCATTTTCTGACATCTTCAATTTCTTTTTTCAGGGACTTAAAGTTCTTGTCATATAGGTCCTTCACTTGCTTGGTTAGTGTTACCCCAAGGTATTTTATGTCATTTGTGGCTATTGTAAAGGGTGATGTATCTCTGATATCCTTCTCAGCCTGTTTTTCAATTGTATATAGGAGGGCTACTGAGTTTTTTGAGTTGATCTTATATTCTGCTATGTTCCTGAAGGTGTTTATAAGCTGAATCAGTTCCTTGGTTGAATCTTTGGGGTCACTCAAGTATACTATCATGTCATCTGCAAATAGGGAAAGCTTGATTTCTTCCTTTCCAATTTGAATGCTCTTAATCTCCTTATGTTGTCTTATTGCTCTGGCTAGAACTTCAAGTACTATATTGAATAAGTATGGGGAGAGCAGACAGCCTTGCCTCGTTCCTGATTTTAGTGGAATCGCTTTGCGTTTCTCTCCATTTAATTTGATGTTGGCTGTTGGCTTGCTGTAAATTGCCTTATGTTCAGGTATGTTCCCTGTATTCCTGATCACTCCAAGACCTTTATCATGAAGGGGTGTTAGATTTTGTCAAATGCCTTTTCTGCATCTAGTGAGATGATCATGTGGTTTTTTTCTTTGAGTTTGTTTATATAGTGTATTACATTGCTGGATTTTCCTATGTTGAACCACCCTTGCATCCCTTTGATGAAGCCTACTTGATCATGGTGGATAATTGTTTTGATGTGTTCTTGGAGTCTGTTTGCCAGTATTTTATTGAGTATTTTTGCATCAGTGTTCATGAGAGAGATCGGTCTGTAGTTCTCTTTCTTTGTTGTGTCCTTGTTTGGTTTAAGAATCAGGGAAATTGTAGCCTCATAGAAGGAGTTTGGTAATGTTCCTTCTGTTTCTCTTGTGTGGAACAATTTAAAGAGTATTGGTATTAACTCTTCTTTGAAGATCTGGTAGAATTCTGTGCTGAAACCATCTGGACCTGGGCTTTTTTTGGTTGGGAGACTTTTAATGACTGTTTCTATTTCCTTAGGGATTATTGGACTATTTAAATAGTTTATCTGGTCTTGATTTAACTTAGGTATGTGGTACCTATCCAGAAAATGATCCATTTCTTCTAGATTTTACAGTTTTGTGGAGTAGAGGTTTCTGAAGTATGATCTGGTGATTCTCTGAATTTCCTCAATGTCTGTTGTTATGTCCCACTTTTCATTTCTGATTTTGTTAATTTGGATGCTCTCTCTCTCTCTGCCTTTTGGTTAGTTTGGATAAGGGCTTGTCTATCTTGTTGGTTTTCTCAAAGAACCAACTCTTTGTTTCATTAATTCTTTGTATTGTTCTCTTTGTTTCTATTTTATTGATTTCAGCTCTCAATTACAATTTTCTGGCATCTGTTCTTTCTGGAGACTTTGCTTCTTCCTGTTCTAGACCTTTCAGGAGTGCTGTTAAGTCACTAGTGTAAGATGAATTTCCCTCTTAGCACTGCTTTCATAGTGTCCCATAAGTTTGGGTATGTGATGTCTTCATTTTCGTTGATCTCTAGGAAGTCTTTAATTTCTTTCTTTATATCTTCCTTAACCCATTGGTGATTCAGTTGAGCATTATTCAGTTTCCATGAGATTGTAGGCTTTCTGTAGTTTTTGTTGTTATTGAAATCTAACTTTAAACCATGGTGGTCTGATAGAACACAGGAGGTTATTCCAATTGTTTTGTATCTGTTGAGATTTGCTTTGTGGCCAAATATGTGATCAATTTTAGAGAAGGTTCCATGAGGTGCTGAGAAGAAGGTATACTCTTTTTTGTTAGGATGGAATGTTCTGTAGATATCAATTAAGTCCATTTGAGTCATAACATCAGTTAAGTCCTTTATTTCTCTGTTAAGTTTTGATTTAGGAGATCTGTCCCTTGGTGAAGGTGGGGTGTTGAAGTCTCCCACTGTTAATGTGTGCGGTTTTATATGTGGCTTAAGCTTCAGTAATGTTTCTTTTACATATGTGGGTGCCCTTGTGTTTGGGGCATTAATGTTCAGAATTGAAACTTCATCTTGGAAGGACTTTCCTGTGATGAGTATGTAATGCCCTTCTTGATCTCTTTTGATTGATTTTAGTTTGAAGTCTATTTGGCTGGATATTAGGATGGCTACACCCACTTGTTTCTTGAGACTGTTTGATTGGAATGTCTTTTAGCAGCCTGTTATTCTGAGGTAGTGTCTATCTTTGAATTTGAGGTGTGTTTATTATATGCAGGAGAAAGGTGGGTCCTGCTTTCATATCCATTCTGTAAGCCTGTGTCTTTTATAGGTGAATTAAGTCCATTGATATTAAGGGATATTAATGACCAGTGATTGTTCATTCCTATTATTTTTTGGTGGTAGTGTGTGTGTACTTCTCTTCTTTGGGGTTTACTGCTGTGGCATTATCTATTGTCTGTGTTTTCAAGGGTGTATCTGATTTCCTTAGGTTGGAATTTTTCATCTAGTGCTTTCTGTAGGACTGGGTTTGTGGATAAGTATTGTTTAAATCTGGCTTTGTCTTGGAATGACTTGTTCACTCTGTCTATGATGATTCAAAGTTTTCCTGGGTATATTAGTCTAGGCTGGCATCCATGGTCTCTTAGTGTCTTCATTACAGCTGTTCAGGTCCTTCTGGCTTTCAAAGTTTCCATTGAGACATTGGGTGTTATTCTGATGGGTTTGCCTTTATAAGTCACTTGTCCTTTTTCCTTTGCTGCTCTTAATATACTTTCTTTATTCTGTACGTTTAGTTGTTTAATTATTATGTGGCGATGGGACTTTTTTGGGGGGTCTAGTCTGTTTGGTGTTCTATAGGCTTCTTGTATCTTCATAGGCATTTCCTTCTTTAAGTTGGGAAAGTTTTCTTCTATGATCCTGTTGAATATATTTTCTATGCCTTTGAGTTTGTATTCTTCCTCTATCCCTATTATTCTTAGGTTTGGTCTTTTCATGGTGTCCCCAATTTCTTGGACATTTTGGGTCATGACTTTGTTGGCTTTAGTGTTTTCTTTGACTGAGTAATCTATTTCTTCTACCGTATCTTCAACGCCAGAGATCCTCTCTTCCATCTCTTGCATTCTGTTGGTTATACTTGCATCTGAAGTTCCCGATCGTTTACTCAGATTTTCTATTTCCAGCATTCCCTCTGTTTGTGTCTTCTTCATTTTTTTTATTTCCCTTTTCAGGTCTTGAACTGTTTCCTTCATCTGTTTCATTGTTTTTGATGATGTTCTTTCAGGGATTTATTGTTTTCTTCTGCTTTATTTGTCCTTTCCTCTAGTATTTTATAGCGTTCTTCCCATTTTTTGTTTTTCTTTTCCTCAATTTCATTTGTGATTTCTTCTATATAAGCCTCTACCTTCTTCATGGTGTTATTAATAAGGTTGCTTTTTTCTGCTTCTTCCATTTTGTGATGTTCAGGTCTAGCTTTTGGAGGAGGGCTAAGTTCTGGTGATGCTGTACTGCTCTTCATTTTGTTGTATGTACTTCTGCCTTGATGTCTGCCCATCTCCTTGTGGATTCGTTCTTGGTCTTATCAGTGCTCTTGGTCCAGACAGAGCTGACAGATTCAGGAAGCCTCTCTCTCTTGTCCAGATGGGAGCTCCAGGGCAAGGATGGGAGCTTTTGTCCAGATGGGAGGTCTGGGGCAGTATGGGAGCTGGGGGCTGGTCTCTAAGTCTCAGAAAGTGGCTGTGGTCTTGGGCAGATGGGCGTGGGGGCAGGGCGTGGAGTTTGCAGGGTCTGCCGGGGGTCTTCCCAGTGGGGGTGTAGGGGATCCTGCCTGATGGCCAGAACCTGGGGCCAAGTTGGGCAGGTCTTCCCCGGAATGGCTGGTGCCCAGGGATGGGATCTAGGGGCAGACCTCTTTGGGTCTGACCCCAGGCACTCACCTCTTGTCCAGATGGGAGGTCCCTTTAAAAAACTTTATCAGTCATTTGGTTTACATATTTTGGGAACTATCTGTTTAGTTCCATTGCTGTGGATATCGCTCTGTATGCTATGAGTGTGTTGCTCTGATTGGTTAATAATTAAAGTGTTGATCAGCCAAGTAAGAAGTATAGGTGGGACAAGCAGAGAAGAGAATTGTGGGAAGGGTCAGGAGTCGCCAGCCAGACACAGAGGATGCAAAATGTAAAGATACTGGTAAGGCACGAGCCACGTGGCAAGGTATAGATTTATAGAAATGGGTTAATGTTAGTGTAAGATCTAGCTAGCAAGAAGCCTGAGCCATTAGGCCAAACAGTCTGAGTGGCTGCAAGAGCCTGGTGGACACAGAAAACCTTCTGGCTACATTTCGTGCCCCATTTTTTAAATTGGGTTGCCTAGTTTTGTTGTTGTCATTGTTTTTATTTATTTATTTATTTATTTATTTATTTATTTATTTATTTATTTATTTATTTATTTATTTATTTATTTATTATTCATTTATTTATAGACAGTTTCTCTGTGTAACAGCCCTGGCTATCCTGGAACTTGTTTTGTACACCAGGCTGACCTTAAACTCACTGAGATCTACCTGCCTCTGCCTCCCATGTGCTAGGATTCAAGCCGTGCACCACCATGGTCCAGTTGGGTTGCTCTTTTGCTTGATGTTTGTTTTTCTAGTTAGTTAGTTAGTTGGTTAGTTAGTTAGTTAGTTTTAATATTCTAGGCAGCAGCCTTCTGTCAAATGTATAGCTAGTAAAGATTTTTTCCCATTCTGTAGCCTGCCTCTTTCTCCAATGATGGTGTCCTTTGCTGTATAGAAGCTTTTCAGTTTCATATGGTCAGTGATGGAATCCTTTCCTAGTATGAGACAGTGGGTTTGAGTCCAACACTTAAAAAATTCTTGCACTTCATTTACACTATAATCATATTCCCATTAAAGCATATAGTGCTACTAGATAGGGTATGCATTACTCTCACACATAGTACATCCTTCCTTTATTCTCTTGCCTTAAACGTGCACGTCACTTGGTAGATTTATTACTATATTTTCAATCCAAATCAATCATATCTTAACTTTCCTTCATAAACCATTGCATGTTTATTTCTTACAGGTATTTTACCTAAAATTTATCTAGAAATATTTTATAAGACATACACTCTTTACATATTAACTATAGAACTTTGTTTTGTTTGTTTTTTGAGGCAGGGTTTTTCTGTAGCTTTGGCTGTCCTGGAACTTGCTCTACAGACTGTGCTGGCCTCAAACTCATGGAGATCCACCTGCCTCTGCCTCCCAAGTGCTGGGATTAATGGCATGGGCCACCACCCCCTGGCATAAAACTTTTTTAAAGGACTAGAGATATAGCTCAGAATTTTTTCCTTTTTTAAAAACTTACTGTTTTTCTTATTAAAGTTCTATTCGATTGGTGGTGGCACACGCCTTTAATCCCAGCATTCAGGAGTCAGAGACAGGCAGATCTCTGTGAGTTTGAGGCCAGCTTGGTCCACAGAGAAAGATCCAGAACAGGCACCAAAACTACACAGAGAAACCCTGTCTCAAAACACACACACACACACACAAAAAAAAAAAAACAAATGTTTTATTCATTTTACATACCAACCACTGATCCTCTTCTCTTCTCTCCTCCCCTCCCCCCAGCCTCCCCAGCAACACACCACCCCATTCACTCTTCCAAAAAGGTAAGGCCTCACATGGGAAGTCAGCAAAGCCTGATACATTCAGATAAGGCGGGTCCAGGCCCCTTCCACTGCATCAAGACTGTGCAAGGTGTCTCACCATAGGTACTGGGCTCCAAAAGCCAGCTCCTGCACCAAGGATGGATCCTGATCCTATTGCCAGGGGGCCCTTAAGCAGACCAAGCTACACAACTGTTTGGCTTATGCAGAGGGCCTAGTCTAGTCCCATGGAGGCTTCACAGCTTTTGGTCTAAAGTTCATGAGTTCCCACTAGTTTGGTTTGGTTGTCTCTGTAGTTTTCCCCATCATGATCTTGATGCCCCTTGCTCAGAGAATCCCTTCCCTCTCTTCAACTGGACTCCTGGAGCTCAACCTGGTGCTGGACTGTGGATCTCTGTAAATGCTTCCATCAGTTACTGGATTAAGGCTCTATGATGGCAGTTAGGGTGTTTGCCAATCTGATTACCTGGGTAAGCCAGCTCAGGCACCCTCTCTACTATTGCTAGTAGTCTAAGCTGGGGTTATCCTTGTGGATTCCTGGGAACTTCCCTAGCACCCTATTTCTCCCTATGCCCATGATGTCTCCCTCTATCAAGGTATCTCTTTCATTGCTCTCCCACTCCATCCCTGTTCCAGCTTGACCATCCTGTTTCCCTATGTTCTCATCTCCCATCCCCTATCCTTTACCTCCTCCCCCCCAGCAACCCCAGTTTACTCATCGAGATACCCTCTGTTTCCCCTTCCCAAGGTGATGCATGCATTCCTCTGAGGGTCTCCCTGTTTCCTAGCTTCTCTGGAGCTGTGGGTTGTAGTCTGGTTATCCTTTGCTTTACATCTAGTATCCACTTATAAGTGAGTATATACCATGTTTGTCTTTCTGAGTCTAGGTTATCTCACTCAGGGTGGTATTTTCTAATTCTATCCACAGCCGTGTGGCAAAACAGAGATGAATAGAAATAGGTTCATTTAAGTCGAAAGAGCTAACTAGCAAGAAGCCTGAGCCATAGATCAAACAGTTTGAATTAATATTAAGCCTTGGACAGGTTATTTGTGAACAGGTGTGCAGGAGTGAATAGTCCCTCTACAGCAGAACTATAGTTCTAGTTTTCCTAATTTCTTTTTTTTTCCAACCCCCCCTAATTTCTTTTTTATTTTAAATGTTTTATTGATTGTCTGTTGGCTTCACATCATTCATCCCAATCCCACTTTCCCCCCAACTCATTCCCTCACACCTGAGCTCTGCCCTTGAAACCTCCCCCACAAAACAAAACAAAATTTAAAAGAAAACCCAAAATGAGAAACAAAAAAAATCTTGGAGAGGAGGCTGTAGTGTGATCCAGTGAGTCCCTTTAGTCCATAGATCTTTTCTTGTGAGTGTTCCAGGCCTCTCTGGCTTCTCTACACTATAGATGGTGGACCTTAACTTGTTGGATATCCTATTGATGAGGCCTTGTGTCATAGAGATCCTGCAGCTTTGAATAGGCATGTCCCGGCCTTTTGAATGCTCCACAGTTCATAGATGAAGATGATGCTAGGGTGGGATAACTGAGCCCTGGTCCTGGTCTGGATGGTAACAGTTTGGTTAGCTCACCACCTTTCCTCACCTCACCACCCAGGCAAGCTCTCCAGCACTGTCCCAGCTAGCTCACCCCATGCATCCGGCAGAATGGAGAGAGGCCAGTTTTCCTGCTCTCACGCCCTCGTTTCTGACTTACTCACCCTTGGACCACAAGAGACAGCTCTGCTGTTTTGTCCAGGTGAGGTGCCGAGCCCACAATCCCAATTGCTGCAGTTGGTGAGAGGCTGCCCCAGCTCTCCTGTTCTGATTCCTCAGAGGCCAACTCTCCCACCAGCAGCAGGTAGCATGTGCTTAGGTGGGGCAGACATCTCTCTCTCACCCTGAACAACACAAGGTGGAAGAAGGAGGTGGACTCAGTTCTTTGCTCACACAACCTCAGGGACAGCTCACTGGACCACCACTAACAAGGTACTCTCTAATGTACTGCTCGGTCCAGGTACAGGACCCACTCACCCGACTGCTACAGTTGGTGAGGAGCAGGTACAGATCCCCCATTGCTGTAGCCTGGAAGGGTGAAGTTAATCTGTGTTAACCTACCCTGTCTTTGGAGGTAACAGGAGCCAATGACATCAACATAGACAAGGCTGTTGCAGGGCAAGGGATACAGACATGTCTTTTAAAAGCAACCTAGACCTGGAGGACACCAGGGCCCCTAGTGGCAGCATTGGCCACTCAGATCTGTATGGCCCCAGCAGAAGCACAGCCCTTGGGCACTAACATGGACCTAGATGGAAGCCTAGACCTCTACCTCCCTCTGTGTGGTCTTTGTTGTCAACACAGGCCATGGACATGAATACAGATATTGGGTGTCTTTGAAACATCGACCCAGACATGGTCCTAGACTGCAGCCCAGACCTGGATGTGACCATGGGCCTGGTTGGCACTGTAAGTCACTCATATTGGATTGGACCCAGCAGCACCATGTGCACAGGTAGTGGCCCAGATTCCAGGCATCTGCACTGTCTTTGATGGCCACAGGAGCCTGAGACATCAAACAGACCCTGGCTGCTCCAGGGCCATGGACCCAGACACACCCCTCAGCAACAGCCCTGGCCCAGATGTCATTATGGTCCTAGGTGGCAGCACAGGCTTCTAAGACACACATGCTCTTTTGGGGGGCATATCATTTTGACAACAACATGGTCATAGGTGGTGGCCCAGACTGCAGGTGGCTGCAAGGCCCTCACTGGTAAAATGAGATATGGATATCAACACAGACCCCCACAGCTTCCTCAGGGCCAAAGACAGGACATGGCCCTTGGCAACAGCCCAGGAAAGGACATTATCATAGCCCCAGGTGGCAAGCATGCCATGGATTTATTTAATGCTCCCTTAATCAATGTTTTCATTTCCTGAGAGGCTTTAGAGCAATACTGTTATGTTTCTCATTAATTGGGTGCTCATTATCTTTTCAGGAAATGTGTATACAGAATAGTATCTTTTAGGGAGAGCTAAATATATGGACACAAAGATACAGTATCAATAGTTTTCCCAACATACAATGGATATCCACATCCTAAGCCCTGTGTAGACCTGGCTGACTGGGAACTCAATATATAGCAAAAGCAAGGCCCGTAAGAGTGTTCTGATGTTACAGGAGTTTCTGGGGTACTGGAGTGAGACAACACACCTGACCAAAGAAATTGGTTCTAAGAGAGAAGAGTTCAACATCACTTTATTATTAATAAAAATACAGTTATTTTACTAAATAAGGGCTTAAATAGATCAGTCAACATAAACAGTGAATATCCTTATCAAAATACCCAAAAAACCAACAAGAACAAATAAATAGCAAAAGCTCAATCTATAACAAAGAAAACCCAAAAAACCTAAGCAAACAAAACCCAACCAAAAACCAAACAAAAAAATTAAGGTCAGCAGCATTCTCTTGCTGCACATTTAGCAGCACAGACCTACAGCCTGTGGCTGGCCTTGGAAACATGGGAGGATGGTAGTCAGCGATTGTAAAAAGCCTTTTCAAAGCTAGTATAGCCATGCCTCCTGCAGGCTTTGTAGGCCAAGTCCTCCCAGGAACTAACAATGAGACATTTGCTAGAGGAAACTTTGTGTCCCTTGGGAAGCTTTTGATAAATTATCACCCACTGCTGATCCTGTAATATTCTGGTCACCATTTGATTCTTTCAGACACTTCTGTGCTTACTGGAGACCCAACAAATCCATGGGGAGCCCAAATCTGAGTGCCCAAGAACATCAAAGATGACTCAGGTGTCTTCTGTAAATCCTTTCTCAGGACCAGTCACTTCAGGCCATGCTGTGAAACTGAAGACTAACCACTCATTTTACATAAGGAGGAAAAATGACTAATTCGAGGAATGATGGACTGTAGAGATCTCTTTGGTGCATTATCTTCACCAACACTGGTACATAACATTGTGTCAGCTTCAACACTCAACTGGGGAATGAAATATGATGCTTTTGGGTGTGGTCTTTTTAGAGGAACTTGACATCAACACAATCATCCATGACACATTTCACACCACATAGGGAGGGCTGAGAACTCAGCTTGCCTAAGCCATCGACATTAAACTGAGAGAAATAGTCTTGCTCACCAACATCTCTACCCTCCATGTTGTAGTACCCCTCACAGTGTCCACTTGCCATTGAATGTCAGGGTTCTCAGTAATTCTTAGCTCAGATTTTCTGTGTCTCAAGCTCATTTTCGGTTACTTTCTTTTCTTTGGGAAGACTAAGTCAGCAGACCAATATATCTGTTTGGGGCTGGATCACCTGGAAGACAGCTGGTATTTTCCTCACTGGTGAGTTCACAGCTCTAAAGAAGTGTCTTCTGAGGAGGAGGCCTTGATCTCAGAGTATAGAATGTCATGGGTTTTAGGCATCTGTAGATTCTTTGGCCTCCTCAGTTCTCCCAAGATCTGCTATATGAGAAGGAAAGGCAATCAGACCCAGAAAAAATCAAGACCTATTCACACTGGAAGCCAAGGTCAAGAGCCCCCAGTCTCCCACCAACACCATGTTTTCTGGGGATGGGATGGAATGGTGGCTCACTTGTCTGTGAGACTTATTGTTCCTGCTGCAGCAGATCTGTCTGCAGGCGGCTCTCACCCTGGGCTGTGGCCTTTCCAAACTCAGACTGGAGATTTTCTGACCTAGAGGAGGAAGGCAGTTAGGGAACAGGCTTGGTAGGGACCTACCATGTCAGCTGTTGAGCCTGAACCAGCTCTAGTCAGCTGGACAATCCAGCATGACCTTTCAGCTTAGGTCATTCCCTGCACTCCCCAAGGGAGAAGGATCAGAGTGCACCTAGGCCTTGATTGTTTCCTCAGATTTTAAAATCTGCTAGAAGTCGAGGTGAGAAATATATTGTATGGGTAAGAAAATACAGCACGTTTCTCCAGTTGTCTAGATATATTACTTTGAGAAAAAAATGTAGTAATGACTGAGTAACAGTTCAGGGCAGATATACACAGCCCTGATTAGATACAGGTGAATATGAGCAACCTTGGAAATTGAATGTAGACCCTCTAGGAGAGCCTACCAAAGAAAAGCAGTGAAGGATCTGATTATTGGTAAAGAACAGAATCCTCCCTCAGTTCAATCCTCAACTCCTAAATGTTCTTATAACAGAATAATCTTTTCACAGGAAACAGATTCACACTGCAGAGAACCTGTAATCAGCAGGAGTGTGCTGCATGCAGATCTGTGCAAAGGTAGGAAATTCTCTCTAAAGGTGGTGTTCTGGAAGGAAAATAAAGTGGTAGAGGCACACACTGTCCTCCACAACTATCCCTCCTCCTGCTAGGCTGAGGACAGCCATAGGGAGATTTGTGGGGAGACAAAGGGGAAAGTGAGAAGATTCCAGAGAACTCAGATGGGTATAAGGGGTACACAAACCCAGAAACACTAAAGATCAAACATAATGTTTCCTGGAGAGGTTCTTGTTGACCGGGCCAGTACAATATCCTGAGATGTTCTTTCCCTGGCTGTGGCTGGGAGCTATTCAGATGGTGGGAATCCCAAAAGGACAGAGACCAGGGATAGGTGACTTACATGGTTCTAACCACTTCTCCCAGCCAGTAGTAGGCAATGTGGATGAGCTCTCACCTCATCTCAGAGACATTGAAGTGATGTTGCAGCTTTTCTGCCAAGTCCTCTTGCTGGGTGACCAGCTACTTCTGCTTCAGCAGGTCCTTCAGTCTTTCATCCAGGCTCTCTTGATCCTGTTCATTAGAAGATTGTGTTCTCAGTGGAGACTTGCTCACTCATATGCACACACAGAAATTCATGAACACACACAAGTACATGTGTGCACACATACAAGCACACTGTAATGCAGTAACATGTTTAGCTTCACAGTTTATGCTAACATAAGGAGCTCCAGGGATACTAATGAAAAGAAGGTAACCCTGTTGGATGAGAGAAGAACACAGAGGGCATGAGAGATAGGGAGTTCAGTCACTGAAGTGTCTATCCTGCAACCTTGTGCACAGACAGGTGGCCCTCTGGAGTCCTGGACAAAGTCTGCTTAAGAAGTTACCCAGGCTGTGCAATATAGGAATGTTCCCCAGCAAAGGACTACTGGATGGTCGTGCACCACCACACTGGTCTTGTTCACTGTTTCCAAGTTCCCCCAAAGTGAGCAACTTCCTTCAAAAGGGGCTCCCTTTCCCACAGGTTGCCTCACTTTGGACTCAAAGCAAAGAGCTCAGGAAACTAGAAAATCTCCATAACCAGGATCCAAAAGAAAGAGTTCCTTCCTGTGAGGTGTTTGTGCCAGGGAATTATTTGAGTTTCAAATGACTGACTAAGTCAGTACCAAATGATTTTATGTATTACTTTATGCTGAACAATATTATATGAAAGAGCCTGACCACAGTGTGCTTTTCCACTCAGTGAATGATGGGCATCAGGAGGCTGCTCCCAGGAGTGCTGATAAAACCTTGATGTCCCCTAGCTATGTGGGGACTATGTGGACACCTACTTTATGTTTTGGAATCACTGGGTCACCTGGGGATTGCAATTCAACTTTCTGAAGACTTGCGGGTAGCTTCTCACTGTGCTATACCATTTTACATTACCAGAAATGTCTGAGGGTCCTCATTTCTCCAAACCCTCCATGAGGCTGATTTTAACTCAGAGTAAACAACTTTGGAGAAAAGCAGTTACTGAGTGCTACAGACACAGCACATGTGGAGTAATTTAGACCCTCAGGAGCCTAAGTGGGGTGCACTGAGACAGCCCCCTTCTCACACCACAGCATGGCTAGGGGACTTCTGCTGGACTGAGATAAAGCTGGAAGCACACTGCAAGTCAGAATCTCTCAAGGACTAACATGCAGGCCAAGCTCCAAGGCCAAGGTTAACTGAGCCAAGGTTAGACAAAGGGGGAAAGCAAGTGGTAGCAGACAATGTGGATGAGGACAAAACAGGATACAGAGAAGACACAGCAAGACACCTGACCATTGAGTGTGCAGTCACCATTCACCCAGAGCAGAGAAGGACACAAACCCTCAGCCAGCCTATCCTACCTCTCAGACACCTTGATTTGCCACAGTGACCTCCTCCTAAACTTCATGTACCACATTCGTTTGGTTTGCTCCAAGCATTTCTGGGCAGATAAATATTTTTGTCTCTACAAATACCTGAAAACCATGGAGGTACAGTAGTTTTTGTCCCTTTGTTCTAGTGAGCTAGGAGGACATGCAGAAAGATGGGCAGCAGCATATATTATTTGATGGATGCCAAGTGAGGGGGCACAGTACTTTTTCAACAAAGTTGGTTCCATCATCATTAAAGATGAGTAAGTGAATATATAAATATGTAGAAATAAAAACAAATAAGAGAATTTAAAATCCACAGTACAAACACACACCTGGACCTATAAGCACCTGTACTCACAAACACACACAAATACTTATCCCTATATATACAGGAAACATGGACACACACACATATACACTCATCCACACATGGTCACATACACACATAAAGGAACACTACTGTGTAAGCAATAGACAGTATTCACACAAACACACACACAGAGAAGTTCATACACACATACATACAGAGATGCACAGAAAAGCACAACACACACACACACACACACACACACACACACACACACACACACACACCACACAAATACTTGCTGAACCTAGAGTGGTCAATGAGAAGACTGCTGCACCTGTTCTGATGTAGGGTGAGGTAGTGGGTCCTCTATGCTGTCTACAAGGCTCTTAGACTCAGCAATGCACTGCTACCTCGGCCTGCACTTACTTTTCCTTGAACGAACTTTATCCATCACAAAACCCCCTGACCCCACAGGTTCCAAGTTGACCCGTCATAGTGTTTTCACTAAACTTATCCTGGCTCCTCCACAGATGACCTTGATAGCCCAAGAAAAATAAAATGACCCACGGTCAACACCCAGGAAATTTCAACAGATGACAGTGCATATGATATGAATTCAGCCCAATGTCAGTCAGAAGGAGGCCAGTGACATCACCTGCAGTGCTTTTCAGGAACACAGCACTCTGCAAAACTATGAGAAGGAATCTGTTCTGAGACACAGCCGTGCACATGATATAGTCAGCAACACAATGTCAGCAAGGAGATGCACTGTGGGATTCTCTGTTGAGAAGCCAGAGACAAACCAGACATTTCCTGTGGTGTTAGCTCTGTGCACTGAAAGGAAAGAAGCCTACTGTTTATTTTTAAAATAGCTGTATTGTTTGATTTTTGTTATTTATTAGAGAACACATTAGCATCAAAACATTAAAGTAAACAGACAAAAGAGAAAGCAAATGTGTCCTTCCTCTTTCTGAGCAATTTAAATGTGTAACATTGGATTAGACAAAACAAGGCAGAAGGTCTACCTTGGAGGACAGGAGATCCAAAGAGTGCTGGCCAGCTAGATTAGCCCAAAGGGAAAATTTCTGGGCCAGTGAAAGACCTGGGCTCAAGGGAATAAGGGAGTGAGCAACAGATGACAACACGGATTTCATTATGTAGTCTCTGAACACACACTCCAAAGTCCATATTTACACATGCCTGCATAGATCACACACAGACCACAGAAATCAGAGTGAGCAGAAAACAATAGAGAGTACATCATGTTGTATGAACAGTTGAATAAAATATGCACATCAGGTGTTTCAACTGAGACCCACTACACGGCTATCCATCCCTTGGGGCCTAAAAATTCCTAGGAGAGCACACAAGTTATTCAGACTCTGTTGAGGTGATAGCAGAACATGTACTCATATAGCCTCAAATCAGTCACCCTAAAAATCAGCTTGTCAAAGTCCTCCCACATCTATGGGCATCCAGTCAGCTCCACACTGGAAGCTCCAGGATGGGAGAACTGTCCAGCACCACACACAGAAAAAGGACTGAAAGGGTGGTACTCAGGCTTCTGTCACTATGAACCAAGAGCTTGGCAAGAGGAAGAGAGCACACTGGGATGCAGGAAGAAAGGAGAAGACCACATGCCACCCAAAATGTTGACAATGAGAACCACTCACTTGGCACTGGGGCTGGACTCTAGGCCTTGAAGGCTGCTTCCTCCCTGTGATCTCACAAGACCCCTGCAACGCAAATGAGCCACAGACCACTGACATCATCAATGAAAGCTTTGTGTTGTTCCCAAAGTACCTCCCTGCATAGCAGCCCTCTGATCATAATGACATGTAGGTGTGTGATATGTGGCTGACCCAGCTCTCTGAGTGTACTGCAGCTTCTAGGAGAGCAGGAAGGTTTGCTTGACAATTATCCAGTTTCTGGCAAGAGGCTAACTCTCCAGAAAGACTCGGGAATGATCACAGAAATCAACAATTAGATGGTATGTAGGTGGGAGTCTGGATGGATGGGTGGATGGTTATATGGGTGTCTCTATGTTTATGGTTGAACAGGTGGACAGCCTGCCCCTGCTGTCTCAGCCTACCTGCTGAGGGTCACAGATCATCTCATGGGCCTCCATTAGGAGCCTCTTCAGCTCCTCACAGGACTCTTTCAGTTCAGTCTGCTCCTTCCACAGCAGTCTGTTCTTGAGTCTCAACACATGTACATTCTCCTTCAGATGAGTCCAATCTTGGAGGATCTGGCCATGGAGGTAACTGAAAATCCACCAAAACATGGTGTGTCCCAGCCAGCCTCCATTTGCCCTTCCTACGTCCAAGTACCACCAGTGCTGAAAAGTCCCAGATGCCCGGAGAGCCCACAAATGGAGCTCTCAGTAGCCAAGCCAGAATCACTTAGATGCAGGTCAAATCCAGAGAGTAACCTAATTCCAGAAAGATTCAAACTACTTCTGAAAACCCTGATGCCAAAAGGGATCCTGTGCCTCTGAGAACAGCGTGCAGTCCACACCTGTTTTTTAACTGTCCATGATACTGGGAAAGCAGGAGCAGGTAGAGGGAAAACAGTCTCAAAAGGAGGGAAAAAGCCCCAACCAGAATCAGTTCTGTCTATGGCTACCATGGAAACCAGCTCTGTGAAGCCCTGGTCAGAGCTCCAGAGGTACTAGGATACCTGACACTCTCTTCATGGTGCAAACCATTTTTCTATTAAGGGTCTCCCGAGGATGGCAGCACAATGCTTGGAGGGGCTCAGTGTCTTTTCACACTTAGCAAAACTGAATCCAAGGGCACAAGGCCAAGGACCACATGTCAGGCTGCTTGCTAAGAGGCAAACAGGCAAGAATCAGAGCCCTCACTTTGGGTGAAAGAGAAAGATGGTAGAATCAGTCCCTCCCAAGATAAATCCGGCACATACCTGTAGGATACAGTCTCCTCAATCAGCTGTTTGACCTTGTTCACACCATCACTGATCTCTATGGGCAATTTCTACAAGTCCGACATCACCAGCTTATGCTCTGCTTTTAGCATCCCAAAAGAATTCAGCCTGTAGTAGGGCATGGCCCCAGGAGAAACGGACCCCATGAACACAGGCCACAAGGATCATATGCAATCAGGCTATGTTCTGGACACCTCAGCCACATGGATGCCACAGCCTGGCACTTATACACTGGGACCTCCTGGTCCTTATTAAACTTCCTATCATGTCCTTAGGACAGAAGACGAAGGTTGTTCAAGAGAGTTATCCAGGATGCATGAGCACCCTCAGTGGACTTGGAGCTATAGATTATCTACCTGAGAAGTTCCCAGGAGTCTGTGCCACATATCTGGTGCCACCGGAAACCTATAGTGACATTTTTCCTGTTTTTACCACAGGGATTCTCATGTATGACTGTCTATTGCTACACAGAGGACCAGAGCACACATTGGTATTTCCAGGGAGGAGTCCCAGCTTCAGGAAGGCTTTATAAACTCCACAAGAGATTCCAAAGTTTCACCAAAGAGAGAACAGTGGCCAAGATGAAGCTCCCTGATGTTATCACTGGCATCCCATGGAAAATGTGAAAATGGCAAATCCTCAGGCCCTGCCACAGAACCTAGACTCCAAGGAGTACACACACACACCCTAATGCCCTCTAACACACACATTAACACACACACACACACACACACACACACACACACACACAACACACACACATGCACACATGCACACATACACACACAGACACACACACACACACACACCACATATGCTCAGAATGCACATGTGATACAGATAGTTTGCACTGTCTCAGAGTATAAGGAGGAGCCAAGAAAAGTTTCAGGATATTACATCCCCCCCACACAAACACACCACATACAGTCAGGTTGCCCATGAAATGCAGGTAGGTGGAATTGCCTCAGAGTATAAGGAGGAGGACAAGGGAGAACCACTGATAAACATCAAACCTTCCAGCCACAAACTGAGATGGATGAATGGGACCAGGCCCCTCCAGCTCTGACAGGAGCCTTCAGCACATAATCATCTGTTGGTCAACTACAAAGACTCACCACAAACTCACAGAACCTAGCATCTCCCACAAGCCAACACCTGCCAAGGCCTCTTGAAATGCATGTTGAGAACTCACACACTAATGTCCCTCTCCTCAGACTGTGATTCAGGCCACAGGGTCTGCTATTCATTTGGATGAATAAGAATAGCCTGTGTCTCCATCTCACACCTATCCAGGTTCCAAATTCTGTGCACTCGGGAAAATTAGTTTAGGCACAAGGACACCCTGGAGGTTCAGCCTCCTGTTCCTCAGGAAAGCTTAGCTACACACTGTGGGGTCAAGATGGTCAGCAGAGAACTGCACATAATGACTACCTGTTCTGCAAATCCTTGTCGGTATAACTGGCCAGGATTCCATGCAGTTCAATTTGCTCATATGTTATACTCTGTAGCTGAAGGGTGAGTTTGCATTTTTATCTTATTTTAATTTTCCCCCTTTTAAATGTTTATTTCATTTTTTATGTATACGGGTAATTTTCCTGCGGGTATGTTTGAGCACTGCATGTGTTCCTGGTGCCTGAGGAGGCTGAAAGAGTGTGTTTGAGCCTCTGTATGATTGCTGGGAACTGAACCCTCATCCTCCACAATAGCAGCCAGTGCTCTTAACTGCTGATACAACTCTCAAACCCACTTTTTCTTTCTTTGTTTGTTTTTGGAGATTGTCTTCCTATGAGGCTCTGGCCATCCTGGACTCAGTAGACAAACAGACCTCAAACTCACAGACATCTACTTGCCTCTGCCTTCTGAGTGCAGGATCAAAGGCATGGGCCACCATGTCCTCCTTCTGACTTGCATGTTTAAAGTGCTTACTGTACAGTGGGTCCTGTGCTAGCATTGAGGATGAGCACTAGACAACAAATCAAACCTCACACTGCTTCCACCTCCCTGGGAGACAGCAAGCAAAATGAAACACACCCAGGTAAGATGGAGGCTCCAGTGTCAGAAGGGCTGAAGATGGTCAGATCAGCTGCAGTCCACAATGACACCAGTGCTGGAAGGCTTTGGCATTATTACAGTTATGGTCATGGGGCTCAAGACTATTCTACACCCTCCACAGATCACCTCCTGCCCTCTGGTCCAGGCTGCCATATCATCCAGACAGCAGACAAGTGGCAGCCCGAACCATTGTGGGAAGTTGTGGGGTGGGGGCGCCTCCACAGACCTGTGAGCTTTTGTCCTGCATTTGGTGTGTAGCACAGCCTCAGTTTCTCAGGCTCCCAGTCCAACCAGCACCAACAGCCTAGGGATCTGGAATGGCCCATGTTTCTAGAGAGACCTACTTCATGCATGCCACCGTCAAGCTCATCCTCCTAAATTTATCCTGTTTCAAATCTACCTCTTCCTTCTGCTCCATTTCAGTGAACTTAACCCCCTGGGCGCCCCCATCCTGCTGTGCCTCGGTGGTACCCCTTCAACAACCAGATGTGTGGCCTCCCATGACTATAAGTCTTTGCCTTGGGCCAGGGCGGAGCATCTCATCAAATGCCTCCCCAACTAGACCCAACGATTAGAGGCTATGGTTGCATCCTACTGACTACCACAGCAGACAGCAGGAATGTCATGCAAAGTGCTGCCCCCTGCTAAATCTCTCTTGACCTGCATGTCCTGGCCTAACTTTGGTTTCCAGCTGCCTTCCTGTCTGTCCCATCTGCTCATGATCAAGGCGCTGCCCAGAGATGCAGAATTTATGGGACCAAGACAGCTCTTGCAGAGCTCAGGCTCCTCAACAGCGTTGATTCCTCCAGCCTGGACCCAGGTCTCAGCCACCCCATCTTCACCCACCTCTCCATCTCCAAGGCCTGAGGCAAGGGGGCGCCCTCTATAGGATGGGAGAGATGCTGCAGGCAGCACTGAGCCAGGATGGCACTAAGAAGGCCAACTTGCAGGCCTTGGCCTCAAACACTCTTGGGAGGCCCCACTCCTTCCCTTTCGGTGTTCTCCTTCAGTATTATTATTATTATCATCATCATCATCATCATTAATATCATCAGCAGCAGCAGCAACAGTAGTAATTACAAAGTTTTGTTATTGTACACATAAAAGCCAACAAACCTTTCATATGGATGAACAAAATTTCCACAACAGGGCAGCTGTGATGCAGGAAGAAGAAAACAGACCAAACACTTGCTCAGGTCTCAGATGAGATTGAAACAATGTTAGAAAAATCAGCCGAACACCAGCAGCTACCAAGCACGTTCCCGGTTTTGCTGTTGTGGTGGTTTGTGTTTTCCTTTTGTTTTGCTTTTTTAGTCAGAGTTTTTCTGTGTAGGCCTGACTATCACCAACATGGCTCTGAAGACCAAGATTGTCTTGAATACACAGACATCTGCCTGTCTGCCTCCCAAGTGCTAGGAATGAAGGCTTGTGTCACCATCCCGGTATCGAAAGGAAATCATGCAATCTAGAATCTCTGGAAGTAGTTTGAGGAGCATTTTGAGTTTTTCTTAGAATGTAGAATGGTTATAGCCCATCAGAAATTAAAGAGAAAAAAGAACGACCACATACTTTGTAGTTTGGCTCACATGTGGCATGCTTTTCTACTTCCAGCTTCATAAACCAGCAAAAAAAAAAAAAAAAAAAAAAAAATGGTTGCTGAATCGACCAGATCTACTGTGACATTGAGTATAAAGACATGTAGCAATAATGGGGAAATCATCTCAGTGCCTTCATAGGGCCGGAACTTGCCTTAAATCTTCCTCAACCAGAAAAGATTTCATTAGTGCTTGATATAATTAGAATGCCAAAGGGCTTCACCTGTACAAATGGAAAATAATTTTTATCATTTTTTATATAACTCTGCATGTTATGAAGAGGCCATCTCTTAGTGCTGAAATGGTCTGTAGTACATGAATATGTCTTGTTGAATGACAGTCCAAAGTTGTACTGTCATCTTTCATTGTAAAATGATAGCTTTGTCTCTAAGGCTTTACTGGATGGTGGATGAATGAGCAGTCACTTAGTGTGTATGTAGGTACAGTTGGAGCACCCTATGTGGAGTCTGCACTACTTTGAATGAAGTAGGATTTGAATGTAACAAGGTAAGTCAGTTAAAGTTAACATATTTTGTGGAATCAGTTGACTACAAATTGTGACTCTACTCAAGGTATTGTTAATATTTGGTGGTTTTCCCCCACTGAAATTTTCTTTTAAAAAGTTATCCAAATGATAAATCAGCATACCAAAATATCACTAATTGAAATGTAAATAGTAAATATATATGCTCATACCAATTGAGCATTTTCAGAAACTCTTAAAAGCTGATGTACTGGGTAGTGATTATCTATACATCACATGTAACATGCTAATGCAATCTGCTGTGGTCATCAATTTAAATCAAATAAGCTGCATATTATTTACTGGCAGTAATTTCTGTAGGCTCCATACCGGGAAGTTTTTTAAAAAGTGTCCTTTCCATTATCATTAAGTCTATCATTTCTTGATAAGGAGATGCAGGTACTTGTGGAGAATCATACCTCACATCAATGTCTATAATACTGTTACCTTCCAGATATATACTTTAATAGGAGATGAACACTCACTTTCTTTCCCTCATGGAAGTACTGAGGCATTTCCAAACAATCAGAGAGCAATCTCTGGCTATGGAACACAAGGGTACTGAAGCATTTCTCTTGAGTCCCAGGAGAGATTCCTAGAATGGGAAACCTGACTTCTGAAGAGTTATGAGGAGATCTGGTTAGCAGGGAGGCAATGTCAGTTCCCCATGACATCAGCGGTGTCTCATGCCTGGACATTCTATTGTATCCTGGAGACTTTAGAATGTTATCTGATGTCACCTGTGCTGTAGCAACACCAACTGCCTTTGGACAGTTGGTTCACTGCCCTTACAGTTCAGCCATGAACATGTTGGGAAGACTCAGGACCTTATTGGGTCGAGAGAGAGGAGAGGGAAGAGAAACCAGAGAGAGGCAGACACAAGCTGGCCGTCAGCCATTCCAATGTGAACCGTCAAGAAAGAAATGGTCCAGAAGATGGTACAGTAAGTTGTGGGCAGGAAATTGGGATGTTCCTGCAAGACGTGGGCTTGAGCTGAATCTTCCAGTAATGGAACACAGGAGGTAGGAGTCTCTGGGAACCAACTAGACTTCCCTGCTTGTCGTGGCTCCTGAAATTCAAGGATTCCAGAAGAGTAATTTGTCTGTCCCAGAAATCAGGAGCGGGTAAGGCCAAAGCTGTTGTGCTGGGAGCTCTTGCCTTTCAATCCTACGGGAGGCTAGGGGTTGAAAGGGGAAAAAAAGGACAGCATTAGGGTAAAAAGTTCAAGTGAATTGTGCCCAGCAAAGCAGGTCATCAATATACTTCAACCTCAGTGTCTTCATTTATTTACAGCCCATCAGCTCTATGCACCCTCCTTTGTCAATGAGGCGTCTTGGTGAGGATGGTGAACATATTCGGTCCCTGTGTGGCTTCTCCATTTTTGCCAAGTACTTAGAGTGACCTGTCAGGATATTTTTGCATCTTTAATGACCTGAGTGCTTGTGGACTGTGTCAATTTTATCTTGCATTTGAAAGCCACAGATTAGTGAACCCTGCAGCCAAGTTGAATGCAGAGTCCAGAGCTGTTAATAAGCCTGAGGAGGCTCTCTCCTTAGTTACCCAAAACATGTGCTAAAGGAGCAGAGAAAATCAGCTGGCTGAGACACCTATCTCCTGTCACAGAGATGGGAGACCTAAGATGTCCAGCGGGGGCATCTCAGTCCAGGGCAAAATTCTTTGGGGTGTCACTGAATTGCTTGCTTACATCCTTTCTCAAACACCTTCTCGGGTCTCAGGGTGACCTGTTCAATCTCTATGTCTTGTCACAATGCACGTTCACTTGTGTTCATTCATCTACCCACAGGGGCCTCCAAGGTGCCAACACCCACTCCAACCAGCCTCACAAAGAAGCAAGTGAAGCAGAAGGTGAAGAGCCTGACCACTCAGCTCCAGGTGATGACCACCCAACGGAATGATCTGAGAGATCGACTCATCTTAGTAACCGAAGGATCCTTGGACAACAGGTATTTACTGTTTCAAACTCCATGGTGACTGTCTCGGTTCCACAATTAAACCCTTAGTTTATTTTGTCTAAGAAACCGGCTTCTGGGAGGTTGGGTGTCCCTTTGCCCAACACTATTTCTCTAAATGCTTCCCTGAAGCAAAACCTGACACATGGGCAGGAGTGAGATGGGGACATAGACTGTTCTGCTTCCTACAAATGAAAATCAGAGCCTGTGACCTGAATCACATAACTCAGGAACTGAAGCAGTAGTGTGTGAATTCCCAGCATGCATTTGGAGAGATCCTGTTAAGTGGTGGCTAGTGTGAGAATGCTGTTATTTTTTTTTTTACTTTTCTGGTAAGACATTGTGTGCTGGATGCTTCAAGTAGCAGCTGGAGAGTTTTTGTACCACATCTTAATATGTGGCAGCAAGGCCTGGTACTGAAGTCTGCTGCTCTTGGTCCTCTCTAAGATGACACAATTGCATGCATGAATTTGTCATCTCAATGAGAGCATTTTATCCCCTTTCCCTCTCTCAATTTCTCTCTCTCTCTCTCTCTCTCTCTCTCTCTCTCTCTCTCTCTCTCTCTCTCTCTCTCTCTCTCTCTTTCTCTCTCTCTCTCTCTCTCTCTCTCTCTCTCTCTCTCTCTCTCTCTCTCTCTCTCTTTCTCTTTCTCCCTCTCCTCCATCTCGTGGGAACTCCATAGCAAGCTGTGCAGGACTCCTGAGGGAGCATATTCAGTCCCATCTGCATCCCTCTTAACACCCTGACTCTGCTGGCCTGGGACCAGAAGAGCAAGTGTATTAAGCAGCCAGAGGTCCCAGTACATAGGAGCCAGGATGTGGCATCTTATTAATTCCAGTATTATAACACACACTGAATTCATGTGATCCTTGAGGCCTGTATTTATGGAATTCTTTGCTTCTGGGTCCAGGCCCTACCACAGGCCAAATCCTTTCTGGGAAAAGCTCAAAATGGAACATCAGCAGGTCATGTCAGACCTGCAGAAGTTTGAGAATGAGAATTTGGAGGCCTCACAGAAGCTCAGTGAGCTGACCAAAGAGAAAGTCTTCCTTTTGTAAGTGCTTATCTTGGCAGGGACCCCAACTGTTGTACAATAGCCAACTCCAGTTTTCTTTGTCTCTGGACTGCAGGGTCTGCAGATGTGCTTCTAGTTTTTCTGCTTCTTAGCCAGCAGCATTGGCAAGAAGCCTTTGGACTTATGCCCCTTTACTCAGTTTTGCTAAGATTTAAAGAGACTATTAGCTCTTCCAAGCACCATATTTTCATTCAGTAGCCTCCAGTTCAGTGGTTATTAACCTTCCTAATGCTGTGACACTTTAATACATTGCTTCATTGTTTTTATAACCCCAAACCATAAAATTATTTTGTAGCATTGTCTTAAGTTTATTTTGCTACTGTTAATAATTTTAATGTAAATGTCTACATAGGCCATCTAATATGTGTCCCTTATGAAAGGCTCCTTAGATCCCAAAGGGTGCACAACCCACATACTGAGAACCACTGGTTAGATGAGCAATTGTCCTCAGGAGAGGGTTGTCAGGCAGGAGCTGACTGATACGGGATCTATGCACCCTTTGGGTCTCCTACTTCCCCAAGTGTACTTGAACATTACCTACTGGTGTTTCCTCATGACAGTGGACTGATTAGGACAGGTGGAGTACTCCTCTTGTTTATGGAAGTGCATGAATTTCTGTTATTTGGGGGGGGGTGTTCAGAAATAGTTTGATTCTTGCAGGAAATAACTGTTCTCTGCTTTTGACCTTGAGTGCCACTGTCATTACTGTTGAAGGTTCTTGTTTACATCTTCCTGTGAACCTGGGATAGGGTTGGGATGTTGAGGCATGGTGTTGTGTGTGACCAGAGGTGACTGACCTGGTCTTACCATTTGGAGTGTGTTTCCAGTGATCTGCAGAGCCGGCTCCTGATGGAGCAGAGTCAGCTCAAAAAGAAATTGGATATGCTGAGGCAAGAGAAGGAGATCATACTGGAGGATTGGGTCAGTGCTGAAGCACCACTTGGGTGACTTGCAAGTGCTCAGGAAGGATCAAGAAGAGATCAGTGACCACCACAACCAGCAACAGCAGGTAGGGACAGGGAGCTGGGTCACAGTTAGGTCCAGCATCATTTACTTATGTAACTTTACCAAATCTACCCATCCAGACACCTGTGCTCTATCTCATCACTTTCCTCATCCATACACCCATCCATCCACCCACTTGATGACATAAAATTGTTCATTCTGTGTCTGTGCATTAGTATTTCTGAGAAGTGAGTCTCCTCTGAGAATCTTGGTCATTGGCATGCAATCCCTGATACTCTTCTTGAACCTGTAGTCAATGGGGAGAAACAGGTCAATCACTCATCACACAGCTACATGTCATTATAATGGGAGGATTGCTACACACAGAATTGAGTTCAAGAGTAAAAATTTTTCCAACAATCTCCACTGGTTCAAGAGTATGCCCTCGTAGGCCATTTTAGTTCCCAGGAATGGAAAGCTGAGTTTTGGGACTTTGCTTAAAGGCTGGTGTGCTTATTTTAAAGATAACTGCTCCTCTATCACTTTGTTGTTTTCGTTTTCACCCCTTTCTCTGTCTCTCCGTAGTGTGTGTGTGTGTGTGTGTGTGTGTGTGTGTGTGTGTGTGTGTGTGTGTGTGTAATAGAGGCATGTGGGAGTACAGTGCATATTTCATGTGGATGACAGCTAGAGGAGACCACTGGGTTTCTCTCTTGGTCAGTCTCTGTCTTATGAACTTCAAGCAGGCTTTCTCATGTGCCCATGAGCTTGAAATTTCGTGAGATTGACTGACCAATAAGCGCTTGAGATTCTTTGTGTGTGCTTGCACATGTGTGAGAATGTATTGACTATACTATACTCAACCCTCCAATAAGGACACAATCTTGTAATGAACAGGAGCAGCAAAGAATGGAAGAGAGACTCCAGAGCTTGCTGAAGCAGAGGGAGGTGGTCACAGAGCAAAAACACCTGGCAATAAAGCTGCAGCATCATTTGACTGTCTCCCAGATGAGGTAGGAACCCAGGCTGAAGTTGGGGTATGGAGCCAATTTTTTCTTTTGTACCAGGGCTCTCTGTCCTTTGTGGGCTTTTGCTTATCATCAAGACTCCCTGCTCCAATCATGGGTAGATCAACTCAGAACTCAGAGTATTATGCTGGTCCCGTCAACAAGAACTTCTGTCCAGCAAACAATATGTTTGATACTCCCTGGGTCTGTACACTTGTGTTCCATTCCTCCCTTCTGATCAATCTGGTATGTTCTCAGCAGGTTTTCCTTGAACTCACAGAGCTCTGACTGCTTATGCCTCCCAAGTGATGGGATTTAAAGGTGTGCCTCACCATATCTGACTGAAATTACATTTTTTTTTTTTTTGGTTTTTCGAGACAGGGTTTCTCTGTGTAGCTTTGCGCCTGTCCTGGAACTCACTTGGTAGCCCAGGCTGGCCTCGAACTCACAGAGATCCGCCTGGCTCTGCTTCCCGAGTGCTGGGATTAAAGGCGTGCGCCACCACCGCCCGACTTGAAATTATATTTTTATTCAGGATTAGCACCTATGGAATGAGATTTGCACCCTTGTCACTATTTGATGTCACACTGGCTGTCTTCATTGTTTGAGCATTTCCCATGTAAAGTGTACTGGGGATATAATACGTTTAGTCATTGGCAGGATGAACCCAGGTAGATGTCTCTGAACCTTCACCAAGTGTTGTTGAACAGACTCCTCTAGAGTGTCAGGATGTAGATTCCCAGCTCTAGGCCTAAGGATAACACAGCTCTTCTTGTTTATTGACAGAGACCATGCAGTGACAATGTTCTCAGGCACATGGCTCAAGAAATACTGCTCTAGCATGAGAGGCTCCATCTTGTGTATTACCTGGGTGCAAAGTTGTATTAAGTCTATGTATATAAAATGAGGTGGTCTTTTTAAAATTATTTTTTATTCATTTTACATACCAACCACAGATCCCCCTTTCTTCCCTCCTCCCACTCCCCACTCACCTTCTTCCCTGACCCTTCATCCCCTCCTCCAACAGGGTAAGTTCTCCCATGGTAGGACAGTTAAGCATGATACATTATGTTGAGGCAGGAGCAAGTCCCTCCCCACTTTATCAAGCAAGAGGAAGGTGTCCAACCATAGGTAATGGGATCCAGAAAGACAGCTCATGCATCAGGAATAGATCCTGATCAAACTACCAGGGGCCCCTCAAACACAACCAGCTCCACACCTGTCACCCATATGCAGAAGGTCACAACTGTCAGTCTAAATTTCCTGAGTTCTTATGAGCTTGGTTCAGTTGTTTCTGTAGATATCCCCATCATGATCTTTACCACCCTTACTCATGTAATCCCTCTAAAAAAGACAAGAAGAAACACAGCTTGGAATTTTAAGGTTTTCTATATCAAACCTGTGACAGCATTGTACAACATGGAGAGGAAAATAAAATAATATCAATTAAAATCAGGAATAAGGACAGGTGTATGTGATTGTTCATGTCTTTAATCCAAGCTCTTTGGGAGCAAATGCAGGAAATCTCTGGCCTCTTGTAGCCATCCTAGAACATGTATCTAGTCAGCCAGAGATGCATATTGTAACCCTACCTACAAAGAAACAGAAATTAGACAAGAAAAAATGAGGTAGTTGATGAGAAACTCATCATGAACAGTCTGTGTATCTCCACAGTGCTATTATATATGACTTTAATATGCTACTCCTTTTATTTAAATGATGTCTCTATACTGTAGGAAAAAATCTGGTTCTTTCTCATTAGAGCACAGTACATATAGTACTCATATCAACATCTGATACTTGTTAAGGGCAGAAAATAATTCAAGGCCCAACTATTCTGTGACACTTATTCCTTAGATGTACATACAATGACTGCTGCCAAAGATCAGTGTTGACTGTCCAGCACAATTGAGTTTTTGTGATATCACTGAATGACAGGTGACATGGTGGATCCCCACCAGGACTCTGCCCTTACTAACTTCCTCCTCTAGGTCAGAAAATCTCCAACATGAGCTGGAACAATCCACAGCTCAGGATGAGAGCCTCCTGCCGACAGAGCTGCTGCAGCAGGAGCACTAAGTGTCATAAGCAAGTGAGCCATCATGACATCCCATCCCCAGCAACACGGCATTTGTGGGGTGGAGTTCTTCCTTGATTCTGGTTTCCTATGTGTGAATAGGCCCTGAATTTATCTAGCTAGTGATCAAGCAAGGCAGATCTAATTGACTTTTCTTCTCTCACAGCACCCTTTATGAGAACTGAGGAGGCTGAAGGAATCCATAGTCAACTAGAAACCCTGACATTCTCCACTCTATGATCAAGGCCTCCTCAGAACAAGACATGTACTACTACTAGTTGTGAAATCACCAGTGAGGCAAATATCATCTGCCCTGAAGGTCATCCATCCATAATCTGATCCATGAGTCTGTTGACTCACTAGTTATGGAATAAAGAAACCATCAAGAAGATGCTTGAGATTCAAAAAAATAAACACCAAGAGTTATGCAGAAAAAGCTGACATCTACCAGCAAGTGTTCCCAGTGAGGGCCACAACAACATGGAGAGAGAATATGTTTCCACTCATAGTTACTCTGAAAGTTTATTGCTACAAACTTTTGGTAGCTGACTGAGTGTTGAGCCCTTCATATGTGGAGGAAGATATGTCAACAGAGACTGTGTTGATGTCATGCTGCTATCCACACAGACCACAACAAGGAAGCATCATAATTACTCCAATCCAGTGTGGGAACTACTCAATTTCACTCACAGGTGATGATGAAGTGAATTGTTCTGAGAGATGATTTAGGAAGGATGTCACCATGAGCTGTTATGTCTTTTGGTAACAGATGCTCCCCGTGTCATTTTTTGCTCTTGAATGGGCACACAGACACATGTTGGCAGACAGAATCATATAGTGGACAACATGGCATAAGATCAACTTTGGCAAGGACTTAACCTAGAAGCCCCAAAGTGGCATGACCACACATGTCTTGAAGAGGTTATTTCAATTCAGGGTTGTCTTCCAACTTGTTTCCAAAGCCAGCCACAGAATGTAGGACATCTGCATGAAGAGAAAGCTTCTTATGTAAATAGTTTTGGTTTGTTTTGGGGTTTGCATGAATTTAGGTTTTGTTGTTCTTTGTTTTGTTTGCTGTTTTTTTTTATTTTTTTGGTTCTTTGTTCTTTCTTTGATTTTATATTTTGCTAAAGCTATACACTGGATATACTAAGCACCCCTTTAAGGCCCTATTCAGTTAAATTGCTCTAATTTCACAAATAAAAAATATTTTCCAACTCTTCATTCTTTTCTTTAAATTTTTTACTGAATTTACTTACCAACCACAGATCCAACTCAGATCACTCCTCCCTCTCTTGCCTACCACATTCCCCCCACCCTTCCTTCCCTCCTCCAACAGAGTAAGTTCTCACATAGGGGACAGATAAACCTGGTACATTCTCTTCATTCTGAATGTAGCTTTGTAGTCAGGTGTGGTGTCACACTCTTGTAACATTAGAACTCAACAGACAGAGGTGGATCTCTCAAAGTCCCAGGAGGCTTAGGCTACATTGTGAGTTCTCAGCTAGACAGGGTTACAAACCAAGATGGTATCTTGGGTGTGAATCGCATGGACTACTCCATGAATATCCACTTCATGGTGGAAAAAGATCCATATAAAACACCTGACTTCACATGTCTAGCTACTTCAAAAAACGGAGAATAGATAAACACATGTTCATGACGTGATCATTTATATCAACTTTTTCAGAAATACACCTATGTTTTCTAATGCATCTCAGGAAGTGAGAACATTACTTACAGGAGTATAGAAGAAATGAGGAAACCTATAGATATCTCCCTTTCCTTTCCTGAAATACAGCACCAATGACAGTGGCAATGCAGGGGTAGTAACCTTCTAGACATATTGAGATGTGGTCTTTTGAATGTGCTGTTGCCTTGACTATTCATTTTGCATGGAAATCTTTGAGATTCATTTACTTGTATTTATGTATATGGGTATTTTGTCTGTTTTCTATGCACCACAAGCAATCAGTTTGCACTGAAGCCAGAAAGGGCAATGGATTCCACATGGAACTGGAGTCACAGAAGATTATTAGCTGATTTCTGGGTCCTCTGGGAGAGCTACACATCCTCTTAAAGAATGAGTGATCTCTCCAGTCCCTGCACTTGACTTTTGTCCTTCTAGCCTCTCTAGTGCATTACTTGGACTGGATTACACCTAACCGAAGAGAGATATTTCTGGAGAACTGTAGGGACAGGACCATGAGGTAGGCATGGGAGATTACTTGGGATGCCAGGCATTCAAGCAGAGTGCTCCCGGGTTCAGGATCATCGCTCAGCATCTCTTAAGTCTGAGTTGGAGCAGAATATGTCACCTGTCATTTAGATGACAATGCAGAGTAGGCCCATCAGATGAAATGCAGACTTTTAAGACCCGCCTGGGGATGGAGATGGGGTAAGATATACCTGTGATGCACCAGCTAAGCAGTGTTAAGTGGAAACTTCACATTTGTCTGGGTGGATAGTATCTGCAGCAAAAGCCACATACCTCTGGTGGAGAGTGTATCTCTGCAAGGCTTGAAAGGGAGAGGGATGGTTGATGCTACACTTTCACCACAGCAGAAGTCACAGTGTATTGAGGAAAGGTTTCTTTCAGATGTGGGCTTTATTCTTCTGAAGTTCTCCTGGAATGGATCTGACCTGACTCACAGTAAGTCAGAGAGTTAATGTGTGAAGCAATTATCCTTGTAAATTCAAGTCTGTTTCTCTCAAACCATAGCTTTTAAGATCTCTAAAGCCAGAGAAGCAGGTGGTTCACTTCAGTTCCTTCCTTTCATTGGTCACTTTCTCATTCTTCACTGACTCTGACATAATACCTATAGACACACTGGGACCAGCTGAGACTTCATTCATCTTGCACTACCAATCACTGAACTGCAGCATGTGTTTCCCTGTCCATCTTTCCATTATTGGGAAGGAGCCTATGTTCAGTCATGCCTTACTTCCATGTGAATCCTCAGCATAGCTTTGTTTCTTTTAATAAATGCTACAGATAGATTAACACAGTTTCTTCTCCTTGTGTTTGTGGAGGGAGATAACAGTTTACTTTCTCAGACTAAACTGTGTAGAGTGTGTTATGTGGACTGGGGTGCTTCTTCTATCTCAGATAAACATGCCTAGTCTTCAAAGCATTCTGTCAGCTACTCACATGGTCATTCTTATGAGGGCTAAATTAACAGTTAAAGCTCATCTTGATGTCTGCCCTGTAGTAGCTGTAGCAGATGAATGGAGTTACAAGCCAGGAATACAACTTGGAGACAGAATACTTCCCTAGCATGTGCAATATGTTAGGTTCAAAATTAGTACATTATTTATGACGGGGATGGAAAATTCACCCTCTTACATCCTATGAAGTGAAATACATCAAACTCTTAGTTATCGTAGAAGCTTTAAAATTCTACCAACTCCGATTTTTGCCCTGCGCTAACTGTGACAAACATTCATTTTGAGGATTAATATTTCCAAAGTAGGATAGATATACACAGAGATCATATACAGAGATATGTAGCTTATTAAAATCTGTGGCTTTGATGATGGACTGGAAAATGTCTAAGCAGGTAAAGGTAATGCAGACAAGCCTGGAGACATGCATTTCTATCCCTGGGACCCACCTTATTAATAGAAAGAATAAAAAAAATCTACCAGAAATTGTTCTCTGAGTTGCATGTAGTTGGGGGTGCCAGGTCTTGACCCACTGAAACTAAGACAACTGTCTTCCCATTTCTCATTTATGCTAGAATATCTCCATCTGATGCACTCATATCAATATATTACTATATGTTCATTTGAGTGATTTTGGACTTTTTCTTATTTTAGTTTGGCAACAAGGAACCATAGAAATATATATCAAATCATTATGAGAAAAACAGATTAAGAGAATGTGGTCATCTTGAATTTGTAGATTTGCTAACCTTTGTTACTCCCCAAATGCCTCAACACATCTTCAAGAGATGCCTCACTAACATTTAATGTCTCTTTCTTATTCTCTCCAAGAGCCCATACATTGTTGTGAATGTCAAGACAGTGTCTATGGCTTGCCCGTGCCTCACTGATGCTAACAGACTCCTCTAATGAGGATGACATGTTCTGAATGATTCAAATTTGGTCCAGGTCACTGTCATTGCCTTCTGTTGTCATCCACATTCCTCTTAGCTGTGAGCAATCTATACACCAACCAGAGAAAGGGAATTCACAGAACTCCTGAGTATGACCCTGGGATGAACATGGTGAGAGCAGAGAACTAATGGCTGCAACTTGTCCATTGACCCATAACCATGTTCTGGCACATGTGTGCAAACACACATATAAATATACAGATGAATAAATGTATTAAAGTTTTGAGAACAGAATTCCATACCTGGCAACTCTCAACCTAGTCTTGTCAAGTGACACAGACATTTATGGGGAAATGATGAAGAAAAACCATGTTTCTGTCGAGATTTCTAAACAAATGTTGGAAGAAAGAACACGAGGCTGCCAGAATGTTGCTGGGGGGGGACCACAAAGGCTTTGGATGTTCTGGAAGGTTTGTTTCACATACAGGAAAGATGAAGACTTGGATCTGTGCATGTCATTAAGCACACGCGCGCGCGCACACACACACACACACACTCACACACACACACACACATACACACACATCTCTGATGTTTTCTAAATGGATAGAGACCCTCAGAGAGGAAGGAAACATTGACAATGTTGTGACAGTAGAGGGGAGACAATGTCTTTCCCCCTTTCTTCCCTACTGTCTCTGTCACATTCCACTACCATTTAGCACTATTGCATTCTATTTATTTTATTGTTAGCTGTTAACAATCTCTTTTTCTTCTCTTAATATTTTCATTCAGCTGACAATTATGGAGGTTCTAAGTGTCAGCAGGCACAAAGGGTAACACTGAAGGGAACATCCAATAAAGATGAGCTACCAGGCATGGTGGTGTGGTGACATGCCACTGATCTCAGCACCAGACAAGTAGTAACAGAACAATCAGGAGTCTTGGGCAAGCTTGGGCTACAAGAGACCCTCCCTAAGGCAATCCCTAAGACAATAAAATAAATAAAAATGAAGAACAGCCTGTCTTCACAGTGGAGAGAGAGCTGACAGAGCAATATGTGGAAACATGGCCTGACTTGACCCTGTGTGCTGTCTGGTTCTGTCTCCCAGAACATGTAGCAGTTGGGGAGCTGAAGTCTCTTATTTGATAGACCAGCCTGGAGATCCTGCAGCAGGCAGAACCCTCCCTAGCCACACAACAGAGCCAAGGCCTTGGAGACAATTGCTGGGCCTTTGGACATGAAAGCCTTAGGTATAAGTCAGGGATGCTCTCCAAGCTTACATGCAGTCATAAGCATCTTGGATACTTCCTAGAGGAGATTCATGTGGCCCTGGCTCACTGGAGTCTTACTGATAAAGTGAACAGTGTGCAGAGAAGGCTTATTATATTATTGGCCTGGCCAAAGTGTCTAGGCCAAAGCTCAGGAATCTGCATGTCACCAAGACCATCATTGGCACTACTTATCAACCTTCTGAATGCTGTGACAGTCTTGGGTAGACATCATTCCAGGGAGAGAGAAGCTGCCTTCATGAATAAAGGGAGCTTAGAAAACAGGTTCAGTTCACAATCCTTGAAACCAGAGAAATCAAATGCCATGGGATGACAGCACTGTTCTTCAGTCTCAACACATGTACACTCTCCTTCTGCTGAGTTCAATCTTGAAGAACCTGGCTGTGGAGGTAACTGAACAACCGCCAAAACATGGTGAGCCCCAGCCAGTCTCCTTTGCCCAAGTACCACCAGGGCTGAAAAGTCCCAGACTCCCAGACAGCCCAAGAATGGAGCTCTCAGTAGCCAAGCCAGCATCACTTAGATGCAGGCCAAATCCAGAGAGTAACCAAATTCCAGAAAGATTCAAAGTACTTCTGAAAACCCTGATGCCAAAAGGGATCCTGTCCCCCTGAGAAGAGGGTGGAGCCCACACCTGTGTTTAACTGTCCATGATACTGGGAAAGCATCAGCAGATAGAGGACAAACACTCTCGGAAGGAGGGCAGAAGTCCCAACCAGAATCAATTCTGTCTATGGCTACCATGGAAACCAGCTCTGTGAAGCCCTGGTCAGAGCCCCAGAGGTACTAGGATACCTGACACTCTCTTCATGGCACAAAACATTTTTCTATCAAGGGTCTCCCGAATATGGCAGGACATTGCATGGAGGGGCTCAGTGTCTTTTCACAGTTAGCAAAACTGAGTCCAAGGGACACAAAGCCAAGGACAACATGTCAGAGTGCTTGCTAAGAAGCAGACAGGCAAGAACCAGAGCCCTCACTAGGGTGAAAGAGAAAGATGGCAGAATCAGTCCCCCAAGATAAATCCGGCACATACCTGTAAGATACATTCTCCTCAATCAGCTGTTTGACCTTGTTCACACCGTCACTGATCTCCATGAGCAATTTCTGCAAGTCCAACATCACCTGCTTATGCTCCTTTTTCAGCATCTCAAAAGAATTCAGCCTGTGGTAGGGCATGTAGGTCCCAGGAGAAAAGGACCCCATGAACACAGGCCACAAGGATCATGTGGAATCAGGCTATGTTCTGGACTCCTCAGCCCCATGGAAGCCACAGCCTGACACTTACACACTGGGACCTCCTGGTGCTTACTAAATGTCCTAGCATGTCCTTAGGACAGAAGAAGAAGGTTGTCCAAGGGACTTATCCAGGATGCATGAGCACCCTCAGTGGACTTCAGCTATAGATTATCTCTCTAAGAAGATCCCGGGAGTCTGTGCCACATATCTGGTGCCATGGAAAACCTATGGTGACATTTTTCCTGTCTTTACCACAGGGATTCCCATGCCTGGGTACTCCTCCTTATACACAGAGGACCAGAGCATACATTGAGTATTTCCAGGGAGGAGTCCCAACTTCAGGAAGGCTTTATAAACTCCACAGGGCCGGGTGGTGGTGGCGCATGCCTTTAATCTCAGCACTCGGGAGGCAGAGGCAGGAGGATCTCTGTGAGTTCGAGGCCAGCCTGGGCTACAGAGTGAGTTCCAGGACAGGCTCCAAAGCTACACAGAGAAACCCTGTCTTGAAAAACCAAAAAAAAAAAAAAAAAAAAAAAAAAACCCTCCACAGGGGATTCCAATGTTCCATCAAAGTGAGAACAGTGGCCAAGCTTCTCAAAGTGGAGCTCCATGGTGTCATCACTGGCATCTCCTGGAAAATGTGAAAATGGCAAATCCTCAGGCCCTGCCACAGACCCTAGACCTCCAGTACACACACGCACCCTCATGCCTTTTAAAACACACACACACACACACACATACAAACACACACATGCACACACACACACACAAGCACACACACACACGCACACCACATATACTCAGAATGCACATGAAATGAAGGGAGTTTGCACTGTCTCAGAGTATAAGAAGAAGCTGAGAAAAGCCTCAGGCTATTACTTCCCCCACACACAAACACACCACATACAGTCAGGTTGCCCATGAAATGCTGAGAGGTGGAACTGCCTCAGAGTATAAGGAGGAGGACAAGGGAGAAGCAGTGAAAAGCATCAGACCTTATAGCCACAAACTGAGATGGATGAATGGGACCAGACCCCTTCAGCTGCTGCCAGGAGACTTCAGCACACAATCATCTGCTGGTCAAGTACAAAGACTCACCACAAACTCACAGAACCTAGCATCTCCCACAAGCCAACGCCTGCCAAGGCCTCTTGAAATGCATTTTGAGAGCTCACACACTAATGTCCCTATCCCCAAATTGTAATTTAGGCTACAGGCTCTGCTTTTCATTTGGATTAATTGAATGGCCTGTGTCTCTATCTCACACCTACCCAGGTTCCAAATTCTGCCTCACCAGTGTACTCAGGAAAATTAGTTTAGGCACCAGGACACCCTGGAGGTTCAGCCTCCTGTTCCTCAGGAAAACTTAGCTACACACTGTGGGGTCAAGACGGTCAGCAGAGAAGTGCACATAATGACGACCTGTTCTGCAAATCCTTGTCTGTATAACTGCCCAGGATTCCATGCAGTTCAATTAGCTCCTATGTTATACTCTGTAGGTGAAGGGTGAGTTTCTCCAACTTTGTCATCTGCTGCTCCTGCTCAGTGGAGGTGGATGTTTGGGTTGGTGTCTTCCCAGTAGTCCCTGCAGGAAGATAAAGGAAAGTGAACTTGTACACTTGAATGGCATAGGGCCAGGAGAATCCATGCTAGTCCCAAGAGGAAGCCCCGGGAAGAGGAAATTCTAGGGACCCACTGAGGTCCCCAAAGAGTAGGGCAGCTAACCTCAAATTGTACCCATGAGTTATATATCTGTCCTCAACCACCATGGCTGGGCATTTGTCTCCCTCTCTAATGCAGTTGCCCAGCCCTGGAAGGCATAAGGTAGCCCAGCCATGTAGATTTGGAGGACAGTGTCACCTCATATCTGATGTGGTGCAAGCAAGTCTTATTGTCCCTGGAGCTTAGCAGTACTAAGTCCTCATCACATGTGTCCAGGACCAAAGTATCTGAATGTCTCAGACTTTGGTGGATGGTCATGGGAGTTTCCCTCCCTTCATATTTGCATCAGATTCCCATGGAAACTGATGGAATCCACTAGGATAAAGTGCAGCAACACCCTACCCAGAGAAGGACACCTAATTAGTTACCACTTTGCCCCTGCTATCCCTCCTTTCCACTCAGAATGAGATTAAGGATGTCACAGAAAATCCACTTCAGGTTTGAAAATTCATGGCTCTCCCAAACTAACCATCAGACATTGTTTACTCTGGGTCTGCTCTTAGGAAACCCAGAGAAGCAGGATAAGTCCATTGCTTCCCAGAAATTCACAGATGCTGAGCCCCACTACTGGAAGGCCCAGCTCAAGCTTCACTTCCTTCAGAAAGCTCCCACCCCCTCCTAGGACTCACTGTGCCCTCCCCAGAACCATTTATTTCTCCATGTTTTACAGTGAGACTGAAGCCAGCTTCCTTCCACCTCTCTCTGGTCTCCCCATGTTCTCCATTCTCTGTTCCAAGCAACCTTCTCAGTCTTGCCAACATGTCTATGGGCAGTGAAAGAATACCCCACAGTCACCTGGTGTTCCCACAGCCCTGGTGACATCAAGAGAATGCCAAGAACTCCCCAGAGTATAATAGCTATTCATGACAAGGAACTATTGGGTTCACCAGCAGTATCCCTCACCTACCTACAAACTACATCTTCTGCAATTTACTGGAAGCCATATTGCCCTTTTCAGGAGCCTCCTGAAAAACGTAAGGGAAGACCTTCATCACCTACTCATTACAAACCCATGGATCTCTTTTTGCTTCATTATAATATATTCACTACATCATGGACAGGAAGTTGAAGACTCACTTCCAAACACATCCCAGGAAATGGCTTATCCAACTCATGAAACCTCTAGTCAATAAAACAAGAAAAAAGGTTTCTAGGTAACTAAGGATAGTGAGGAGGAAAGTTCAGTCCCCTGAAAGCAACAAGCACATTGCTGAGAATGCACAAGGCTGTTAGCGTGGTGGGAGATTGGGGGTGTCTTGTCAGAACAAAGATAAGTCCCATAGTTGATGAAAATTACCTCTGAACTTCAGTAGAATTCATTTCAGCCATCGTAGATACCAAAAGTGTGTTAACTAGTGACATGTCAGGCTGGAGATACAAGAACCAGGGTTCCCCAGGGGAGCCCTCAGACACAAGAGCAAAATCTCCCATGAAGAATGATGGGCCATTCCTGCATTAAAGTTTGAAGAAAGATGAATGGCTATTGAGAGGCCACACACAGATATGCAATGGCATTTACAGAAAATCAAATGTGTCATAGTCACAGGGATAGTATGTAGTGTGTCACTGCTGTGGTACTTCACCTAGAGCTACATGAAAGCCAAATTCCTTGATCTGGAGCCTCCTATGACAATGCGCAAGCCTTTAGGAAAGGGGACACAGCCAGCTTAAATTACAATATGCATCGGAGCAAGAGAGAGGCTGGCAAAGGGCACACGAGGACAGATTATTAGGGGACCTTTACCATAGACCTTTCCCAGAGCCACACTTCACACTTTTGAATTTACTGATAGTCCTAAAATGAAGAGCTAGCACCATGTTCAGCCTGGATTGAAAATTTACCAGAAGTCTAGACTGTGGCTTCAGAAGTGTACTTGGTGGACCCCAGAAGAAATGAGTGATGTGGGTTAAACTATGTCCATTCAGATGTTATATCATACTGACAACCATGTTAGACAAGGTTAGGTAATCACCGATTCTAGAAGACAATGGACACCACCACCCTACACATTACCTCACCTCAGTCAATCCTGACACACTAAAGGATTATCAGGAAGTGACTCACAGATGAGTCTTTGCCCTAGCTGGTTCTGAAAGATGACTTGAGTCTCTCCCTCTGTGGATGTCAGTTCTCACATCTTTCTATAGGGAGATGGGTGTCTCAGAACTTACCTGGCTTCTCCTGTCTCCCTGCACAGGGTGACCTAAGATGCACAAGCTTCAGAGACCTCAGCCTAGTCCTTTCCTGGACACAATTCTGGAGATAATTGCTACTCTCACAAGCACTCAGGTAGTATAGGGATGCCCAAATCACTTGCATGATGCTTCAGAGTCTCATGTTAATTGGGAATCCATGCAGCGGTGGAACATAATCAACAATTCACAAAGGCATCTTCACTGGCAGCTCAGGACACCTAGATCCTGTAGGAAAGGGACAGTCTCAGTCCAGGTCCACTGAATCTAACAGTTCTCAGGCTGAACTGGAGACCTGTGTGCCACCCACAGCTGGGAAGTCATAATCTTAGGGGGTCACTGAAAGACAGCAGCACTTGGTGCCTCAGCCCTGCTAGTGTCTACGATGTAAAGTAAGACAAGCTCAGGCTTTGTCAGGGCACTCTCCTGTCCCTGTTATTGCTGGCACACACCCTAACGACTCCAGTGGGGGTGAAGTGCAATGATGGTACTGAAATCTAAACATTCCTCTCTGCCTCCTTCCCCACTCAGAGTGAGAGCAGAGGTTCCCCAGCACAAAGGCTACAGCCTTGTCAGTTCCTGACTATGTCATATTAACCATCATGAACCCTTGATCTGGGTCTGCTTTTTAGAAACCCAGAGAAGCAGGATAGGCCTATTGCTTCTCAGAAGTTGCCAGTTCCTGATTGTCCCTGGCAGGCTCAAGCCCCTCACATCCAGAAAGCTCCCCAGACCCTTCCCTGAACTCACTGCATCTTCCCCAGGACCATTGATTTCTCCATTCTTTCCAGTGAGACCTAGGGTCAACTTCCTTCTGCCTTGCTCTGGTATCTCCACAAAATCCATTCTCTCTCCCAAGTAGATGCCTAAGTCTTGACAGCATGTCTATAGGCAAACTGTATAGGCATTGAACGGACATCCTAAAGGCACCTGGTGTTGCTCCAACACTATTGACATCACAGGGGATTCCAAGAGCTCTGCTCTCCAGGATACAATAGAATTTCCAGAGAAGGGACTCCTGATGTCACATGGAACAGTCTTTGCCTCCTTGCTAATAAATTCTCCCTGAACTGACCAGAAACTGATATTTCTTTCCAGGAGTCTCTCCTGTGACACAGGTGAAGCCATTCAGTACCTCCTCTTTCTAATGCTGGGAAATTGTTTCTGTTTCCTTAGAATCTTTTCACTACTTTACCCATGGAGAGTTGAACACTCCTTTATAAGCACTGCCCAAGAATGCCCCTTCCTCTCCTTAACATCCATACTCAATAATATGAGAAATAAAGCATGCCAAGGAATTAGATCATGATGATGTGGAGGAGGAGGGTTGAGTTCTCTGAAGTGAGCAAGAACCTGAGGAATGCTAAGGTTAAGGGAAGATGGCCATGGAGAATTTGTAAGTGAGCTGAGACTGTTATGAGACCCGAATTCTTTTAGAATGTCCTCTCTACGTGCCTGGTGTATTATCAGGCCTCTGGAGTAACAGAAGTTATAAATACGAATCTTTATATTAAAAGGGGATTTGTTAGAATGTCTTACAGCCTGTGCTCTACCTGCTCCAGCAATGGCTGGAAATGAATGGGAAGTCCAAAAATCTAGTAGTTTCTCAGTCCTTAGACTGGCTGTCTCAGCTGTCTGCGATATTATACCGCAATCTTAAAGAAGTAGGCTCTAATGTCAGTGAAGGAATGGATGTGCTAACAAGGAGAGAGCAAGCAGAGAAAGAGCAAAAGCTTCCTTCTTCCATATACTTTTATAGGCTTCCAGCAGAAGGAATGGTTCAGATTACATCTGGATTAAAGATCTGAATTAAAGGTGTGACTTCATTCCTCAAAGTTCCACAATAAAGTAGTTCTTCCTACATTAAATTAAGCAGAAATAGACCACAGGTGTTCCCTCTTTTTTCGGGTTATATTATTCCCAGATGCCATCATGTTGACATCTAAAAATAGACATCAAAGTCTTAATTCTATCTACTAATATTCTTGAGCAAATGGCTCCATCAGAGATTGAAAGGAAGGAGTGGCAATAATCAACAGGTACATGGGAATCAGCTGTAGATCTCATGGTCATGATGACTTTCAGTGGCTGCTTTATGGCTATGCATGGCTGAAATAGGATGAAATACCAGTCTGTGGTTTCTTGAGTAAGAGGGGAGCAGCTAGGAACCCAGTACTTAAAGAATCTGGTCTTTCTTTATAATTGAAGATTTGAAATTCAGATAATTATGTTTTGTTTGATAGTAACTGTGGTTTTCTTTTAAAATAAGTGCCCATAGATAAATAATCGGTGCTCTTTAAAGAAAAAGAAGAAAGGGCTAAAATAACAGAACATTGGATCTGTCATAAAGAGGAGGGTGTCTCAGACGTTGTGAATTTTGACTTGAACATCTCCAGACCATGTATTGCTTACTCCATACATCCTGTAATGGGAAAACCTCCTTCCTAAAACAAGAAGGACTGGGATGACTACTGTGTGGTCTTCATTGTCATCAACAGCTAGATGCCTCCTATTGCTTTCAAAGCAAAAAGGGTCCCTTTAGATTTGAAATTTCTCTAGGGTTATACAAGTGGGATTTCAGGCAACAGCACCAGGATACAAATCCTACTCCAGAGTTGACACCACCATGATAGCATGGGCACTGCAGTGTGTGTCACCAAGAATACTGGCATTGGACAGGGTGCCTGGTGCTGCTTCAAAAACTTGCAACATGTATAATTCTGAATATGGAATGGAGACTTCCACCAAATCAAGCAGAATGGACTCCTCCATTTCTTTAGAAAATAATCTCTGGCATGCAGATGAGTAACTCAGGCTTGTATTGGGACCTAGCCTCTGTAATAAGGGGCAGGACCTCTGATGGGAACTTTTCCACCACAACACTTCAAGGAAGGTCAAAGCTGCTGGCAGCCACCAGCTACTCCAAATGTCCCCACTACAGTGTCAAGAACCATGGCTAGGCTTGTGTCTCTCTCCCTAATGCAGTCCCCTGGCTCTGGAAGGCATAAGCTAGCCGAGCCATGTAGAATTCGAGGACAGTGTGAGCTCATATGTGATGTGATGCAGGTAAGTCCTGTTGTGCCTAGAACTTAGCAGCACCAAGTCCTGATCACACTTCCCCAGGACCAAAGCATCTGACTGTCTGAGGTTGTGGTAGATGGGAGGGGAATTTCCCTCCCTTCTTATTGGTGTCAGATTCCCATGGAAACTGTAGGAATCCACTAGATTGAAGTGAAGCAACACCCTACCCAGAGAGGGACAGATCATTAGTCCATCCGTTCCTCCTGTCCCTCTTTGCCAGTCTGAAAGAAATGAAGGAGTTCCCAGAAAGGCAGCTGCAGCCTGAATACTTCATGACTCTCCTAAACTCACCATCAGAGACTCTTGAATCTAGGACTGTTCTTAAGGAGCCTGGAGAAGCAGAATAGCCCCATTGTTTCCCAGAAGCTCCCAGATGCTGAGGCCCTTACTGGAAGGCCCAGATTAAGTTCACCTCCTCCATGAAGGTCCCAATCCCCTGCTCAGGCCTCACTGTGCCTTCCCCAAAACCATGTATTTCTCCAGGCTCTACACTAAGACCAAAGGACAGCTTCCTTCTGCCTCTCTCTGGTCTCTCCATGTCCTCTATTCTCTCTTCCAAGCAGCCAGCTCTATCTTGCCAACATGTCTATGGACACTGAAGGAATACCCCACAGGCATGAGGTGTTGCTACAACACTGGTAACATCACAGAGACTATCAAGAGCTCTACAGGATACAACAGAATTTCCAGAGAAGGGACTACTAGGGTCACCTCCACAACCCTCACCTACCTACTAACTAGCTCTTCTGCAATGCACAAAAAGCCATGTTGCCCTTCTCAGGAGCCTTTCCAGAAACATAAGGAAAGAACTTCAGTACATCGTCTTTAGAAAGCCAGGATCTCTTTCTGCTTAAAATATTTTTACTACTTCAAGTATGGGAATTTGAAGTCTCTATTCTAAACACATGTGGTGAAAAGGCTCATCACTTCTTCAATCTCTAATAAATAACATGAGAAATTAAGGTTGCTAGGGTATTAGGTCAGAATGGTGGGGAGGAAAGATCAGTCTTCAGATGTAAACAAGCACATTGTGGAGAATCCCAAAGGCTGTTACAGTATGTGGGTGTGGTGGGAGATTGTGGGTGTCCTTACAGAACAAGGATAAGTCCCATAATCCATGAGGAAAATTACCTGAATCATCAGGAGAATACATTCTAGCCCTCATGAAATACCAAAACTTATCAACTTGTGACATGTCTGCCTGGGGATACTAAGAACAAGAGTTCCCCAGGGAGCCCTCAGACACAAGAGCAAACACTCCCACAAGTGTAAGGCTCCATTCCTGCACTGGGGTTTGAGGAAAGATGAATGGCAAGTGAGAGGCTACACACAGATGTGTGTGCAAAGGCATTCACAGAAAATCAAATGTGTCATAGTCATGGGGATAGTATGTAGTGTGTCACTGCTGTGGTGCTACTGCTGGAGCTACACAAAAGCCAAATGCATTGATTGGAGCCTCCTGTGACAATGCACATGCCCTTAGGAAAGGTGACACAGCCAGCTTAAATTACAACATCCATGGGAGCATGAGAGAGGCAGGCAAAGGGCACAGGAGAACAGATTATTAGGGGTCCTTTACCATAGACCTTTCCCAGAGCCACACTTCGGAATTTACTGACAGTCCTGAAATGAAGAACTAGCACCCTGTTTGGTCTGGAGTGAAAATTCACCAGAAGTCTAGACTGTGTCTTCAAAAGCATACTTGGTGGATCCCAGAACAAATGAGTGATGTGAGGCAAACTGTGTCTTTTCAGATGTTACATCACACTGACAAGTCATGCTACACAAGGTGAGCTATCTCAGTAATACCCAATTCTAGACGTTAAGGGACAGTGCCTGCCCTACACAGTGCTTCATCTCAGTTAATCCTGACACACTGAAGGATACACAGAAAGTGACTGACAGATGACTCTTTGCCCAGGCAGGTTCTGAAAGCCCAGACTTGAGTCTTCCCTCTGTGGATGTCAGTTCTCCCATCTCTCTATAGGGAGGTGGATGGCTTAGAAGTCCCCTGCACATGGGGACCCAGTGGACAGCCTCTTAAGGCTTTCTCACACTGTAGAGGATGCACCTTGGCTGCAGAGCCCTCAGCCATGTGCTTTCAGATGCATGGAGGTAATTGCTACTGTTATAATAACTTGTGTAGTGTAGGGATGCCGAAGTCCCTTTCTCTAGGCTTCAGAGTCTCATGTTAATGGAAAAGCCATTCAGGGACAAAACATAGTCGTCAGATTCACAAAGCCATCTTCACTGACACTCCAGGACACCCACAGCTGGCAGGAAGGGGACAGTCTCAGTCCAGTTCCACTGAATCTAACAGCTCTCAGGCTGAACTGGAGACCTGTGTACCATCAACGGCTGGTAATTCAGAAACCTCAGGGGTCCCTGGAAGACAGCAGCACTTGGGGACTCCTGCCCCGCTAGTGGCTGTGATGTCAAGAGGAAGAACCTCATGGTTTCCCAGGGTACTCTCCTTTCCCTGTTATCACTGCTACATAACTGAAGGACTCCCGTGGCTGTAAAATACAGTTATGGTACAGAAATCTCATTAATTCCTCTGTGCCTCCTTCCAAAAAGTTCCCAATTCTTGAGCCCTCACTCTGGAAAGCTGAAGCTTACCGCATCCAGAAAGCTCCCAGCCCCTTCCCAAAACTCACTGTGTCTTTTCCAGGCCCATTTATTCCATGTTTTCCAGGGAGACCTAGGAGCATCTTCCTTGTGCCTCTCTCTCGTCTCTCCATGCAGTTCATTCCCTCTCCTAAACAGACCTCTGAGTCTGGACAGCATGTCTAGAGGCCAAGCTTATGGTCACTGAACTAATGTCCTCAAGGCAGTCAGTGTTGCTACAACACTAGTGACATCACTGGGGATTCCAAGAGCTGTCCAGGATACAATAGAATGCCCAGCAAAGGGTCTGCTGATGTCATGGGGCAAAGCCTTTGCCTTTCTGCTAATGAATTCTCCATGAATTGACCAGAAGCTGTGGTTTCCTTTTCAGGAGTCTCTCCTGTGACACAGGGGAAGTCATTCAGCACCTCCTCCTTCCAAAGCTAGAGATTTCTCTCTGCTTCATAAGAATTTTTTTCAGTAATTCATCTATGGGGAGTTGAACACTCACTTTATAAACACTGCCTAAAATTGCCTCTTACCCTCCTCACATCCATACCCAATAATATGAAAAGGCATGCCAAGGAATTCGGTCATAATCACTGAGGAGGAGGGTTGAGTTCTCTGAAATAAGCAAGCACCTGGGGAAGGCTACGGTTAAGGGAAGGTTAAGGTTAAAGGAAGTTTAGGATTTTACTCCATCAAACTGGCTTGCAAGCATGCATTTTTGGCATTTTCTTGTTGCTAACTGATGGAGGATGGCTCAGCCCTCTGTGGGTGTGCAAGTGATCCTGGGCCTCAGAGGAAAGCTACCTAAGCAGTGCAGTAAACAGCATTCTCTGTGGTTTCAAGCCCCTGCCTTGGGATCTTGCCTTGGCTTCCCTTGATGATGGACTGCCAACTGTGAGGTGAATAAACCCTTCACTTTCCAGATTAGCTTTTTGAACTTTTATCACAAAAATAGAAAGCTAACTAGAACACTTGCCATATTCTCAGGGCATGCTTTCATATCCATCCTTCTCCTTCCGGCTTGTAGCCTCTTTTTTCAACAATTACAAACTTCTGGACACTGCAATCTGTTGCAATATCTACTCTAACAATCACACCCACTACTGACACATCTCAAAGTATTTTTTATTTTTTCTATCTCATGTGACATGCTTCCCTACTTTACCCTTTTAAAATTATCTCTGGATGTTCTTGCAGGTTAATCTTTAAAAATTATCCTTTGTCCAATAATAGAACATGTATGGTCACATTATGAAGTTCCACAGAAACGGGTGACATATTGTATTCACATTTTCTAATTCATTATCTATTGCATTAGTATTATTAATTTAGCAAAGTTGACCTTTTCTATTACCTACTTATCCACAAAACTTTAAAACTTCCATTCATTTAAGTCTTTAGCGTCTTTCAGAACATCAGCTTTGAATGTCTTGCATGTATTTAGGATTGTTCTTGGGTACCTCATAGCACTTTTTATTAATGCTTTTAAAGTGTGCTTATATAAAATGTCTTGTCATACACTTTTAAGCCTTTTGTGAGTGGAACTGTTTCCCTGATTTCTTTGTCAGTATGTTTGTCATTGGTATAAAGGAAGGCCACTGACTTTTGTGTGTTAATTATACAATCTTTCACTTTTTTAAATTTATTTTAATTTATTTTGCAATACAATTCAGTTGTACATATCAGCCACGGATTCCCTTGTTCTCCCCCCTCCCGTCCCCCTCACCTTCCCCCCAACCCCCCCTCCCATTCCCATCTCCTCCAGGGCAAAGCCTTCCCCACAGACTGAGGTCAACCTGGTAGACTCAGTCCAGGTAGGTCTAGTCCCCTTCTTTCACTTTTATGAATCTATTTGTCATGCTTAAGGGAGTTCTGATAAATTTTTAGTTTTATGTGTTTATAATCATATCATCTGCAAATAAGGACATTTTGACTTCTCCTTTTCCCATTGTATCCCCTTTATCTCCTTCAGTTGTCTTATTGCTCTTGCTAAGAGTTAAAGTTCTATATTGAATAGGAGTGGAAGGAGTGAACATGCTTTTCTTCTTCCTGCTTTTTGGAATTGCTCTGAGTTTTTCTCTATTTAGCAAGGTGTTGTTGTGGGTTTGTTGTACAATGACTTTATTATGTTGAATTATATCCTCTGTATACCTAGATTCTCCAGGACTTTTATCACTGATGAAAGTTGAATTTTATTTAACAAAGGCCTTTTTTTCATATACAAAGATGGTCATGCTGTTTTTGTCCTTTATTCATTTTATGTGGTGGAATAAATATGTTGATTTGTGTATGTTGAATTATCCTTGCATGTTTCAGGTGAAGACAAATTGACCGTGGTGGATGATTTTTTTTGATGTGATCCTGAACTTGATATACAAGTATTTTATTGAGAATTTGTATGTATATGTTCATCAGGGTAATAGACCTAAAATTCTATCTTATCTACCCATCTACTCTCTATCTCTCTATCTCTATCTATCTATCTATCTATCTATCTATCTATCTATCTATCTACCTACCTACCTACCTACCTATCAGTCTTCTCTCAATACCAGGGTATCCCTGGCTTAAAAAAAGAATTTGAATGAGTTCCTTCTTTTTCTATTCATGGAATAATTTGTGGAGTGTTAGTTTTTCTTTAAATATCTGTTCAAATTTGACACTGAATTTGTCCTTCTCTGGACTTCTTTTGGTGGGAGATTTTTAATTATGGCTTCTATGCCATTAATTAGTATTTGATTATTTAAACCATTCATGTTATCTTGATATAATTTTGGTGGAATTCAGACATCTAAAAATTCATCAGTTCTTTAAAAAGAGTTTTCAGTTTCATGGAGTGTAAATTTTTAAAGGGTTAAAGTCCCTGCATGTCTCCTTTATCCTCCTTTGTTTCATTATTTTCATCCTCCTCTTCCTTTTGGTTAATTTGGCTAAAGGTGTGCCCATCTTGTTAATGTCTTCAAAGAACTGACTCTTTGTTTCACTGTATCTTCATATTTTTGTTTTTATTTCATTGATTTCAGTCATATCTAATGACATATCTGTATCACACCCTTTCCACAAGTTTCAAAGACCATCATGGAAGATGAGATAGAAAGACTGTAGGAGCCAGAGGTCAGGGAGGGTTAGAGCAAACAGTGTCTTCTGGCCATGACTCAGAGCTGTTGTGGTCATTGTCCAATATCAAGCCAGTCAACATTCAAGCATGGAGTGGGAAGGGTCCTTGAGCCCCTATTCCTAACTGATGAGCTTTGGACCAGTAATGGCTTCCGGCAAATTGGGTCAGTTCTCTTTAAGAGTCTGCCCCTGGGGTTATTAAAAATTAATGCGATCCGCCTGAGCCCCAAGCCTCTTCCTGAGACTTAGAGGCCGGCCCCCAGCTCCCATCTTGCTCCGGACTTCCCTTTTGGAAAACTGGTGAGTGCCCTTCCTTGCCCCGGACCCCATCCCTGGGCACCAGCCACTCCAGGGAAGACCTGCCCAACTTGGCCCCAGGTTCTGGCCACCGGGCAGGTTCCCTGCTAGCCCCACCGGGAAGGATCCCCTTCTCCAAGACCCCTGGCAGGCCCTGCAGTCTCCACGCCCTGCCCCCACTCCCATCCGCCTGAGCCCCAAGCCTCTTCCTGAGACTTAGAAGCCGGCCCCCAGCTCCCATCTTGCTCCGGACTTCCCTTTTGGAAAACTGGTGAGTACCCTTCCTTGCCCCAGACCCCATCCCTGGGCACCAGCCACTCCAGGGAAGACCTGCCCAACTTGGCCCCAGGTTCTGGCCACCGGGCAGGTTCCCTGCTAGCCCCACCGGGAAGGATCCCCTTCTCCAAGACCCCTGGCAGGCCCTGCAGTCTTCACGCCCTGCCCCCACGCCCATCCGCCTGAGCCCCAAGCCTCTTCCTGAGACTTAGAGGCCGGCCCCCAGCTCCCATCCTGCTCCGGACTTCCCTTTTGGAAAACTGGTGAGTACCCTTCCTTGCCCCAGACCCCATCCCTGGGCACCAGCCACTCCAGGGAAGACCTGCCCAACTTGGCCCCAGGTTCTGGCCACCGGGCAGGTTCCCTGCTAGCCCCACCGGGAAGGATCCCCTTCTCCAAGACCCCTGGCAGACCCTGCAGTCTCCACGCCCTGCCCCCACTCCCATCCGCCTGAGCCCCAAGCCTCTTCCTGAGACTTAGAGGCCGGCCCCCAGCTCCCATCTTGCTCCGGACTTCCCTTTTGGAACACTGGTCTGGCTGAACCAAGTGTGCGGATAAGGCCAGTAACGAAGCACAAGGAGATGGGCAGACGTCAAGGCAGAAACATATACAACAAAATGAATAGCAATACAGCATCACCAGGCCCTAGCCCTCCTCCAACACCTAGACCTGAACATCAGAAATTGGAAGAAGCAGAAGAAAACAGCCTTATGAATGACATCATGAAGAAGCTAGAGGCTTGTGTAGAGGAAAAGACAAAAAAATGTGAAGAACGCTGTAAACAACTAGAGGAAAGGGCAAACAAATTAGAAGAAATCAATAAAGTCCTGGAAGAAAACAATAAAATACTGAGAGAAAATCAAGAAAAATCAATGAAACAAATGAAGGAAACAGTCCAAGACCTGAAAAGGGAAATAGAAAAAATGAAGAAGACACAAACAGAGGGAATGCTGGAAATAGAAAATCTGAGAAAACGATTGGGAACTTCAGATGCAAGTATAATCAACAGAATGCAAGAGATGGAAGAGAGGATCTCTAGCGTTGAAGATACAGTAGAAGAAATACATTCATCAGTCAAAGAAAACACTAAAGCCAACAAAGTCATGAACCAAAATGTCCAAGAAATTTGGGACACCATGAAAAGACCAAACCTAAGAATAATAGGGGTCGAAGAAGGAGAAGAATACCAACTCAAGGGCACAGAAAATATATTCAACAAGATCATAGAAGAAAACTTTCCCAACTTAAAGAAGGAAATGCCTATGAAGATACAAGAAGCTTATAGAACACCAAACAGACTAGACCCCCAAAAAAAGTCCCCTCGCCACATAATAGTTAAACAACTAAACGTACAGAATAAAGAAAGAATATTAAGAGCAGCAAAGGAAAAAGGCCAAGTGACATATAAAGGCAAACCCATCAGAATAACACCCGATTTCTCAATGGAGACTTTGAAAGCCAGAAGAACCTGGACAGATGTAATGCAGACACTAAGAGACCATGGATGTCAGCCTAGACTAATATACCCAGCAAAACTTTCAATCACCATAGATGGAGTGAACAAGACATTCCATGACAAAGCCAGATTTAAACAATACTTATCCACAAACCCAGCCCTACAGAAAGCACTAGAAGGAAAATTCCAACCTAAGGAAGTCAGATACACCCTCGAAAACACAGGCAACAGATAAAGCCACAGCAGTAAACCCCAACGTATAGAAGTACCCACACATCACCACCAAAAAATAACAGGAATGAACAATCACTGGTCATTAATTTCCCTCAATATCAATGGACTTAATTCACCTATAAAAAGACATAGGCTTACAGAATGGATACGAAAGCAGGACCCATCTTTCTGCTGCATACAAGAAACACATCTCAAATTCGAAGATAGACACTACCTAAAAATAAAAGGCTGGGAAAAGACTTTCCAATCAAACGGTCTTAAGAAACAAGCAGGTGTAGCCATCCTGATATCCAGCAAAATAGACTTCAAACTAAAATCAATCAAAAGAGATCAAGAAGGGCATTACATACTCATCGCAGGAAAGATCCACCAAGATGAAGTCTCAATTCTGAATATTTATGCCCCAAACACAAGGGCACCCACATATGTAAAAGAAACATTACTAAAGCTTAAATCACATATAAAACCCCACACATTAATAGTGGGAGACCTCAACACCCCACTTTCACCACTGGACAGATCTCCCAAATTGAAACTTAACAGAGAAATAAAGGACTTAACTGATGTCATGACTCAAATGGACTTAATCGATATCTACAGAACATTCCATCCTAACAAAAAAGAATATACCTTCTTCTCAGCACCCCATGGAACCTTCTCTAAAATTGACCACATACTTGGCCACAAAACAAATCTAAACAGATACAAAAGAATTGGAATAACCTCCTGTGTTCTATCAGACCACCATGGTCTAAAGTTGGATTTCAGCAACAACAAAAACTACAGAAAACCTGCAATCTCATGGAAACTGAATAATACCCAACTGAATCACCAATGGGTTAAGGAAGAAATAAAGAAAGAAATTAAAGACTTCCTAGAGATCAATGAAAATGAAGACACCACATATCCAAATTTATGGGACACTATGAAAGCAGTACTAAGAGGGAAATTCATAGCACTAAATGCCCACATAAATAAGTTGGAGAAATCTCACACTAGAGACTTAACAGCATACCTGAAAGCTCTAGAACAAGAAGAAGCACAGTCTCCCAGGAAAAATAGACGCCAGGAAATTATCAAAGTGAGAGCTGAAATCAATAAAATAGAAACAAAGAGAACAATACAAAAAATTAATGAAACAAAGAGTTGGTTCTTTGAGAAAATCAACAAGATAGACAAGCCCTTATCCAAACTAACCAAAAGACAGAGAGAGAGCATCCAAATCAACAAAATCAGAAATGAAAAGGGGGACATAACAACAGACATTGAGGAAATCCAGAGAATCATCAGGTCATACTTCAAAAACCTCTATTCGACAAAACTGGAAAACCTAAAAGAAATGGATAACTTTCTGGATAGGTACCACATACCTAAGTTAAATCAAGACCAGATAAACTATTTAAATAGTCCAATAACCCCTAATGAAATAGAAACAGTCATTAAAAGTCTCCCAACCAAAAAAAGCCCAGGACCAGATGGTTTCAGTGCAGAATTCTACCAGATCTTCAAAGAAGAGTTAATACCAATACTCTCTAAATTGTTCCACACAATAGAAACAGAAGGAACATTACCAAACTCCTTCTACGAGGCTACAATTACCCTAATTCCTAAACCAAACAAGGATACAACAAAGAAAGAGAACTACAGACCGATCTCCCTCATGAACATTGATGCAAAAATACTCAATAAAATACTGGCAAACAGACTCCAAGAACACATCAAAACAATTATCCACCATGATCAAGTAGGATTCATTCCAGGGATGCAAGGGTGGTTCAACATACGAAAGTCCGTCAATATAATACACCATATAAACAAACTCAAAGAAAAAAACCATATGATCATCTCACTGGATGCAGAAAAGGCATTTGACAAAATCCAACACCCCTTCATGATAAAGGTATTAGAGCGATCAGGAATACAGGGAACATACCTAAACATAATAAAGGCAATTTACAGCAAGCCAACAGCCAACATCAAATTAAATGGAGAGAAACTCAAAGCAATTCCACTAAAATCAGGAACGAGGCAAGGCTGTCCACTCTCCCCATACTTATTCAATATAGTACTTGAAGTTCTAGCCAGAGCAATAAGACAACATAAGGAGATTAAGGGGATACAAATTGGAAAGGAAGAAGTCAAGCTTTCCCTATTTGCAGATGACATGATAGTATACTTGAGCGACCCCAAAGATTCCACCAAGGAACTGATACAGCTTATAAACACCTTCAGCAACATAGCAGGATACAAGATCAACTCAAAAAAATCAGTAGCCCTCCTATATACAATGGACAAAGAAGTGGAGAAGGAAATCAGAGATACATCACCCTTTACTATAGCCACAAATGGCATAAAATACCTTGGGGTAACACTAACCAAGCAAGTGAAGGACCTATATGACAAGAACTTTAAGTCCCTGAAAAAAGAAATTGAACAAGAGGTCAGAAAATGGAAAGATCTCCCATGCTCATGGATAGGCAGGACTAACATAGTAAAAATGGCAATCTTACCAAAAGCAATCTACAGATTCAATGCAATCCCCATCAAAATACCAACACAATTCTTCACAGACCTGGAAAGAATAATACTCAAATTCATATGGAAAAACAAAAAACCCAGGATAGCCAAAGGAATCCTGTACAATAACACAACTTCTGGAGGCATCACGATCCCTGACTTCAAGCTCTACTATAGAGCTACAGTAATAAAAACAGCTTGGTACTGGCATAGAAACCGACATGTGGACCAATGGAATAGAATTGAAGACCCTGACATTAATCCGCACACCTATGAACATATAATTTTTGACAAAGAAGCCAAAAGTGCACAATGGAAAAAAGAAAGCATCTTCAACAAATGGTGCTGGCAAAACTGGATATCAACATGTAGAAGGCTGCAAATAGATCCATATCTATCACCGTGCACAAAACTTAAGTCCAAGTGGATCAAGGACCTCAACATAAATCCAGCTACTCTGAACCTGCTAGAAGAGAAAGTAGGAAGTAGTCTTGAACGCATTGGCATAGGAGACTACTTCCTAAATAGAACACCAGTAGCACAGACTCTGAGACAAACAATCAATCAATGGGACCTCTTGAAACTGAGAAGCTTTTGTAGAGCAAAGGATACGGTCAACAAGGCAAAGCGACAGCCTACAGAATGGGAAAAGATCTTCACCAACCCCACATCTGACAGAGGACTGATATCCAGAATATATAAGGAATTCAAGAAATTAGACATCAAAATGCCCAACAGTCCAATTAAGAAATGGGCTATAGAGCTAAACAGAGAATTCTCAACAGAGGAAACTCAAATGGCCGAAAGACATTTAAGGAACTGCTCAACATCCCTAATCATCAGGGAAATGCAAATCAAAACAACTCTGAGATACCACCTTACGCCTGTCAGAATGGCTAAGATCAAAAACACTGAAGACACCTTATGCTGGAGAGGATGTGGAGCTAGGGGAACTCTCCTCCACTGCTGGTGGGAATGCAAGCTTGTACAACCACTTTGGAAATCAATATGGCGCTTTCTTAGAAAATTGGGAATCCATCTCCCCCAAGATCCAGCTATACCACTCTTGGGCATATACCCAAGAAATGCTCAACCACACCATAAGAGCACTTGTTCAGTTATGTTCATATCAGCATTGTTTGTAATAGCCAGAACATGGAAACAACCCAGATGCCCTTCAACTGAAGAATGGATAAACAAAATGTGGTACATATACACAATGGAATACTACTCAGCAGAGAAAAACAATGGCATCATGAGGTTTGCAGGCAAATGGATGGATCTAGAAAAAATCATCCTGAGTGAGGTAACCCAGACTCAGAAAGACAAACATGGTATGTACTCACTCATAGCAAGATACTAGACATGAAACAAGGATGACTTGTCTGCTACTCACATCACCAGGGAGGCTACCTGGAAAACAGGACCCCAAGAAAGATACAGGGATCACCCAATGACAGAGAAATGGAATGAGATCTACATGAACAGCCTGGACATGAGTGGGGGTAATGAAAGGCGAGGGTTGAGGGAAAGAGAGCTTGGGGGAGCGGGAGATCCCAGCTGGATCAACAACAGAGAGGGAGAACAAGGAATAGGAGACCATGGTAAATAAAGACCACATGAGAATAGGAAGAAGCAAAGTGCTAGAGAGGCCCACAGAAATCCACAAAGATACCCACACAACAGACTGCTGGCAGTGGTCGAGAGACAGCCCGAACTGACCTACTCTGGTGATGGGATGGCCAAACACCCTAATTGTTGTGCTAGAAACCTCATCCAACTACTGAGGGATCTGGATGCAGAGATCCATGACTAGGCCCCGGGTGGATCTCTGGGAGTCCAATTAGCGAGAATGAGGAGGGTTTATATGAGCGAGAATTGTTGAGACCAAGGTTGGATAAAGCACAGGGACAAATAGCCAAATGAATGGAAACACATGAACTATGAACCAATGGCTGAGGGGTCCCCACTGGATCAGGCCCTCTGAATGGATGAGACAGTTGATTGGCTTGATCTGTTTGGGAGGCATCCAGGCAGTGGGACCAGATCTTGTGCTCATTGCATGAGTTGGCTGTTTGAAACCTGGGGCCTATGCAGGATTGTTTGGCTCGGCCTGGGAGGAGGGGACTAGACCTACCTGGACTGAGTCTACCAGGTTGACCTCAGTCTGTGGGGAAGGCTTTGCCCTGGAGGAGATGGGAATGGGGGGGGGGGGGTTGGGGGGAAGGTGAGGGGGACGGGAGGGGGGAGAACAAGGGAATCCGTGGCTGATATGTAGAACTGAATTGTATTGCAAAATAAATTAATAAAAAAAAAAAAAACCTAAAAAAAAAAAAAAAAAAAATTAATGCAATGAAGAAGATATAAATTGGGCATCACAGATGTAGAGGCAGACTTGGGATGACAAAATGGGAGGAATTGGGTGGTGAATATTTTCAAAATGCATCCTATGCATTTCTCAAACAACAAATAGAAATATATTAAAGTATATTCATTAAATTATTATTGGAAAAATGTATTATTATATAGGGATATTTTATTACATAACATTAATGGATTTTGATAACCCCAATGTGTCTGTCAACTCGTGGGTTCACCCACAGAGCATTATATGTTTTGCCACTAATAGTGTTTTGTTTCAAATGGCAGCCTACAACATGGGAAAAGGTTTTGTTTTCATCAACTATATATCCAATAGAAGGCTAATATATATACAAATTACATATAGAACAAAAAACCTGTGTATAAATAACATAATTAAACTAGTTATAGATCTAAACAGAGAAGTTTCACTAATGGAAATTCTAGAGTATAGGAAAAACTTAAAAAGTTGCAGTATCCTTAGTCTTTAGGGCAATGTAAATCAAACTATTTTGAGATTTCATGTTACATGAGTCAGAATAGATAAGATTAATAAAACAAATCACAGCTAATGTTGGCAAGGATACGGAGCAAGGGAAACACTCATCCATTGCTGGTGGGAATGCAAACTTGTGTGGCCACTATGGAAATAGGTGTGGCTGTTCCTTTGGAAGCTGGGAATTGATCAAGACCCAGTACACCACTTTTGGCATATACCCAGAGGATGCTTCACCTACAATAGAGACACTTACTTGCTCAACCATGTTCATTGTTGCTCTATTAATAATAGCCAGAAATTGGAGACATGCTAGGTATTCATCAACAGATGAATGTATAAAGAAAATGAGGTACATTTATACAATGGGATATTAAAAAAGAAGTTAAAAAAGAGAAAGGAAATCTTGAAATTTGCAGGTAAATGGATGGAGGTATAAAAGGTCATCTTTGGTGAACTAACCCAGACCTCAAAAGACAAGTATGGTATGTTTTCACTTACATATGGATGTTAGCTGTTGAGTCAAAGATAAGTAAGCTACAATCTGTATAACCACAGGTTAGGTATAGAGTAAGGGCCTAGGGGGGTGGGAAATGTCCATAAAAGGGGAATAGAATAGATTGTTATGGATGGATGAGGAATCAAGTTTGGAACAGGATCGTCAAACGAGGAAGGAGAGAGAAGAAGGGGTAAATAAATATAGGGAGGGAGAGGTAAAATTAGGGTGATTTGAGGGACCTTATGGAAACCTAATAGAGTAGAACCAGTCTAAAATATATACATATATGAAGGGGATCTAGATGAAACAGCCCCGCAAAAAACCCAAATAACCAAAAACAAAACAAACAGAAACCAAAGTGTGGGGAGACAAAGCCCCAACAGGATATCTCTTGTTACCAAATGAAACTTGCAATACCGGCAATGGGTTACATCTAGTCAAGTTGTAGGTGAAAGGTGTCCAATGGTGATCCCAAACAACCCAAGGTTTTGAAAGGCTATTGGTTGCTCTCCATTTACTGACAGGAAGGTGGGGTTCCTGAAGATGATAATGACACAACTCATTGAATGTAGAGAACTCAAGCTAGTGTCTCCCTAGAGACTTCACCACTTATGGACTAGATTTCATGGCACTGAAGAGTACTCTGCTCACTATCAAAGGAGAAAGGTAAACACCAACCTACTCCAAAACCTCCAATCTAGAATGGTGACTGCATCCAAGATATGCTGGTGCAATAGTGGAACAAAGCTTGGGGGAGTAATCAACCAGTACTTGACTTGATTAAAGGCCCACTCCCTGACAGGGAAGGCATATCCAGCACTGCTTGGCTGGCCAAGAACCTAAGACTAGATAGGCTAGGGTCCATGGGGAAAACCAAATACTACTGTTCTGCTTAAGGAACATAGCAATAAAATGATTCCTAACAACATCATGCTATACTCATACACAATGAATTTCTCAGCCATCATAGGAGCAGCTTCCTCCTGCAGCAGATGGGAACAAATACAGAGACCCTCAGCTAGACAATATGCAGAGAGGAAGAAAACTTGAACACTCAACCCTAAACTGGACCTCTCCAATCAGACTCCTCCTCTCAGGACATAGGGAACCCTGTGGAAGAGGAGGTAAAAAGAGTGCCATAGAATATTGTAGATGGCAAGACCACGGTCCACCTACTGAGGGGAAGCACAGATATGGAGTGGAGCCAGACTAACTCTGAGAAAAGCTGCACTGCATGTGTTGCAAGCAGTGGAACTGGAAAGGGATGAATGCCCCATCCATTTGGAGCCCAGAAGATCAATCACATGAGTGCTGTGGGATGTCTTTTTGTATACTGTGAATATGTGTTTCTCTGATTGGTTATAATAACCAATAATGCTGCATTGGCCTATGGCATAATGGGATGGAGCCTGGTGGGAAAATCCAAGAGAGATAGGGAAAGGAGAAAGCAGAGGCAGGAGAGACATTAGCCAACTGCCCCAGGAGCAACATGTAATAAATAGGAAGCAGGTAAAGCCAAGGAATACATGGTGATACATAGATTGATAGTTATGGGTTGAGTTAAGTTATAAGAGCTAGGTAATAAGAAGCCTGAGCCATAGGCCTTATAATTTATAATTAATATCAAGCCTCTGAGTGATTACGTTATAAGGGGCTCAGTGGGACTGGAGAAACTTCCAGTAACATATTTGTTTCAGATGCTGGATATTGGGCTGTAGGGACTTAATAAGTAAAGCTGGATTTTGGTAATGTTCCCATCTGAATATTTCTGTGCTCATTCTTCCCTTGTGGTATAAGAAAATATGTAATGTTTTTGGTTTGTTTTTACCAGACCCAATTAAGAGACTTTTTTTCTAAGGGACCTTGGACTTGCAAAATGTTTTAAGTTTTAAAAGCAAGGGCTTTGGGAATACTGGGGGATACTAGTACACACATTGTCTGTACAAGTCTATTGAGTTCAACCCCTAGAAATCACCTAAAATCCAGAACAGTGGCACACATCTGTGATTCCTTCACTCATGGCAGAGTAATGTGGGGATGAGACTGGAAATTGCCTGGAAGCTGGAAGGCCAGCTGGACTAGAGTACACAGTACATCCTAGAAACAAGAGAGACCTGCCTCAACATGGTAGAAGGGGAGAGCCAACTCCTGAACGATGTCCTCTGACATGCACAGTGTCCTGGTTAGGGTTCTGTTGTTTTCAGTGAATAACCATGACTAAAAACAAGTTGAGAAAGAACGCATTTTTCTGACTTTTGCTATCATATCACTGTTCATCACTGAAGGAAATCAGGACCAGAACTCAAACAGGACAGGATCCTGGAGGCAGGAGCTGATGCAGACCCCATGTATTTTTATGGGCATTTCCTTCTTTAGGTTGGGAAAAATTTCTTCTATGGTTTTGTTGAATATATTTTCTGTGCCTTTGAATTGGTATTCTTCTCCTTCTTCTCTTCCTTTTATTGTTTGGTCTTTTCATGGTGTCCTAAATTTCCTGGACATTTTGGGTCATGACTTTGTTGGCTTTAGTGTTTTCTTTGACTGATGAATCTATTTCCTCTACCTTATCTTCAATGCCAGAGATCCGCTCTTCCATCTCTTGCGTTCTGTTGGTTATACTTGCATCTGTAGTTCTTGTTCCTTTACTCAGATTTTCCACTTCCAGCATTACCTCAGTTTGTGTCTTCTTTAATGTCTCCATTTTTGAAATCTTTAACTGTTTCCCCCACTTGTTTAATTGCTTTCTCTTGGCTTTCAAGGGACTTACTGATTTCTTCCCACTATTGGTTTGACTTTTCCTTGATTTCTTTAAGGAAATTTTTCATTTCCTCTTTTAAGATCTCTAACATATTCCTAAAGTCATTTTTATGGTAGATATCTTCTGTTTCTTCTGTGTTGGGATGATCAGGTCTTGCTGATGTAGGTTCTGGATATGGAGCCATATTGGTTTTTATGTTGTTGACTGTATTTTTGCACTGGCGTCTACCCATTTCTTTCTCCACTTGGTGCAAGTGGTGTCTGTGTCTGAGGGAGCCTCTCTTGGTCTGATTGATACTCTTGATCTAGTGGGGGCTCTTGGTCTGATCGATGCTGATGGAATTTTTGTCTCAAGGAGCAGCTCTTAGTCCAACTGGGGCTAGTGGGCTCTGTCTCAGGGAGTAACTGCAGTCTTAGCATGTGGTAGATGGTGGCATTCTGACCTGTCTGCAGGAGTTCTGCCTGCCAACTGGCCTCTTAGTCCAGTCGGGTGCTGGAAGGCTCTGTCTCAGGGAAAAGGTGCAGCCTAGGGGCTGAGGTGTTTGGGTATGAGGATAAAGACTCACCTCTTAGTCCAGTCAGTTGCTGGCAGGCTCTGTCTCAGGGAACAGGTGCAGTCTCCGAGGGTGGGTGGGATTTGGGGGAGGTGGGGCTTGGGTTACAGGGTCAGATGGGGGATGGTGGTAGACTGACCTGTGTGCAGGAGGTCTGTCTGCCAACTGGACTGAAACCAGAACTACAATGGGTGGTAGTGTAGAGGTGCAGGGTTCTGCCCTTGGGCCCAAAGCCTAGGGGCTGGGGTGTTCGGGTATGAAGATAAAGACTCACCTCTTAGTCCAGCCGGGTGCTGGCAGACTCTGGATTCCTGGACTTTCCATTCATAGCCAAATATTGTTGGATTAGCTAGAGCACAGCCTGTAAGCCATTCTAACAAATATTCTTTCCATAGAGAGGATCATTTTATAACTTCTGTTACTCTAGAGAGCCCTGACAAATACACCAAGCATGTAGAGAAGACATTCTAGAGTAGTTTGTGTCTCAGCTATGTCATAAATTCCCAGTGGCCACCTTCCCTTAACCATTCTTCAGGTGATGCTTTGTTGGCCTTCTTAGATCTTGTAACATCTCAGCAACAAGAATAAAATAGCAAATGTCCCAAATCTCTCAAATGGAATGCAGAGTAATATAATTAAAAGAGGGCCTCAGATGGAAAGATTCTAGGGTAAATGAGAAATAGAAAGCCTTAGGAATAGAAAGTATTAGTTTTTGTGGACCATGACCATGTACCTACACTCGTATTAAGATCAGAGGACAATTTCTCAGAAGTTTGTTCTCTCCTTCAATCATGTGAGTCCTAGAGAAGTAACTCAGGTCTGTAGGCCTAGCAGAAGTTACCTTTGCCCACTGAGCCGTCTCTCCAGCTGATCATGTCATCCATGGAATTCATAAGCTTTGTATTTGTATTGATGCTCTGTGTGTTTATGGTCTTTATTCATAAAGAGTAGATTCTTTCTACCCTTGTTTGACAGCACCAGTTTGTTGTCCCACAGGATTACTTCCTCCACACATTAACTCTCTGATTCACTGTCAGTCTCAGAAGGCAGATCTGGTCCAGGGGAACTTCATAAAAATAAAGCACTCATCTGGAAGAAACCCTTCCTCAGGACACAATGAGATCAGCTGTGGTTAAAGAGCACCATCCACCATCCCTCTCCTTTCCTAGCCTTGTACAGAAATGCTCCTCATGACTGGCATATCTCTTTTGCTGCAGGCTCCATCCACTCTGGCTGGTGTGAAGCTTCCTCCCAACACTGCTTAGCTGGACCATCAAGAGGGAGTCCTATCCACACCTCCACCACCAGGAGTGTTTTCTCAATTCTGCATTTCATCAGATGGCCCTAATCTTCATTGTCATCCAGGATGAGATGTGAGAGATCTGCTCCAACCCTGACAATAAGTGATGCTGGAGCAGGATCCTGAACCCACCAACGCCTTGCATGGATACCTGGTATCCTAAGACAATTAGCATCCCTACATCAGGTGTTTGTCCCTTCTGGTCTCCTGAAATTTCTCTTTGCTTGTGAGTGATTCAGTCAAACTAATATAACACACATGGCTAGAAGGACAAAAGTCAAGTGCAGGGTCTGGAGAGATGGCTGCTGCATTTTGAGTAGTTTCTCTCCCAAAGGACCAACAGAGCAGCTAAAAAGCCACTGTAACGCCAGGTTCAGGTGGAATCTGATGCCTTCTTCTGGCCTCTGGTGGAATTGCATGCATGTGGTGTGCAGCCCTGCTGCAGGCAAAATGTCCATACATATAAATAAAAGAAATAAATCTTTAAGAAATTGAACCTATTCGTAGTTGAGGCCAAAAAAGTCCTAACATATCTTGGAATTCATTCTGTCTACAGTCTGGTTTTCCACGGATGCTATATTTTAAGGAAACCAGGGGCAGATAGCTCTGGTTTTTCTATTTTTTTATTTTAAATGTTTTATTATTCTTTGTTGGTTTCACATGATGCATCCCAATCCAACTTTTCCCCTTATCCTTTCCATCACATCTGAGCTCTGTCCTAAGCAAAATAAAATTTAAAGGAAAACTGAAAACCCAAATTTACAAACAAACAAACAAAAGTCTTGGCAAGGAAGTTTAGTGTGGCCCAGTGAGTCACACAGTATACTCTTTAGTCCATACATCTTTTCTTGTAAGTGTTCCTGGCCTCTCTGGCTTCTCTACACTATAGATGATGGACCTTCACTTGTACTCTTCTTGGATATCCTATTGATGCCTTGTGTCATAAAGATCCTGCAGCTTTAGATCTTCAGAACTGGGCCCTTTACCTGCTCCAGCAGTCCAGGGATAAAGATGACGTTAGGGTTGGATAATTCATAGCCATGGTTCTGGCTGGGGGTACCTGGGATGGTCAGGCTGCCAGCTTTCCTTCATCTTCTCCACCCAGGCAAGCTCTCCAGCACTGCCCCACCGAGGTCACCTCATGCAATGGGCAGAATGGAGAGAGGCCCTTTGTCCTGTTCTCATGCACTCAAATCTGACTTTCCCACACTCAGAGTAAAGGGACAGCTCTAGTGCTTTGCTGAGGTGATGTACCAGGCCCACAAACCCAGTTCCTACAGTTGGTGAGAGGCTGACCAAGCTCTTCTGTTCTCATGCCCAAAGTCCCACTCTCCCACCAGTTGCAGGTGGCATTTGATCAGGTGAGGCAGGGATCTTTCCCTTACCCTGGCCAACACAAGGCAGAAGTGGGTAGACTCAGTTCTTCTGCTCTCACAGTCTCAGGGCCAGCTCACTGACACCACAACCAACAGGGTCAGCTCTACTGTGCTGCTCAGTCCAAGTGCAGAACCTACTCTCTCCAGTCCTGCAGTGAATGAGGGGCAAGTTCAGATGTCACTAGTACTAAGGCCAGCGAAGTATGGGGTTAACTCTTTGAGTTTCTATCCTGTCTTCAGTAGTAAAAGGAGCCACTGACATCAACATAGACAAAGTCTGTGGCAGGGCAATGGACCAGACATGGCCTTTGACAGCAGCCTAGGCCTGGAGGACACCAGGGTCCCTGGTGGCAGCACAGGCCAGTCAGATCTGTATGGCTCCTGCAGGAACACACAACTTAGACACTATCATGGTCCTAGGTGACAGCCCAGACCCCTACCTACCTCTGTGTGACCCTTGGTGGTCATACAGGCTGTGGATATGAACAATGATCCTGGCTGTGTTTGAAGCATGGACCCAGACATGTTCCAAATTTGTAGCCCAGGAACTGGATATCACCATGGCTCTGGTTGGCAATGAAGGTCACACAAATTGGCAGGGACCCACTAACACCATGACCCATGGTGGTAGCCCAAATTCCAAGAATCTTTGAAGACAACAGATGCCTGAGATATCAACACAGACCCTGGCTGCATCAGGGCCATAAACCCAGACATGACCCTCAGTAATAGCTCCAGCCCTGATGTCATTATGGTCCTAGGGGGCAGCACAGGCTTCTAAGACACATATGTCCCCTTTGGGGCATATCCCTTTGACACTAACATGGTCACAGGTGGTGTCCAAGACTGCAGGTGGCTGCCAGGCCCTCAGTGGTAGAGGATGATGCATGGGTATCAACGCAGACTCCCACAGCTGTGTCAGGGCCATGGACAGGACATGGCCCTTAGCAGCAGACCAGGCAGGGACATCATCATGGCTCCAGGTGGCAAGCAGGCCATGGATTTCTTTCATACTCCTTTAGTAAATGTTCTCATTTCCTGAGAGGCTTTACAGCAATACTGTTGTATTTCTCATGAATGTGGTGCACATGATCACATCGTGCAGTGGATATACAGAATGCTATAGTTAGAGATAGCTAAATATATGTCCACAAGGATGAAGTATGGATACTTTTTCCATCATGCAATGGGAATCCACGGAGTTGACAACACCATCCACATCCAAAGCTCTGTGTAGCCCTGGCTGCCTGGGAACCTACTCTGTAGCCCAAGCTGGGCACACAAGAGTTCTGGTGTTACAGGAGGTTCTGGGGTACTGGAGTGAGACAACACACCTGACCAAAGAAATAGGTTCTAAGACACAAAAGTTCAAAATCACTTTATTATTAATAAAAACACAGTAATATTACTCAATAGGGGCTTAAAGGGAAAAGTCAATATAAACAGTGAACAGCCTTATCAAAATACCCAAAAAACTACAAGATCAAAAGAAAGAAAAAATAAATATCAAAATCTCAATCTATAACAAGAAATCCCAAAGCAAACAAAACCCAACCAAAAACAAAAACAAAAACAATTAAGGCCAGCAGCATTCTCTTGCTGCACTTTTAGCAGCACAGACCTACAGCCTGTGACTGGCCTTGGAAACATGGTAGGAAGGCAGTCAGCGAATGTGAAAGCCTTTTTCAAAGCTACTGTAGCCATGCCTCCTGCAGGCTTTGTAGGCCAAGCCCTTACTGAGACTAAGAATGAGAGATTTTCTAGAGCATTCTTTGTGCCCCTCTGGGAAGCTTTTGATAAATTATCACCCACTGCTGATCCTGTAATGTCTTGGTCACTATTTGATTCTTTCAGCATACAGACACTTGTGTGCTTATTAGAGACTCCACAAATATGTGGGCAGCATCTGAATACCAAAAAACATCAAAGATGACTCAGATGTCTTCTATAAATCCTTTCTCAGGACCAGGCAATTCAGTTGAGGCTGAGAAATGGAGACATACCCACTGATTTTAAATATGCAGGAAAAAGTGTCTAACCCGGGGAATGAGGGACAGTGGAGATCTCTGTGGTGCATTGTCTTCAGCAACGCTTGTGCAGGACATGGAGTCAGCTTCAACACTGGCCTGGAGAATGAAAATTATGGGTTTTGGTGTAGTCTGTCAGGAACAGCTTGACATCAACAGTCTTCCATGACAGATTTCCCTCCACCTAGAGAGGACTGAGGGCTCAGTCAGCTTGCCAAAGCCATCGACATTAAACTGTCAGAAAATGCATGGCCTTGATTAGATACCAGGTGAATGTGAGCAGCCTGGGAAATTGAATGTAGACCATCTAGGAGATCCTACAAAGTAAAAGCAGTGAAGGATCTGATTATTCCTTCAGTATACAAACCTGCCTAGGTTCAACTCCTCAACCCCTAAATCTTCTTTTAACAGAAAAATCTTTTCACAGGAAACAGATGCACACTGCAGAGAACCTGTAGTCTGCAGGAGTGTGCTGCATGCAGATCTGTCCAAAGGTAGGAACTTCTCTTTAAAGGTGATGTTCTGGAAGGAAAATAAAGTGGCAGGAGCATACACTGTCCTCCACAACTAACCCTCCTCCTGCTAGGTTGAGGACTGCCATAAGGAGATTTGTGGGGAGACACAGGGGACAAGGTACTGAGAAGATACCAGAGAGCTCAGAAAGGAATAAGGGATACACACTCCCCAGAAACACAAAGGATCAATCAAACATAGTGTTTTCTGGAGAAGTTCTCATTGACTGAGCCAGCACAATACCCTTAGGTGTTCTTTCCCTGGCTCTGGCTGAGAGCCATCCAGATTGGAATAATCCCCCAAAGGACAGAAATCCAGGTACAGGTGACCTACATGGTTCTAACTGCTCCACCAAGCTTGTGCTCCTACCTTATCTCAGAGACGTTGAAGTGATGTTGCATCTTTTCTGCCATGTCCTTTTGCTGGGTTACCAGCTCCTCCTGCTTCAACAGGTCCTTTAGTCTTTCATCCAGGCTCTCTTGCTCCTGTTTAATAGAAGACTGTGTTCTCAGTGGAGGGTCTCTCACTCACATGCAAACAAACTCATGAACACACACAAGTACATGTGTGCACACATACAAGCACACTTTAATGCAGTAACATGTTTAATTTCCCAGCTAATGTTAATATAAGGAACAATCACCAGGGATACTATTGAGAAGAATATTTACTTTTGTAGGATGAGAGAAGAATACAGTGGCCATGAGAAACAGGCAGCTCAATCATTGAAGTGCCTATCCTGTGACCCTAATGCACAGACATATGGACCTCTGGGGTACTGGTTGGTTAGCCAACCCTGCTTAGGAAGTTCCCCAGGCTGTGCAGTATAGGAATGTTCCCCAGCAGAGGACAACTGGACCAGCTCACTGGTCTTATTCACTAATTCCCACTTGGCCCCAAGGTGAGCAACTTCCCCAAAAGAAGCTCCCTTTACCACAGGCTGCCTCATGTCAGAGCAAACGAGCTCAGGAAACAAGAAAACCCAAGAGCCCAGGAACCTAGAAAATTGCCACAACAAGGAGTCAAAATCAACAATTCCTCCTGGTAAGGCGATTGTGTCAAGGATTTCTTTGAGCAACAAAAGGCTGACTATATCAGGGCCAAATGATTGCATGTATTATTTTGTGCTGAACAATAATTCATGGAAGGGCTCAATCACATTGTACTTTTTCACTCAGCGAATGATGGACATCTAGATAGTTTCTACTTTTAGGCTACTCTGAGGAATGCTACTACAACACTAATGTCCCCTAGCTTCTCCTTGGACACCTACTTCGTATTCTGGAATCACTGGTTCACCTGTGAACTTCAGTTTAACTTTCTGAAGAAGAGTCTGTGGCTTCTCACTGTGCTATATTATGTTATACCACCAGCAATGTCTGAGAGTCCTCATTGCTCCCAACCCTCCATGAGGCTGATTTTAACTCAAAATGAAGAACTTTGAAGAAAAGCAGTTACTGAGTGCTACAGCATGTGGTGAGTGCTTTAGACCATCACGAGCCTAGGGTGTGTACTGAGACAGCCCCATTCTCACACCACAGCATGGCTAGGGAATTTCTGATGAACTCAGATGCAGCTAGAACCACATCGTAAGTCAGAATCCCTCAACAAATAACATCCAGTCCTACCTTTAAGGAAAATGATAACTGAGAAAAGTTAGGCAAAGGTGGAAAGAAAGTGGTAGCAGGCAATGTGGATGAGGACAAGACAGGGCACCAGAAGACACAGTGAGCCAATGACCACTGAGTGTGCAGTCACCATTCATGCAGAGCAGAGAAGGGACAGAAATCTTCAGTCAGCCTACCTTGCCTCTCAGACACCTTGATTGCCACAGAAGCTTCCTCCTCATCTTCCTGTACTATATTTCTTTGGTATCCTCCAAAGACTTTTCTTGTAGATAAATATTATTCCCTCTACAATTACCTGAAAACCATTGACTTAGAGTAGTTTTGTGTCCTTTTTGTCCTAGAGAGCAAAGTGGACATGTGGAAAGATGGGCAGCAGCATACAATATTAGATGGATGCAAAGTGAGTGTGCAAAGTACTTTTTCAACAAAGTTGGACTCTATTATCATTAAAGATGCTTCATACACAAAAAAGTGAACATATTGATGCATCCAAACACATACTTGCACATATAAGCATCCATACACACAAACATACACACACCAGCACTTAAACCTATACATGCAGGAACCATGGACACAGACAATCACACATGAGCACACATACACACACACACACCCACACACACAAAATGACACTATCATGCATACAGCATGATACACAGAGGCAGCAGACACACACAGAGACACACAAAAACACACATATAGGTCCACACACACAAACAGAGATGTACAGAAATGCATCACAGAGCATACACACAGCACAAGCACACACACACACACACACACACACACACACACACACACACACACACACACACACACACACACACTTCTGATCCCAGAATGTCCAGGTAGAAAAGGCTGCCTTTCAGAAAGTCTTCTGCAGGGGGAGGGAGTGGGTCCACTCTGCTGTCTACAAGGCTCTTAGACTCAGCCAGGCTCTGCTACCCTGGCCTGCACTTACTTTTACTTTCATGAGCTTTATCTATCCCAAGACTCACTGATCACATGGCTTCCAAGTTGATCCATCGCAGTCTCTTCACTAAACCTCCCCTGGCTCCTACACAGAAGACCCTGCCTAGTTCAAGAGAAAGAAAGTGACCCATGGTCAAAACCCAGGAAGTTTGTAACAGGTTGCAGTGCATGTGATATGAAAATAGCCCCAATGTCAGTCAGAAAGAGGCCAGTGAAGTGACCTACACAGCTTTTCAAGAATGCAGCACTCTACACAGCTATGAGAGGGAAATGTTCTAAGATACAGCCATGCACATGATGTAGTCAAAACACAATGTCAACAAGAAGATGCACTGTGGGATTCTGTGTTGTGAAGTCAATGAGACAAACCAGGCATTTCCTGTGGTTTTAGCTCTGTGCCTACTGTTTATTTTTAAAACATCTGTATTGTTTGATTTTTGTTATTTATTAGAAACCACATTAACATCAAAACAATAGAAGTAAATGAAGAAAGAGAAAGCTACTACATCCTTCCTTTTTCTGAGCAATTGAAACTTGTAGGTTTTGGATGAGAATAAACAAGACAGAAGGTCTACCTTGGAGGACAGGAGATCCCAAGATTGCTGGACAGCCAGATTAGCCCAAAGAGAAAATATCAGGTTCAGAGAAAGACCTGAGCTCCAGGGAATAAGGGAGTGAGCAACAGATGACAACACGGGATTTCATTATGTAGTCTCTGAACACACCCACCAATGTACACATTTACACACGTCTGCATAGATCATACACAGACCACAGAAATCAGAAGTGAGAAGAAAAAAGTGAAGAGGACGTCATGTTGAATAAACAGCTGAATTTAGACTATGCACATCAGGTGTTTCAACTGAGACCCACAATACGGCAATCCATCCCTTTGGGTCTAAAACTTCCTAGGGGAACACACAAGTTAGTCAGACTATGTTGATGAGATTGAAGAACAAGTTCTCTTGAAGCTTCAAATCTGTCACACCAACCCTCAGCCTGTCAAAGCCGACCCACATCTATGGTCATCCAGGCAGCTAGAGACTGGAAGCTCCAGGATGCTCCCGGAGAACTGCCCAGCACCATGCCAGAAAAAAGACTGACAAGGTGGTACTCAGGTTTCTGTCACTATGACCAAGAGCTTGGCAAAAGGAAGAGAACACACTGGGATGCAGGAAGAAAGGAGAAGACCACATGCCACCCAAAACGTTGACAATGAGAACCCCTCACTTGGCACTGGCACTGGGCTCTAGTCCTTGAAGGCTGCTTCCTCTCTGTGATCTCAAATGACCCTTGCAAAGTAAATGAGCCACAGGCCACTGACATCATCAATGAAAGCTTTGTGCTGTTCCCTAAGTAGCTCCCTGCATAGTAGCCTGTAGCTAGAGTATTTCTCTCTTGGTCCCACCAAGCCCCACAATCCCATAGCCCACTTATAAAATAAACATACAGATGCTTATATTATTTAAACTGCTTGGCCATTAGCTCAAGTCTACCATTGTCTAGCTCTTACTCTTATATGCAGCCCATTTCTGTTAATCTATATGTTGCCACTTGTTCCATGGCTTTACTTGCTGCCTTTACATGCTGCTACCTGGACGGCAGGCTGGTGGCTCCTCCTCTGCACCTTCCTGTTCTCTCAATTCTCCTCTCTGCTAGTCCCACCTATACTTCCTGCCTGGCTACTGGCCAATCACTATTTTATTTATCAATCAATCATCCACAGCACTTCCCCTTTTTCTTTTTTTTTCAAAAAGGAAGGTTTTAACTTTAACATAGTAAAATTACATATAACAAAACAATTATCAAGCAAGAATTACAGTTACAATATTAAAGAACATATCTTATCTATCTTATATTTGTGAGTCTAAGGTTTTATATTTACCTTATCTTTTATCATAAGTAAGGAAAATTGTAATATCTAGCTTCAACTACATCAAAGGCCCCAGAGGGATATAATATTATCTGAGAAACAAAAGAAGGACACAAGTAACTTTTGGGAGTCTTGCAGGGTAGACAGAGACAGCTCACAGCCTGTATAGTCACCTAATGTTCCTTTGTAAAGTTGGGGCACCCGCTACAGCCTATATGCCTAGAGTCTCCCAGTCATTTCTCTCTGTGTCCTGTAGAATGTCTGGCAGTTTCCTCTGGTAAGCAGGAACCTGAAGGACCATTTCACCAAGCAAAGTTCAGTAGTCACCTTCCTATGGGTCCTGCATGTCCAGTTGATCAAGCATTCCAGGCAAGAACAGTTTCTTGCCCAAATGGCTTTTTTTTTTTTTTGCCAACGTGAAGATAAACTCCACATGGAGTGGTTTTGATGCCCATCCTCCTCTCTGAAGTAAATTATTGCTGCCAGGAGCAGACATGTCTCATTGTCCAGAAAGTCTAAATTTTGAAAAATATTTTAAATGCCATATTCTGTAGGTCTTTGAAGTATTTGAAGATTACCTATCTATCTGAAATATATCTATGTATGCCTAGAAAGCTTAACTAACATGCTACAATTGTGACTATCATAGAAGACTAATTATTAATCTGTATTTCTTAATTATCCATTACAATCTAAATGAGTTACATAAACATACTACCTCAAACGAGAATAGAAATCTTTATACAGTATAACAAAATTAAGTTTAAACTTGTATTGATAAACTGAAATCCATAGAAATGTAAACATTTTAAGCAAGTTCCTTTTTAAAAGTAGATTCAATAATTTACCCTTTCATCCTATCATATCTATATCATATCCCCTTTTTTCTTTACAAAGAGATCACATTTATAATCAACCTGATTTAAATAAAAATATTGGTTTTTCTCTGTCCCACATCAGAGGGCTCTTCTGATATGGGACAAAGGAATTTCTTAACATTTTTTTTATTAATATGTTTGGGTTTAGAGAAGGAGTGAGCCAATTCCATCTCTAATGCCAGCTTGGTATATTTGGAATTTTGTGCGTAGTTTTTCTTACTACTTCCTGCTGGAGGGGGCGCTGTATCTTATGGGGACATAAAGAAAATTTTAGGATTATGGAGTAGTCCATGAGGCTGTATTGTCTGAGCCAGATGCCTTCAAACCATTTTGGATGTTTGATCATCTGGGCCATGGTGTCATCAGAGACCTTTCAGGGGGTCTATGCTGGTCAAACCTGATGTATCTTAATCTGGAACAAATCCATAGCCTCTGGCTTTCTGTGGAAATAAAAACAGAGCCTCCTTTCCAAAGCAACATTTTCTTACATCCAAATTTTGAAATCAAGGTACCTTTAAAATACACATATTTGTTTAACTCAACAGCTTTTATGATCAAATGTTTTTATGCAGTTAAAAATCCCACAGATAACACAATTCAGATTCTCTGTATAATATCCATCTTTACATGGCTTATTTTTTATACTACCTTTATTGTCTCTTTAAAGACTTTATTTTTAAAAACTACCTATTTCTTTACATAACTGTATATATATATATATATATATATATATTTTCTCTTTCTTCCAAGCCTATGTACATTTTTACACATTGTAAAGCATTTAAAGTCTTGTTCCATCTGAATCTGTCTTATTGTGAATCTATTGTTTTAAACTGCAGCATTTGTAAGACTGAAACTGTGCTGTGGCTGATGGCTCCGCCTACCTCAGCTTCCCAACATGGTGGTGGTACAATTTACCGCCAGCTCTGAGTTTGGAGCTATGTGAACCATCAACTATTAGAAGCAGTGGGTCTATGCTTTTATCAAAGCAGCGTGTAGCCCACAAACCTCTTTTTCTTTTCTTAACTAGCAAAAACTATATCCAACACACAGCATAGTGTGCAGCTTGGAGACATCTCTGTGTAACATAGCATAGGTCAGTACTGCACGCACACCACTAACCCACTAGAGAGTAGTTCAAACACGCAGGCTGCCTTTAACGTGAGAGAGACAACTAGGAAGCTATTTTTACCTCTGTTTTAGAATCTTTTTTCTCAGGTTTTAGGTGGAAACTCTTGCCCCGCATTGGGCGCCATTTGTAGCTAGAGTTTTTCTCTCTGGGTCCTGCCAAGCTCCGCAGTCCCTTAGCCCACTTATAAAATAAACATACAGATGCTTATATTATTTAAACTGCTTGGCCATTAGCTCAGGTCTACAATTGTCAAGCTCTTACTTTTATACTCAGCCCATTTCTGTTAATCTATATGTTGCCACATGTTCCGTGGCTTTACCTGCTGCCTTTACATGCTGCTACCTGGATGACAGGCTGGTGGCTCCTCCTCTGCACCTTCCTGTTCTCTCAATTCTCCTCTCTGCTAGTCTTGCCTATATTTCCTGCCTGGCTACTGGCCTATCAGTGTTTTATTTATCAATCAATCATCCATAGCAGTAGCTCTCTGATCATAATGACATGTAGGTGTGTGATATGTGACTGACCCATCTCTCTGAATGTACTGCAGCTTCTAGCAGAGCAGGAGGGGTTGCTTGTCAATTATCCAGATTCTTGAAAGAGGCTAACTCTCCAGAAAGACTTGGGAATGATCACAGAAACCAACAATTAGATGGTATGTAGGTGGGAGTTTGGATGGGTGGGTGGGTGGTTATTTCAGTGTCTCTATGTTTATGGTTGGACAGGTGGGCACCTGCCCCCACTGCCATAGTCTACCTGCTGCTGCTCATCAGAAGGGTCACAGATCATCTCATGGGCCTCCATCAAGAGCCTCTTCAGCTCCTCACAGGACTCTTGCAGTTCAATCTGCTCCTTCCACAGCAGTCTGTTCTTCAGTCTCAACACATGTACATTCTTCTTTAGCTGAGTCCAATCTCATAGGACCCAGCCATGGATGTAACTGAACAACCACCAAAATATGGTGAGCCCCAGAGAACCTCCATTTGCCTTCCCTACCTCCAAGTACCACCAGCCTTGATAAGTCTCAGACACCCCAGACAGCCCAAGAATGGAGCTCTCAGTAGCCAAGCCAGCATCACTTAGATGCAGACCAAATCCAGAGAGTAATCAAATTCCAGAAAGATTCAAAGTACTTCTGAAAACCCTGATGCCAAAAGGGATCCTGTGTCTCTGAGAACAGGGTGGAGCCCACACCTGTGCTTAACTGTTCATTGTACTGGGAAATCAGCAGCAGGTAGAGGGAAAACATTCTCGGAAAAAGGGCAGAGGTCCTAACAGGAACAAATTCTGTCTACAGGTCCCGTGGAAACCAGTTCTGTGAAGCCCCTGCCAGTGCCCAGAGGACCTGGGTGCCAGACATCCCCTTCATGGTGCAAACCAGTTTTTTATCTAAGAGATCCCGAGGCTGGCAGGACAATGATGGGAGGGCCCCAGTGTTTTTTCACACTTAGCAAAACTGAGTCAAAGAGGCACAAGTCCAAGGGCCACAAGGCAGGCAGCTTGCTAAGAGGCAGACAGGCTGGATCCAGAGCCCTCACTTTGGGTCAAGGACAAAGAAGGGCAGAGACAGTTCCTTTCAAGATAAATCAGGCACTTACCTGAAGGATTCAGTCTCCTTAATCAGCCCCTTGCACTTGTTCAAGGAATCACTGATCTCTATGGCAATTTCTGCAGGTCAGACATCACCTGCTTATGCTCCATTTTGAGCATCTCAAGCTCAAAATTCAGCCTGTGGTAGGGCATGGCCCAAGGAGAAAAGAACCTCATGAACACAGGCCACAAGGATCACATGAATGAAGCTAGGTCATGGACTACCCCAGTCCAATATGCCAAAGTCTGGCACTTACACATTGGGACCTCCTGGTGCTTATTAAATTTCCTATCCTGTCCCCTAGCCAGAAGATGCAGCTGGTCCAAAGAGGGGTGCCAGGTATACATGAGCTACCTCAGTGGGCCTAGAGCTATAGACCAGCTTTCCAAAAAGTTCCCAGGAGTCTGTGCCACATATCTGGGCCCACCAGAAACCTATGATAACATTTCTCCTGTCTTCATAACAGGGATTCACATATTTGGTGTCTATTGCTGCTCAGAGGGCCAGAGCACACAATGAGAATTTCCAGAGAGGAGTCCCAACTTCAGGATGGCTTTATAAGCTCCACAGGGGATTCCAGTGTTGCACCAAGATGAGCACAGTGCCCAAGAGGCATGCTGCTCAAAGTGGGCTTCCCTAGCCTCAGCAGTGCCATCTGTTGGAAACTGTGTAAAATCCTCAGACCATGCCACAGAGCCCAGACACTCAGGAGCACATAGACCCACACAGACACACACACAAACATACACACAGACAGACAGACAGACAGACACACACACACACACACAAACACACACACAACACACACACACACACACACACACACACACACACACACACACACACATACACACCACATACAAACAAATCCCCAATAAATATAGGGAGGTGGCATTATTTCAGAGTATAAGGAAGAAGACCAGAGAGAAGCAGTGAGGAGCTCCAGGCCTTCCAGCTACAAACTGAGATGGAGGAATGGGATGAGGCCCCTCGCCCCAGCTGCTGCTAGGAGCTTTCAGACACAATCATCCGCTGGTCAAGAACAAAGACTCACAACAAACTAACAGGACCTAGCATCTCCCACAAGCCAACACTTGTCAAGGCATCTTGAAATGCATGTTGAGAGCTCACACACTACTGTCCCTATCCTCAGACTCTGGTTCAGGCCACAGGCTCTGGTGTTCATTTGGAGGAAACAGAACAGCCTGTGTTCCCATCGCACTCCTACCCAGGGTCCAAGTTCTGCATCTGGAATGCACTCAGGAAGTTTAGTTTAGGCACCAGGACACCCTGGATGTACATTCTCCTGTTCCTCAGGAAACCTGGGCTTGATACTGTGGTATTAAGATGGTCAGCAGAGAACTGGGCATAATGGCTTCCTGTTGTTCAAATCCTTGTTGGTGTAATTGGCGAGGAATTCACACAGCTCATTTCCTTCGCAGGTCATATTGTTTAGCCAGAGGGTGAGTTTCTCTATTTTTTTCATCTGCTCCTCCTGCTCAGTGAAGGTGGAGAGTTGGGATGGTGCCTCCTCTGTAGTCCCTGCAGGTAGATAAAGAAAAGTGAACTTGTATACTTGAATGGCTTAAGGTTAATAGAGTCCATGATGAGTCCCAAGGAGCCTGAGGAAGAGGAAATGCTAGGGACCCAGTGAAACTCCCAAAGAGCAGGGCAGCTATCCTCAAACTGGTGCCCATGATCTATGTCTCTGTCCTCAACCAGCAAGGCTAGGCTTGTGCCTCACTCCCTAGTACAGTCCCCTGGCCCTGAAGACATAATGTATCCCAGCCATGTAGATTTGTAGGACAGTGTCAGCTCATATCTGATGTGATACAGGTAAGTCTCAATGTCCCTAAAGCTTAGCAGCACCAAGTCCTGATCACACCTGCCCAGGACCAAAGCATCCGAACATCTGAGGCCCTGGTAGATGGCCAGAGGAATTTCCCTCCCTTCTTATTAGCATCAGATTCCCATGGAAAATGTAGGAATCCACTGGGATGAAGTACAGCAACACCCTACCCAGAGAGGGACAGCTCATTAGTCAATCAGTTCCTCCTGTCCCTTTGCCTGTCTGAATGAAATGAAGGAGTTCTCAGAAAAGCAGCTGCAGCCTGAATAATTCATTGCTCTCCTAAACTCACCATCAGAGACTCTTGACTCTAGGTCTGCTATTAAGAAGTCCAGAGAAACAGGATAGGCCCATTGCTTCCCAGAAGCTCCCAGATGCTGAGCCCCAGCTCAAGTTCACCTCCTCCAAGAAGCTCGTTATCCCCTGCTCAGGATTCATTTTCTTCACCAAACCATTTATTTCTCCAGGTTTGAGACTAAGACCAAAGGCAAGCTTCCTTTGCCTCTCTCTGGTCACTCCATGTTCTCTATTCTCTCTCCCAAGCAGCCTGCTCAGTCTTACCAACATGTCTAAGGGCACTGAACAAATACCCTACAGGCATTTGGTGTTGCCACAATACTGGTAACATCACAGAGAATACCAAGGGCTCTACAGGATACAACAGAATTTTCAGAGAAGGGACTACTACGGCCATCTCCATGAGGCATCACCTATCTACTAACTAGCTCTTCAGAGATGCACAAAAAGCCATGTTGACCTTCTCAGGAGCCTTTCCAGAAACAGAAAGAAAGACCTCCAACACCTCCTCTTTACAAAGCCAGGGATCTCTCTCTCTCTCTCTCTCTCTCTCTCTCTCTCTCTCTCTCTCTCTCTCTCTCTGCTTCATTAGAATATTTTTACTACTTCAAGTATGGGAAGTTGAAGTCTCTATTCCAAACACATCCGATGAAATGGTTTATCACTTCTTCAGATCTCTAATGAATAACATGAGAAATAAAGGTTGCTAGGGTATTAGGTCAGAATGGTGGGGAGCAAAGATCGGTCACCTGATGTGAACAAGCAAATTGTTGAGAATCACCAAGGTTCTTATAGTATGTGGGTGTGTTGGAGGTTGTGGGTGCCCTGTCAGAACAAAGGTAAGTCCCATAGTTAATGAGGAAAATTACCCCAAATCATCAGCAGAATACATTCCAGCCCTCATGATGTTAGCAAATGTGTGATCTACTAGTGACATGTCAGGCTGGAGATGATAAGGACTGGGGCCCTGTGACACAGGAGCAAACATTCCTGTAGAGAGCCGTGCATGGCCGCCCCTCAAAGATGGCGCCGGCGTCCGGCTTCCGCCTTCCCGATGGCAGGTGTTCTCTGGGATAATCAACTCCTTATTTGGCTAAGGCTAGGATCTGGCTTACTTCCGCGCACCTGGACCTAATCTGGCTTGCTTGAGTATGTCTGACCATATCGGCATTGTCCATGTGGAACTATGGGGTTGGTTGCCCAGTGGCTATAAAGGGCGTGGGCTGGCTTTCCCCAGGGTGGAAGTCAGAAGATGGCTTTCCCCGGAGTCAGAAGATTGTTCAAGGTTCCTGAATAAACTGCTTGGAGAAGAGCCTGGTGTTGTGTCTTCCTTGCTGGTCGAGGTGGACGCGACAAGTGGTGGTCCATACGGGGATCCTCAGCCTCTTCATGGAGCTCAGAACTTTTTGCTGTCAGGGTGGTATACCGGTAAGTCCTCAGGTAATTTGGGGAACCGCGATAAAAGTGGATTTTGCTCTCATCTGTAGATAAAGAGAGAGCGGGAAAACGTAGAGCCGCGACAAGAGTGGATGGGAAAATTAAAGAGTAGAGCCGTGACAAGAGCGGACGGGAAAATTAAAGAAAGTGAAAGCAAGTGAAGGCAAAAGTGCTGCTAGTATCATGGGCGCAACTTCTTCCCACCCAATTTTTCTGGCTCTTAACGAGCTGCTCCTTTCAAAGAAATTAAAGATTAAGAAGAATACTTCAGAAAGATTTCTAGAGGAATGTGATGTCGTGGCACCCTGGTTCAGTTTCCGGAAGCCTCACGGTAGCTTCCTGGGAAAGGTTGGGCCGTGATCTAGACTTTGCTGCAGAACAAGGGACGCTTAAACATGGGGTTAGACCAGTTTGGAAATTGGTGAGAGGGTGTCTCGAAGACCAGCGCTGCAGCGATGCGGTAGAGAATGGGCAGGCAGCCTTAGAAATGTTGCAGGAGGAAAGATCAGAAAAGGCCATGTCTGCTAAAGCAACGTCTACCAGAAGTAAAACAAAAAAGGGGGAAGAAAAAACAAGGTTATATCCTGACCTTTCGGACCTAGAGCGTTCCAAGTCCCCTATCTCTTCCTCTGATTCTGATGATGCAGAGTCATTATGTGAAACCTTGCAGAGCGTGAGAATAAGAAAGAAAAGGGGTAGAAATAAAGGAGAAAGAGAAAGAATTAAAGGATGTGAGTCTGAGTGTGGAGCTGCTCCCTCAGCTCCTCCACCATATCTGGAATCTGCCTCCATGTCTAGAGTTGTCTCTATGGGCAATTCTTTTAACCTGGAGGTTTGGAGACAGGTTAGAACTGAAATGCAGCTAGCTCGCCCAGTGTTTCTCAATGCCCAGACTCAACAGAGATACCATGAACCTTTGGATTTTAAGGTCATCAAGTCTCTAGCGGAATCTGTCTGGGATGAAAATAAGATATGTGAGTTTGTAGAAATTCTGTCTTGTTAGATCTGTGTTAAGAAATCTTTAGGTGTTTGCTAAGTTAAATATATGCTAATGGTAGCCCTATATAAGTTTGTAAGATAGATCCATAGAGTTCCTTTAAGAATATAAGCTTGCAAGAAGTATCTAAGGTAGTCTTAAGACATGTAGTAATAAGCTTGTAAGAAGTAAAGATGTTAGTTGTAAATGTAAGTTTAAATAAGAAATATAAGAAGTATAAGTTTCTAAGGTAGTCTTAAGATATGTAGTAATAAGCTTGTAAGAAGTAAAGATGTTAGTTGTAAATGTAAGTTTAAATAAGAAATATAAGAAGTATATAAGAAGTAATGAGAAATATATTTGCTAAAGTAGTTCTATAGTTTCCTTAAAGAGTATAAATAAGTAGATGTTAATATGTTATATGTGAGTTTGTAAAAATGTGTAAATGTTGAGTGTGAGTTTGGGCTTAAGCACGTTATATGTGAGTTTGTGAAAAGGTGTAAATGTTGATTGTGAATCTAAGCTTAATGTATGTGGTGAAAGAACCTAAGATACAGAGTTAGTGTCCTAGGAGACTGCAAAGCAGGCAGTCTGAGCGGTTTTCAAAAGCTCCAAAAGCCGCTAAGAAGCTAAGAATGGCGGACGCCAGAACCAGCACAACAAGGCATCTGCAGCTGAGATCTGTGGAAAATCAATGCAACACAGAAAAACCTGAGCTAACAGTGAAAACGGTGCGGTTTAAAATTACTGACTCCGCAGATGGGAGTACAATTAGTGGAGTCTGATTTTAAAGGCCCTTTGAAGCCGGGCACGGTGGGTTTATTGATAGGAAGATCCTCCACCACCATAAGAGGTCTTACTGGGATCGTGAATGCACGCACATTGCAGGCTGCTGGTGGTGGGGAAGCAGCTCTGTCTATCCGGTGCTGACATGGGCGGGAGGTTCTGTTGTGTTTTCCCACAGGACCGGCTAGACCCTATCTGGGTACCTGAACAATTGGTGCGATGGGCCCCTCAGACGGAGAGACGTGATGACACCCCGGAAGCTGATGTGCCTGATCCTGATAGCCCTGATTCTGACAAGCGTGCCAGCGGGAGCAGCTGAGGATCGACTACTCTGGGCTCTTATAAAAGCCTGGCCATACCCTTTACCCATAACATCACATTCTAGTGTATTGCTTTATTTTTGAGTTGACTTGCTGCAGGAGCAGAACTCAGATCCTGCGCAATGAGATCATTGTGGTCAACTCCACCCGTGTGCACCTGGCCTATCACCTTTTTAAAGGAGTGGGCGGGATTAGGTGCCCTGGCAGGCCTACTGGTACTTGTCTCCCTGATGTGCCTGTGGTGCATTGTTCGTTTAAGGGTTTCTCAGCAGCACAATGCAGCCATGATTATCCAAGCCTTTACAGCCATAGAGGCTGGACAGTCTCCCCAGGCCTGGCTGGCCGCATTAAAAGCTTGATCGTGCAGGATGCGAGGCTAGTGCACTGCACTTGGGTCTAGCTGTATTGCAAAACTCAAGAAGAGCAAGTCTAATTGCATGTGGGTTGATACCCTAATTCCCACCTCTGCAAAAAAGGGTATCGGACGGGTCAAGTGTTCTCTGGGTGGATGACACCTGGACTAACACCAGTACAATGTCCAAGTTGTATTTTGGCAGAGATTAGACCTCTGCTCTTGCCTGCTGCTTAAAACAATAAAGGGGGAACTGTAGAGAGCTGTGCACGGCCGCGCCTAAAAGATGGCGCCAGCATCCGGCTTCCACCTTCCCGATGGCAGGTGTTCTCTGGAATAAACAACTCCTTATTTGGCTAAGGCTAGGATCTGGCTTGCTTCTGCGCACCTGGACCTAATCTGGCTTGCTTGAGTATGTCTGACCATATCGGCATTGTCCATGTGGAACTATGGGGTTGGTTGCCCAGTGGCTATAAAGGGCGTGGGCTGGCTTTCCCCAGGGTGGAAGTCAGAAGATGACTTTCCCCGGGGTCAGAAGATTGTTCAAGGTTCCTGAATAAACTGCTTGGAGAAGAGCCTGGTGTTGCGTCTTCCTTGCTGGTTGAGGCGGACGCGACACATTCCCACAAGTGTAAGGCTCCATTCCTGCCTGAGGGCTTGTGGAATTTGAAGAAAGACAAATGGCTAGTGAGAGGCTCCACACAGACATGCAAAGGCATGTACAGAAAATCAAATGTGTCATAGTCATGGGGATAGTATGTAGTATGTCTCTGTGGTGGTGCTTCACCTAGAGCTACACAAGAGCCAAATTCCTTGCCTGGAGACACCTGTGACAATGCACACGCCCTTAGGAAAGGTGACACAGCCAGCTTAAATAACAACATCCATCGGAGCATGAGAGACGCAGGTAAAGGGCACAAGAGGACAGATTAATGGGGTCCTTTACTGTAGATCTTTCCCAGAGCCCCACTTCACACTTTTGAATTTACCCCAGTCTTAAAATGAAGAACCGGCACTGTGTTTGGTCTGGATTGAAAATTCACCAAAAGTCTAGACTGTGTCTTCAGAAGTGTACTTGGTGGATCCCAGAACAAATGAGTGATGTGAGGAAAACTGTGTCTTTTCAGATGTTATATCACACTGACAAGTCATGCTAGACAAGGTGAGCTATCTCAGTAATACCCAATTCTAGAAGTCAAGGGAGAGCACCTGCCCTGCACACTACCTCATCTCAGTTAATCCTTACACACTGAAGGATGCTCAGAAAGTGACTGACAGATGAGACTTTGCCCAAGCAGGTTCTAAAAGCCCAGACTTGAGTCTCCCCTCTGTGGATGTCAGTTCTCCCATCTCTCTTTAGGTAGGTGGAAGTCTCAGAAGTCAGCTGGTTTCCTCTGTCTCCCTAGACAATGTGACACAGTGGACAGCCTCTTAAGGGCTTACTCACAGTTTCAGAGGATGCACACTGGCTCCAAGCCCTCAGCCATTTGCTTTCAGAGCCTGGAGAAAATTGCTACTGTCCCCAAGCACTCAGGCAGTATAGGGATGCCAAAGTCACTTGCTCTATGCTTCAGAGTCTCATGTTAAAGGAGAAGCCATGCAGGGGCAGAACACAGTCACCAGATTCACATAGCCATCCTCACTGACATTCCAGGACATTCAGAAATACCAGGAAGGGGACAGTCTCATTTCAGGTCCACTGAATCTAACAGTTCTCAGGCTGAACTGATCTGTGTACCACCCACAACAGGGATCTCAAAACTTTAGGGATCCCTGGAAGACAGTAGCACTTGGTGGATCCTGCCCTGCTAGTGGTTATAACGTAAAGTATCAGAACCTATGGCTTTGCCAGGGTACTCCCCTTTCCCTATCATTACTGGCACACAACTAAAGGACTCCAGTGAGTGTGATCACAGTTATGGTACAGAAATCTCATTAATTCTTCTGTGCCTCCTTTCCCACTCAGGGTGAAAGCAGAGGGTACCCAGCAAAGCAGCTTCAGCCTTGTCAATTCCTGACTCTGCCAAACTAATCATCATGGATCCTTCATCTGGGTCTGCTCTTTAGGAACCCACACAAGCAGGATAGGCCTATTGCCTCCCAGAAGCTCCCAGTTCCTGAGTCCTAGACCTGGAAGGCTCAAGCCCAAAAACATCCAGAAAACTCCCCAGCCCCTTCCCAGAACTCACTGAGTCTTCCCCAAGACAACTTATTCCTCCATGTTTTCCTGGGAGATCTAGAACCAGCTTCCTTCTGCCTCACTCTGGTCTCAAGCAGAATGGACTCCTCCATTTCTCTAGAACATAAGCTCTGGCATGCAGTTGGTGATTCAGGCTTGTATTTGGGACCTGGTCTCTGTAGTAAGGGGTAGGACTTATGATAGGAACCTCTTCACCAAAACACTGGAAGGATGGTCAAAGGTGCTATCAGCATATTACCCTGTAGCCTTAAAAGGGGCTTCAATAGCCAAATTTACCAACTTTTCCTTTGTGGCTTGGGCTTATAATCACTCATCATTTTACTGATTATTTCACTTCTGACATATTGAATCATTCTTCCTACAATGGAAATTTCACTTTGGACATAGAATCCTATTCATGGAGGGTCAATGTTCTTTTCAGTAAGCTGAGGTTTATGTTTTCCCCTTCTGGCTTGCTGTGATGGCTAATGTTGGCTGTCTACTTGACACACAGTTGAAGATTTGACTCCATCAAACTGGCTTGCAGGCATGCTTCTTTGGCATTTTCTTCTTGCTAACTGAAGGAGGATGGCTCAGCCCTCTGTGGGCAGTGCCATTCCTAGGCAGGTGATCCTGGGCCTCAGAGGAAAGCTAGCCGAGCAGAGCAGTAAACAGCATTTTGTGTGGTTTCAAGCACCTGCTTTGGGATCTTGCCTTGGCTTCCCTTGATGATGGACTGCAATCTGTGAGATGAATAAACCCTTCACTTTCCCAGATTGGCTTTTTGGACTTTTATCACAACAATAGTAAGTTAACTAGAACACTTGCCATATTTTCAGGGCATGCTCTCACAGCCCATTGTTCTTCAAGCCTGTAGCCTCTTTTTTCACCATTCACAAAGTTTCTGGACACTGAAATCTATTGCAATATCAACTCTACCAATCACACCCACTGCTCACATTTCTCTCTTAAAGTATTTTTTTCCATCTCATATGTCATGCTTCTCTCCAATATATCATGCTTCCCTACTTTACCCTTCTAAAATTATCTGTGGATATTCCTGCCTGTTCCACTTTAAAAATTATCCTTTGCCCAATAATAGAACATTTATGGGCACATTATTAAGTTCCGTAGAAAGGGGTGATATATTGTATTTAATAGCATGCTTTTAAAGTGTGATCATATAAAATGTCTTGTCATACATTTTAAAGCCTCACAAACACACAAAAATACTTACCCCTATACAGGGAACATGGACACACACATATACACTTACTCACATATGGTCACATACACACACAAAGGAACACTACTGTGTAAGCAATAGACAGTATACACATACAAACACACGCACAGAGGTTCACACACACACACAACCATACACACAGAGATGCACAGGAAAGCACAACACACCACACAACAGCCACCCTGCACTCGTGCATGTGTGTAGACACACACACACACACACACACACACACACACACACACACACACACACACACAAATACTTCCTGAACCTAGAATGGTCAGTGAGAGGACTGCTGCCTTGGATCACCTTTTTGATGCATGTGGAGGTAGCGGGTCCTCTATGCTGTCTACAAGGCTCTTAGACTCAGCAAGGCTCTGCTACTCCGGCCTGCACTTACTTTTCCTTGAACAAACTTTATCCATCACAAAACCCCCTGACCCCACAGGTTCCAAGTTCACCCATCACAGTCTCTTCACTAAACTTATCCCGCTCCTCCACAGATGACCTTGATAGCCCAAGAAAAATAAAGTGACCCACGGTCAACACCCAGGAAGTTTTCAACAGATGACAGTGCATATGATATGAATTCAGCCGAATGTCAGTCAGAAGGAGGCCAGTGACATCACCTGCAGTGCTTTTCAGGAATGCAGCACTCTGCACAACTATGAGAGGGAATCTGTTCTGAGACACAGCCATGCACATGATATAGTCAGCAACACAATGTCAGCAAGGAGATGCACTGTGGGATTCTCTGTTGAGAAGCCAGAGACAAACCAGACATTTCCTGTGGTGTTAGCTCTGGGCAGTGAATGGAAAGAAGCCTACTGTTTATTTTTAAAATAGCTGTATTGTTTGATTTTTGTTATTTATAACATCAAAACAATAAAAGTAAATAAACAAAGGAGAAAAAATACCTCCTTCCTCTTTCTGAGCAATTGAAACTTGTAACAATTGGATGAGACAAAACAAGACAGAAGGTCTAACTTCTGTCTTGATCCAAAGAGTGCTGGCCAGCCAGATTAGCCCAAACAGAAAATTTCTGGTTCAGGGAAAGACCTGGGTTCAAGGGAATAAGGGAGTGAGCAACAGATGACAACACGGATTTCATTATGTAGTCTCGGAACACACCCACCAATGTACACATTAACACACACCTGCATAGGTCACACAGAGACCACAGAAATCAGAAGTGAGCAGAAAACAATAAAGAGGATATCATGCAGAATGAACAGTTGAATTTAAAATATGCACATAAGGTGTTTCAGCTGAGACCCACTACACTGCTATCCATCCCTTGGAGCCTAAAAATTCCTAGGAGAGCACACAAGTTGGTGAACCCATCTTGAGGTGATAGCAGAACATGTTCTCATGTAGCCTCAAATCTGTCACCCCAACCATCAGTCTGTCAAAGGCCTACCACATCTATGATCATCCAGTCATCTCCAGACTGGAAGCTCCAGGATGGGAGAACTCACCAGCACCATGTCCAGAAAAAGGGCTGACAAGGTGTTACTCAGGCTTCTGTCACTTTGAACCAAGAGCTTGGCAAAAGGAAGAGAACACACTGGGATGCAGGAAGAAAGGAGAAGACCACATGCCACCCAAAATGTTGACAAATGAAAACCACTCACTTGGCACTGGGGCTGGACTCTAGTACATGAAGGCTGCTTCCTCCCTGTGATCTCACATGACCCTGCAAAGCAAATGAGCCACAGGCCACTGACATCATCAATGAAAGCTTTGTGCTGCTCCTGAAGTAGCTCCCCGCATAGCAGCCCTCTGATCATAATGACCTGTAGGTGTGTAATATGTGACTGACACAGTCCTCTCACTGTACTGCAGCTTCTAGCAGAGCAGGAGGGTTTGCTTGACAATTATCCAGATTCTTGAAAGAGGCTAACTCTCCAGAAAGACTTGACAATGATCACAAAAATTAACCATTGGATGGTATGTAGGTGGGAGTCTGGATGGATGGGTGGATGGTTATTTGGGTGTCTCTATGTTTATGGTTGGAAGGTGGGCACCTGCCCCCGCTGCCTCAGCCTACCTGCTGCTGCTCAGCAGAAGAGTCACTGATCATCTCATGGGCCTCCATCAAGAGCCTCTTCAGCTCCTCACAGGACTCTTGCAGTTCAATCTGCTCCTTCCACAGCAGGCTGTTCTTCAGGCTCAACACATGTGTGTTCTCCTTCAGTTGAGTCCAATCTCGGAGGACCTGGCCGTGGAGATAACTGAGCAACAGTCAAAACACGGTGAGCCCCAGCCAGCCTCCATTTACCATTTCTTCCACCAAGTACCACCAGTGCTGTAAAGTCCCAGACCACAGACAGACCAAGAATGGAGCTCTCAGTAGCCAAGCCAGCATCACTTAGATGCAGGCCAATCCAGAGAGTAGCCAAATTCCAGAAAGATTCAAACTACTTCTGAAAACCCTGATGTCAAAAGGGATCCTGTCTCCCTGAGAACAGGGTGGAGCCCACACATGTGCTTAACTGTTCATGATATTGGGAAAGCAGCAGCAGGTAGAGGGATAACACTCTCAAAAGGAGGGAAAAAACCCAACCAGAATCAATTATGTCTATGTCTACCATGGAAACCAGCTCTGTGAAGCCCTGGTCAGAGCTTCAGAGGTAATAGGGATACCTGACACTCCCTTCATGGTACAAAACATTTTTCTATCAAGGGTATCCTGAGGATGGCAGCACAATGCTTGGAGGGGCTCAGTGTCTTTTCACACTTAGCAAAACTGAGTCCAAGAGGCACAAGGCCAAGGACCACATGTCAGGCTGCTTGCTAAGAGGCAAACAGGCAAGAATCAGAGCCCTCTCTTTGGGTGAAAGAGAGAGATGGCAGAATCAGTCCCTCCTGAGATAAATCAGACACATACCTGTAGGATACATTCTCCTCAATCAGCTGTTTGACCTTGTTCACACCGTCACTGATCTCCATGGGCAATTTCTGCAAATCCGACATCACCTGATTATGCTCCTTTTTCAGCATCTCAAAAGAATTCAGCCTGTGGTAGGGCATGGCCCCAGGAGAAAAGGACCCCATGAACACAGGCCACAAGGATCATATGGAATCATTTTATGTTCTAGACTCCTCAGCCCCATGGATGCCACAGCCTGGCACTTATACACTGGGACCTCCTGGTGCTTATTAAACTTCCAATCATGTCCTCAGGCCAGAAGACGAAGGTTGTTCAAGAGAGTTATCCAGGGCTGCATGAGCACCCTCAGTGATCTTAGAGCTATAGATTATCTACCTAAGAAGATCCCAGGAGTCTGTGCCACATATCTGGTGCCACCGGAAACCTATAGTTACATATTTCCTGTCTTTACAACAGGAATTCTTATGCCTGGGTGCTCCTCCTTATACACAGAGGACCAGAGCATACATTGATCATTTCCAGGGAGGAGTTCCAACTTCACGAAGGCTTTATAAACTCCACAAGGGTTTCCAATGTTCCACCAAAGTGAGAACAGTGGCCAAGACGTGAGCTTCTCAAACTGGAGCACTCTGGCTTCATCACTGGCATCCCCTGGAAAATGTGAAAATGGCAAATCCTCAGGCCCTGCCACAGACCCTAGACTCCCAGGAAAACAAAACACACACACACACACACACACACACACACACACACACACACACACACATACACACACACACACACACACACACACACACTCATGCCCTCTAACACACACACACACACACACACACACACACACACACACACACACATGCACTCGCGCGCACACACACCACATATACTCAGAATGCACATGTAATACATAGAATTTGCACTGTCTCGGAGGATTAGGAGGAGGGAAGAAAAGCTTCAGGCTATTACTTCGTACACAAACAAACACACCACATATAGTCAGGTTGCCCATGAAATGCAGGTTGGTGGAACTGCCTCAGAGTATGAGGAGGAGGACAAGTGAGAAGTGGTGATAAGCATCAGGCCTTTCATCTGCTGGTCAAGGACAAAGACTCACCACAAACTCACAGAACCTAGCATCTCCCACAAGCCAACACCTGCCAAGGCCTCTTGAAATGCATGTTGAGAGCTCACACACTAATGTCCCTATCCCCAGACTGTAATTCAGGCCACAGGCTCTGCTTTTCATTTGGATGAATAAGAATAGCCTGTGTCTCCATCTCACACCTACCCAGGTTCCAAATTCTGTGCACTCGGGAAAATTAGTTTAGGCACGAGGACACCCTGGAGGTTCAGCTTCCTGTTCCTCAGGAAAGCTTAGCTACACACTGTGGGGTCAAGATGGTCAGCAGAGAACTGCACATAATGACTACCTGTTCTGCAATTTCTTGTCTGTATAACTGGCCAGGATTCCATGCAGTTCAATTTGCTCGTATGTTATACTCTGTAGCTGAAGGGTGAGTTTCTCCAACTTTGTCATCTGCTGTTCCTGCTCAGTGGAGGTGGAGGTTTGGGTTGGTGCCTTGCCAGTAGTCCCTGCAGGAAGATAAAGCAAAGTGAACTTGTGCACTTGAATGGCATAGGGCCAGGAGAATCCATGCTAGTCCCAAGAGGAAGCCCCAGGAAGAAGAAATGCTAGGGACCCACTGAGGGCCCCAAAGAGTAGGGTAGCTGTCCTCAAATTAGTTCCATGAGTTATGTATCTGTCCTCAACAACTATGACTGGGCATGTGTCTCCCTCTCTAATGCAGTTCCCCAGCCCTGGGAGGCATAAGATAGCCCAGCCATGTAGATTTGGAGGACAGTGTCACCTCATATCTGATGTGGTGCAGGCAAGTCCTATTGTCCCTAGAGCTTAGCAGTACTAAGTCCTCATCACATGTATCCAGGACCAAAGTATCTGAATGTCTGAGACTTTGGTGGATGGTCATGGGAGTTTCCCTCCTTTCATATTGGCATTAGATTCCCATGGAAACTGATGGAATCCACTAGGATGAAGTGCAGCAACACCCTACCCAGAGAAGGAACCTAATTAGTTACCACTTTGCTCCTTCTGGCCTTCCTTTCCACTCAGAATGAGATTAAGGATCTCACAGAAAAGCCACTTCAGGTTTGAAAATTCATGGCTCTCCCAAACTAACCATCAGACATTGTTTACTCTGGGTCTGCTCTTAGGGAACCAAGAGAAGCAGGATAAGTCCATTGCTTCCCAGAAATTCACAGATGCTGAGCCCCACTACTGGAAGGCCCAGCTCAAGCTTCACTTCCTCCAGAAAGCTCCCCACCTAGGACTCACTGTACCCTCCCCAGAACCATTTATTTCTCCATGTTTTACAGTGAGACTGATGCCAGCTTCCTTCCACCTCTCTCTGGTCTCCCCATGTTCTCCATTCTCTGTCCCAAGTAACCTTCTCAGTTTTGCCAACATGTCTATGGGCAGTGAAAGAAGACCCCACAGTCACTTGGTGTTCCCACAGCACTGGTGACATCAAGAGAATGCCAAGAACTCCCCAGCGTATAATAGCTCGTCATGAGAAGGAATTATTGGGTTCACCAGCAGTAGCCCTCACATACCTACAAATTACATCTTCTGCAATTCACTGGAAGCCATACTGCCCTTCCCAGGAGCCTTCCCAAAAACACAAGGGAAGATCTTCATCACCTCCTCATTACAAACCCAGGGATCTCTTTTTGCTTCATTGTAATATATTCACTACATCATGGACAGGAAGTTGAAGACTCACTTCCAAACACATCCCAGGAAATGGCTCATCCAACTCGTGAAACCTCTAGTCAATAACACAAGAAGAAAAGGTTTCTAGGTAACTAAGTAAGGATAGTGAGGAGGAAAGTTCAGTCCCCTGAAAGCAACAAGCACATTGTTGAGGATGCACAAAGCTGTTAGTGTGGTGGGAGATTGTGGGTGTCTTGTCAGAACAAAGATAAGTCCCATAGTTGATGAAAATTAACTCTGAACTTCAGCAGAATTCATTCCAGCCATTGTAGATACCACAAGTGTGTTAACTAGTGACATGTCAGGCTGGAGATATTAAGAACCAGAGTTCCCCAGGGGAGCCCTCAGACACAAGAGCAAAAACTCCCATGAAGAATGATGCGCCATTCCTGTATTAAAGTTTGAAGAAAGATGAATGGCTATTGAGAGGCCACACACAGATATGCAATGGCATTTACAGAAAATCAAATGTGTCATAGTCACAGGGATAGTAGGTGGTGTGTCACTGCTGTGGTACTTCACCTAGAGCTACATGAAAGTCAAATTCCTTGATCTGGAGCCTCCTGTGACAATGCTCATGCCTTTACGAAAGGGGACACAGCCAGTTTAAATTGCAACATCCACCTGAGCATGAGAGAGGCTGACTAATGGCACAAGAGGACAGATTATTAGGGGTCCTTTACCATAGACCTTTCCCAGAGTCACACTTCACACTTTTGAATTTACTGATAGTCCTAAAATGAAGAGCTAGCACCATGTTCAGTCTGGATTGAATATTCACCAGAAATCTAGACTGTGGCTTCAGAAGTGTACTTGGTGGACCCCAGAAGAAATGAGTGATGTGAGTTAAACTATGTCCATTCAGATGTTATATCATACTGACAACCATGTTAGACAAGGTTAGGTAATCACCAATTCTAGAAGTCAATGGACACCACCTGCTCTACACATGACCTCATCTCAGTCAATCCTGACACACTAAAGGATTATCAGTTAGTAACTGACAGATGAGTCTTTGCCCTAGCTGGTTCTGAAAGATGACTTGAGTCTCTCCCTCTGTGGATGTCAGTTCTCACATCTTTCTATAGGGAGATGGGTGTCTCAGAAGTAACCTGGCTTCCCCTGTCTCCCTGCACATGATGACATAGGGGACAGCTTTCTAAGGCTTATTCACAGCTACAGAAGATGCACAAGCTTCAGAGCCCTCAGCCAAGTCCTTTCCTGTACATAATCCTGGAGATAATTGCTACTCTCACAAGCACTCAGGTAGTATAGGGATGCCCAAATCACTTGGATGATGCTTCAGAGTCTCATGTTAGTGGAGAAGCCATGCAGCTGTGGAACATAGTCACCAGATTCACAAAGCCATCTTCAGTGGCAGCCCAGGACACCTAGATCCTGTAAGAAGGGGACAGTCTCAGTCCAGGTCCACTGAATCTAACAGTTCTCAGGCTGAACTGGAGACCTGTGTCCCACCCACAGCTGGGAAGTCGTAATCATAGGGGGTCACTGAAAGACAGCAGCACTTGGTGCCTCAGCCCTGCTAGTGTCTACGATGTAAAGTAAGACAAGCAAGGGTTTTGTCAGGGCACTCTCCTGTCCCTGTTATTTCTGGCACACAACCTAAGGACTCCAGTGGGGGTGAAGTGCAATGATGGTACTGAAATCTAAACATTCCTCTGTGCCTTCTTCCCCACTCAGAGTGAGAGCAGAGGGTCCCCAGCACAAAGGCTACAGTCTTGTCAGTTCCTGACTATGTCATATTAACCATCATGAATTCTTGATCTGGGTCTGCTTTTTAGGAACCCAGAGAAGCAGGATAGGCCTATTGCTTCTCAGAAGCTGCCAGTTCCTGACTGACCCTGAAAGGCTCAAGCCCATCACATCCAGAAAGCTCCCCAGACCCTTCCCTGAACTCACTGCATCTTCCCCAGGACCATTGATTTCTCCATTCTTTCCAGTGAGACCTAGGGTAAGCTTCCTTCTGCCTTTCTCTGGTATCACACAAAATCCATTCTCTCTCCCAAGTAGATGCCTAAGTCTTGACAACATGTCTATAGGCAAACTGTATAGGCATTGAACGAACATCCTAAAGGCACTTGGTGTTGCTACAACACTATTGACATCACAGGGAATCCAAGAGCTCTGCCCTCCAGGATACAATAGAATTTCCAGAGAAGGGACTCCTGATGTCACAAGGAGCAGCCTTTGCCTCCTTGCTAATAAATTCTCCCTGAACAGACAAGAAGCTGAGATTTTTTTCCAGGAGTCTCTCCTGTGACACAGGTGAAGCCATTCAGTACCTCCTCTTTCTAAAGCTGGGAATTTTTCTCTGCTTCCTTAGAATCTTTTGACTACTTTACCCATGGAGAGTTGAACACTCACTTTATAAGCACTGCCCAAGAATGGACCTTCCTCTCCTTAACATCCATACTCAATAATATGAGAAATAAAGCATGCCAAGGAATTAGATCATGATGATGTGGAGGAGCAGGGTTGAGTTCTATGAAGTGAGCAAGAACCGGAGGAATGCTGAGGTTAAGAGAAGACGGCCATGGAGAATTTGTAAGAGAGCTGAGACTGTTTTGAGACCCAAACTGCCCTAGAATGTCCTCTCTACGTGCCTGGTGTATTATCAGGCCTCTAGAGTAACAGAAGTTATAAAAATAAATGTTTATTTTAAAAGGGGATTTGTTAGAATGACTTCCAGCCTGTACTCTAGCTAATCCAACAATGGCTGGAAATGAATGGAAGTTCAAGAATCTAGTAGTTTCTCAGTCCTTAGACTGAGTGTCTTAGCTGTCTGCGATATTATGCTGTAATCTTAAAGAAGTAGGCTCTGATATTAGTGAAGGAATGGATGTGCTAATAAGGAGAGAGCAAGCAGGGAAAGAGTAAAAGCTTCCTTTTTCCATGTACTTATATAGGCTTCCAGCAGAAGGAATGGTTCAGATTTCATCTGGATTAAAGATCTGAATTAAAGGTGTGACTTCATTCCTCAAAGTTCCACAATAAAGTAGTTCAAATTAAGCAGAAATAGACCACAGGTGTTCCCTCTATTTTGGGGTTATATTATTCCCAGATGCCATCATGTTGACATCTAAAAATAGCCATCAAAGCCTTAATACTATGTACTAATATTCTTGAGCAAATGACTCCATCAGAGATGTAAAGGAAGGAGTGGCAATAATCACCAGGTACATGGGAACCAGCTGTAGATGTCATGGTCATGATGACTCTCAGTGGCTGTGTTATGGCCATGCATGGCTGAAATAGGATGAAATACCAGTCTGTGGTTTCTTGAGTAAGAGGGGGGAAGCTGGAAACCCAGTACTTTAAGAATCTGGTCTTTTTCTATAATTGAAGGTTTGAAATTCAAATAATTATGTTTGATAGTAACTCTGGTTTTAAAAAATGTGTCCATAGGTAAAAAAAATGGGTGCTCTTTAAAGAAAAAGAAGAAAGGCCTAAAATAACAGCACATTGGATCTGTCATAAAGAGGAGGGTGTATTAGACCATGTGAATTTTAACTTGAACACCTCCAGACCATGTATTGCTTACTCCATACATCCTGTGATGGGAAAAAACTCCTTCCTAAAACAGGAAGGACTGGGATGACTACTGTGTGGTCTTCATTGTCATCAACAACTAGATGCCTCCTATTGCTTTCAAAGCAAAAAGGGTACATTTAGATGTCAAATTTCTCTAGAGTCATACAAGTGGGATTTCAGGCAACAGCACTAGGATACAAATCCTACTCCAGAGTTGACACCCCCATGATGAGCATGGGCACTACAGTGTGTGTCACCAAGAATACTGCCATTGTACAATGTGCCTGGTGCTGCTTCAGAAACTTGAAACATGTATAATTCTGAAAATGGGATGGAGCCTTCCCCAAACCATCAAGCAGAATGGACTCCTCCGTTTCTTTAGAATATAATCTCTGGCATGCAGATGACTGACTCAGGCTTGTATTGGGACCTAGCCTCTGTAGTAAGGGGCAGGACCTCTAATGGGAACTTTTCCACCACAACACTTCAAGGATGGTCAAAGCTGCTGGCAGCCAACAGCTAATCCAAATGTCCCCTCTACAGTATCAAGCACCATGGCTAGGCATGTGTCTCCCTCCCTAATGCAGTCCCCTGACTCTGGAAGGCATAAGTTAGCCCAGCCATGAAGATTTGGAGGACAGTGTCACCTCATATCTGATGTGATGCAGGTAAGTCCTGTTGTGCCTAGAACTTAGCAGCACCAAATCCTGATCACACTTCCCCAGGACCAAAGCATCTGAATGTCAGAGGTTGTGGTAGATGGGAGGGGAATTTCCCTCCCTTCTTATTGGTGTCAGATTCCCATGGAAACTGTAGGATTCCACTAGGTTGAAGTGAAGCAACACCCTACCCAGTGAGGGACAGATCATTAGTCCATCCATTCCTCCTGTTCCTCTTTGCCAGTCTGAAAGAAATGAAGGAGTTCCCAGAAAGGCAGCTGCAGCCTGAATACTTCATGGCTCTCCTAAACTCACCATTAGAGACTCTTGAATCTAGGTCTGTTCTTAAGAAGCCTGGAGAAGCAGAATAGCCCCATTGTTTCCCAGAAGCTCCCAGATGCTGAGCCCCATAATGGAATGCCCAGCTTAAGTTCACCTCCTCCATGAAGCTCCCAATCCTCTACTCAGGTTACATTGTGCCTTCCCCAAAACCATTTATTTCCCCAGGCTCTACACTAAGACCAAAGGCAAGCTTCCTTCTGCCTCTCTCTTATCTCTCCATGTTCTCTATTCTCTCTCCCAAGCAGCCAGCTCAATCTTGCCAACATGTCTATGGAAACTGAAGGAATACCCCACAGACATGTGGTGTTGCCACAACACTGGTGACATCACAGAGAAAACCAAGGACTCTACAGGATACAACAGAATTTCCAGAGAAGGGACTACTAGGGTCACCTCCACAACCCTGACCTACCTACTAACTAGTTCTTCTGCAATGCACAAAAAGCCATGTTGCCCTTCTCTGGAGACTTTCAAGAAACATAAGGAAGGAACTTCAGTACATCGTCTTTACAAAGCCAGTGATCTCTCTCTGCTTCATTAGAATATTTTTACTACTTCATGTGTGGGAATTTGAAGTCTCTATTCCAAACATCTGGCGAAATGGCTCGTCACTTCTTCAGATCTCTAATTAATAAAATGAGAAAGTTTGCTAGGTTATTAGGTCAGGATGGTGGGGAGGAAAGATCAGTCCCCTGATGTAAACAAGCACATTATGGAAAATCCCCAAGGCTGTTACAGTATGTGGGTGTGGTGGGAGATTTTGGGTGTCCTGTCAGAACAAGGATAAGTCCCATAATCCATGAGGAAAATTACCCCGAATCATCAGCAAAATACATTCTAGCCCTCATAAAATACCAAAAGGTGATCAACTTGTGACATGTCTGCCTGGGGATACTAAGAACCAGAGTTCTGCAGGGGAGCCCTTAGACATAGAGCAAACAGTCCCTCAAGTGTAAGGCTCCATTCCTGCACTGGGGTTTGAGGAAAGGTGAATGGCGAGGGAGAGGCCACACACAGATATACAAAGAAAGGCATTTACAGAAAATCAAATGTGTCATAGTCATAGGGATAGTATGTAGTGTGTCACTATGGTGGTGCTAACCCTAGAGCTACACCAAAGCCAAATTCTTTGATTGGAGCCTCCTGTGACAACCCTTAGGAAAGGTGACACAGCCAGCTTAAATTACAATATCCATCAGAGCATGAGAGAAGTAAGAAAAGGATACAAGAGAACAGATTTATTAGGGGTCTTTACCATAGACCTTTCCCAGAGCCACACTTCACACTTTTCAATTTACTGACAGTCCTGAAATGAAGAACTGGCATCATGTTTGGTCTGGATTGAAAATTCACCAGAAGTCTAGACTGTGGCTTCAGAAGTGTACTTGGGGATCCCAGAACAAATGAGTGATATGAGGAAAACTATGTCCATTCAGATGTTATATCACAATGACAAGTCATGCTAGACAAGGTGAGCTATCTCAGTAATACCCAATTCTAGAAGTCAAAGCACAGCACCTGCCCTGCACACTACCTCATCTCAGTTAATCCTGACACACTGAAGGATGCACAGAAAGTGACTGACAGATGAGTCTTTGCCCAGGCAGGTTCTGAAAGCCCAGACTTGAGTCTCCCCCTCTGTGGATGTCAGTTTCCCATCTCTCTACAGGGAGGTGAATGTCTTACAAGTCAGTGGGTCTCCTCTGTCTCCCTGCACAAGGGGACCCAGTGGACAGCCTCTTAAGGCTTACTCACACTGTAGACCATGCACCTTGGCTGCAGAGCCCTCAGCCATGTGCTTTCAGATGCATGGAGATAATTGCTACTGTTATAATCACTTGGGTAGTGTAGGGAGGCCCAAGTCCCTTGCTCTAGGCTTCAGAGTCTCATGTTAATGAAAAAGCCATGCAGGGACAAAACATAGTTGTCAGATTCACAAAGCCATCCTCACTGACACTCCAGGACACCCACAGCTGGCAGGAATGTGACAGTCTCAGTCCAGGTCCACTGAATCTAACAGCTTTCCGGCTGAACTGGAGACCTGTGTGCCATCAACAGCTGGTAATTCAGAAACCTCAGGGGTCCCTGGAAGATAGCAGCACTTGGGGGCTCCTGCCCTGCTAGTGGCCATGATATCATGTATGAGAATCTCGGGGTTTTCCAGGGTACTCTCCTTTCCCTGTTATCACTGGCACATAAATAAAGGACTCCAGTGGCAGTGAAATCCAGTCATGGTACAGAAATCTCATTAATTTCTCTGTGCCTCCATCCCAGAAGTTCTCAGTTCTTTAGTCCTAGCCCTGGAAAGCTGAAGCCCACCACATCCAGAAAGCTCCTCAGCCCCTTCCCAAAACTCACTGTCTCTTCCCCAGTACCATTTTTTCCCATATTTTCCAGGGAGACCTTGGACCAGATTCCTTCTGCCTCACTCTGTTCTCTCCATGCAGTCCATTCCCTCTCCCAAACAGACCTCTATGTCCAGACAGCATGTCTAGAGGCCAAACTTGTGGTCACTGAACAAATGTCCTCAAGGCAGTCAGTGTTGCTACAACACTAGTGACATCACTGGGGATTCCAAGAGGTGTCCAGGATACAATAGAATGCCCAGCAAAGGGTCTGCTGATGTCATGGGCCACAGCCTTTGCCTCCTTGCTAACTAGTTGTCCATGAACTGAGCAGAAGCTGTGGTTTCCTTTTCAGGAGTCTCTCCTGTGACACAGGGGAAGTGATTCAGCACCTCCTCCTTCCAAAGCTAGAGATTTCTCTCTGCGTCATAAGAATTTTTTTCAGTAATTCACCCATGGGGAGTTGAACACTCACTTTATAAACACTGCCTAAAATTGGCACTTACTCTCCTCACGTCCATAGCCAATAATATGAAAAATAAAGCATGCCAAGGAATTCGGTCATGATCATCGAGGAGGAGGGTTGAGTTCTCTCAAGTGAGCAAGAACCTGGGAAAGGCTATGGTTTAGGTGACTATTGGGAATTTATAAGTGAGCTGAGACTGTTATGAGACCCTAACTTCTCTAGAATGTCCTCTCTACATGCCTGGTGTCTTAAGCAGCATTCTCTAGAAGTAATGCAATGATTTTCTATGGAACGGGTATTTGTTAGAATGGCTTACAGGCCATGCTCTATCTAATACAACAATATCTGGTTGTGAATGGAAAGTCCAATAATCCAGTAGACACCCACTCCTCAAGACTGGATGTCTCAGCTGGTTTGCAGTATAGGCTGGAATCTTAAAGAAGTAGGCTTTAATGCCAGTCAAGAAATGGTTGTGCTAACAAGTTAAGAGCAAGCAGCGATATATAGTATGAATCTTAAAAGATCTTATTAATAAAAACAAATCTGGAGCCAGGTATTGGGTGCGACCACTGGAAGATCAGAGAAGCAGAACAAGCCACAGCCACCTCACCTTGCCAGTTCCTCAGCTGATCCTGTTTCCTCAGACTGGATGCCTCTCAGCCCTCATCCAGAATGCATCTCAGCTGAATGGTGCTGCTCAAAAAAAAAAAAGAAAGAAAAAGAGAAAAAGAGAATATAGATATGAGGTATATCATTGAATCTACTCTGAGGAAAAGGATGAAGAAATTATAGGATAAATCAGTAGATCATTGAATCTACTCTAAAAAGAAAAAGGGGAAGATATAAAAATGACAAAAAGGTAGATTACTGAATCTATTAGGAAAAGAAAAAAGAGAGAATATGAATGTGATAAGATAAAAAGGTCAATTTTTGAATCCACTTTTAAAAAGGAACTACTTGTTTTAAATAGGATAAGTAATGAAATTTTTTTTGTCTGAGTTTATCAAATGTTACTGGACTGGACATTGTTAATATATATTAACAGAGTTCTTTGTCTCAATTTGTCAAATGTTAGTGAACTAGATATTGTTAATGTAATTATTGACTTTATATATTGTATATACTTATTGGATACTTTTTCTTGTATTAATTATAACCTTTTTTAATTTTAGGCAAAAAAGGGGAAATGTGGTGGTATTGTGTTCCCCAAAATATTGTGCACCCTAATTAACTTCTCTAGGGTTAAAGAACAGAACAACCACTAGATTCAGAGGCTAGAAAATGGTGGCACTCACACCTTTAATCCTAGCATTCCAAAGGCAGAAATCCCTCTGGATCTCTGTGAGTTGAAGGCCATACTAGAAACAGACAGTCATGATTACTCACGCCTTTATTTATTTATTTATTTATATTTTTTTTTAGGTTTTTCGAGACAGGGTACTCACGCCTTTAATCCCAGGAAGTGAGCCTTTAATCCCAGAAAGCAGAAAGGTATATAAGATGTGAGGACCAGGAACTTGAGCTAGTTAAGCTTTTAGGATTTCGACAATCAGTTCAGCTGAGATGCATTTGGATGAGGACTCAAAGTCTTCCAGCTTGAGGAAACAGAATCAGCTGAGGAAATGGCGAGGTGTGGAAGCTGTGGCTTGTTCTGATTCTCTGATCTTCCAGCATTTACCCAAATAACCAGCCCAGATTTGTTTTTACTAATAAGAACTTTGAAGATTAATGCTACAGAGAAAGAGTAAGAGCTTCATTCTTCCAAGTCCTTCCAACAAAAGGAGTGGTCCAGATTATATCTAGATTAAAGATCTGAATTAAAGCTGTGACTTCATCCCGCAAAGATCCAAACTAGAATTAGATCTTCATACTTCAAAATAAGCAGACCTCTCCCACCGGTGTGCCCTCTATTTTTTGTTGTTTGTTAATCCAGAAACAGTCACATTGACAACCAAGAATAGCCATCACAGTCTTATTCCCCCTTCACTAATACTCATGAGAAAAAGGCTCACTTAGGGAGTGAAAGGAAGGAGTGACAATAATCAAAAATCACATCTGAGTCACCTGTAGATCTCATAGTCATGATGACTTTTAGTGGCCTTTTTTTTGTCTGGCTATAATAGGATGAAATACCAGTCTTAGGAGACGATTAGCTGGAAACACAGATACAAAATAATCGGGTCTCTTTCTATAATTGTAGATTTGAAATTCAAATCATTATGTTATGGCTGGTAGTAACTGTGATGAAAAAGGGTCCAAGAGACAGAAAATGGGTTCTCTTTAAAGAAAAGAGAAGAATAACAGACTGTACCTGTTCGAGAGCAGAGTGTCAGGAAGAGCCACATGAATTTGGACTCGAACTCCTCCAGAACACATCTTGCTTACTCCATGCATTCTCAGAAAGGAAAAACTCCAGTTTAAAAGGATGACCCAGGAAAGCCTTCTGTGGGGTCTTCATTGTAAACAGGAGCAAGAAGCCTCCAGCTACTTTAAGAACAAAAATGATTTATTAAAATTTGAAGTTTCTTTGATGGTCAAAGAGGCAGGATTGGAGACTGCAGCAATAGGAAACAAATCATACTCCAGAGTTAAATCATGTTACAGAGCTCACCACTGACATTATCATGATGAGTGTGGGCACTGCAGTGTGTGTCACCAAGAGAATGACCATAGACAATGTGCCTGGTGCAGCTTTAGAAGCTTTCAACATCCATGGCTCTGAAAATGGGATGCAGCCTTCCCCAAATCATCAAGTAGAATGGACTCCTCCATTTCTCTAGAACATAAGCTCTGGCATTCAGTTGTGCCCCGTCCCGCGGGCCAGGTTATTTGATGAGACCCGAGGAGGCACCTCCTGAAAGATCAATGGGGGCGAGAGAGAAAGGAGACCAGGCGCATAAAAGAAGACAAAGTCAGTCTGAGTCACGTCAAGGTTTCGTTTATTGCAAGGGGAATCAGGTTTATATATGCTAGGGGCTAGGAGAAGTAGATAGGGGTATGGAAAGTTACTAGGAGAAAGTTAGGGTAAGGTAGGGTTCAGGAAAAGGTCTCTTTGTTCCAGGGCCTGATCAACGGACCATACAGCAAACCATTATGTTTCAAGGAGTTGATCAAAAGGTACATACTGTGGTCTTATTGAAAAATGGTTGCATTGAAACTGTTAACGGAAGGTTAGGTACACAGCTTTTTCCCATGAGAATCAGTTAGGCTACTTGGCTCCTGACAATTCCCCCTTCTTTCTATAAAATGGCCAAAGCAGGCTTTGGTCATAAATCAAGAGGGCCCCTGTCTTAGGCTATATGGAGTGCATCCTGTGGCTGGCAACGTGCCATGTTGAGCCGGTCTCTGGCGACCTCTGTACGTTGTGCCCCCAGCACAGGCCCCATACTATTCCCGTCATTGAGTACCCTCTAGCTTTTAGTTGTAGGGGTTTTTTAGGTTCGTAGGGCACTGAACCTGAGCCTTTCACCTGTTCCGATAGTTTCCTCATGAGTTTCTATCTGATGGTAGTGTACTGAAACAGTTTTTGATAAGGCCGAATCAATCTGATTTTTGATGAATTGTGTTAGTCGTTGAAAAGCCCAAGGACCAAAGGTGAGGAGGAGAAGGAAAATGATCAAGGGGGCCAGAAGGGTGGGAATCAGAGTAGAAAGCCAAGGGGACCCCTTTAGCCAACCCCCAAACCAATTGTTTTGATTTTCAAAATCACGTTTTCTTTGTGCTAATCTTTCTCTTAGTTTATCCATTGATTCTCTAACTACCCCAGTGTGATCGGCATAAAAGCAGCATTCCTCCTTCAAGGCTGCACATAATGCCCCCTCCTTTAAAAATAGTAAATCTAGACCTCTTCTGTTTTGTAACACAACCTCAGAGAGCGAGGTTAAAGATTTCTCCAGAGCAGAAATGGATCTTTCTATGGCCTCTAGGTCAGTAGTCATAGCCATTTGTAACTGCATAAGGTGGTGGTTCTGCATGAGGGCAGTAGTTCCTGTACCAATTCCTGCAGCGATGCCCCCAATACCTAACAATAGGGCAATAGTCATAGATACAGGTTCTCGAGTATATCTGCCTCTCTGTTCAAAGAATTCCATCACTGAGCTTTCTTGATGATAAGTTACATGAGGCCATAACTGGACCATCACACAAAATTCATGGGAATCATCAAATATCTGAGCAGATATGCAAGGGGTCAATCCTGTGTTACAGGCCCAGTAGGACCCGTTGGGGGCTTCAAGATAATAGCTCCCTTTATAAGGTGTCAGAGTTTGTTTACAGAGGTGACTATGGGTCGATGGGATCTTGCCCAAACAAGAACCTTGTCTGGAGACTTCAGGGAGTGTTAGTTTATGTGGCTTAGTCTGACACCTATTGCTTGGGGAAGTAAGGTTATTGGCAGCAGACTGAAAGGCGATTCCTTCATAATAAGGGGGACTGGAAGTAAGGCAGAGCCAGCAACCCAAGGTTTGGTTTGGATTTGTGGCATTTAGGGCCAGATAAGCTCCCTTGACCAAATTAAACAATCTATCTCCTGTTCCTCCAAAAGGAGTAAGGAGAGTTCCGTTACTCACGGTGTTTGTATGGTAAGGAAATGGACGAGGATGAGGTGAGGGGGGAGGAGGTGATGGCACCTTTTCGTGATTGGAGGGAACTTTTTGGTCAGAAAGAACTACGTTGGGTCCTACTGGCTTTGGATACAGGTTTTCTATTGTTAGCAAGATCTTGAAAATGACTCCTTTATCTGTGCCATCAAGATACCAGCGGAGTCCCCATGTTTTTCCTGAGGGCCATTCTCGATTCGCCCTACCCTGAGGGGTGAAGGTTATGTTTAAAGGTAATGATAGCGCGGGATTATGGGCTTTACCAGTATAGGAGCTAAAGCAAAAATGTCTATTCGTGCTAGGTTTACTGTATCCCCTTGTAACTGAAACAAGGTCCCAAGATGAAGTTAGTTCCCAGTAAGCTGCCCCTGTAGTTTCACAACCCCATCGAGCACAAAAGAAGGTCTCGAATCCCCCACATCTGGCAGCCGTAGCTCGGCTTCTGCCATCCTTAGGGCAGACATAAAAGTCAGATTGTGCTAACCTACAATGAGCTGTAGGACTAACACAGCCTGGGGCAGTCATCATGGCAGGGTTATTATCATGGAATGTCCCACAAGGGCTTGTCCAAGTGGTTTTAGGACTGCGAGGAAATTGATGGCAGTTTGGAATCATTTGGCCTCCTGTACCATTTAACTGGTGTTGGCCAATAGTAGGTATATCCCAAGAATCCAATCCTGCAGCCAGCTGACAGAAGTCAGGAGTGAGTGACGGCCACCAGGAATAGGGAGCATGGTTTGCAGTAACCCTCCAGACCTCCTCCCCCGTTACTGTGAAAATTCGCCAGGTAAGCTTTTTAATAGCATGGGGGCTTTCCTTGGAGATGCAGGAGAGGGGAAGGGGGAAGAGTAGTAAGCAAATGATGAAACAGGTGTTGATTTTCCGAGGCCAGCAACGAACAGGTCCTGCCATTGAGATGTCCGTGGCTCCCTTTATTTTCCAAGTCGGAGGCATTTCTGAAAGAAAAAAAGGAAATTTTTGTCTCAGGGTTGCATCCTGGACATAAAAGTTATTTTTTCCTTAGTCTAGGGAGACAATCTGTGCAGAGTAAGGCTTAATCAGTCTTTCTGGTAGCCAACGAGCCCCATTTGCCTTGGAGTTATAAATACATGCAGACCCCTTTCCCCAGATTATAACTGGATCAGGACCACCCCATTTTCCAGTTATTGGATCCTTCCAAAGGGCCTGTGCATATCCTTGTTTGGTTTCTGGGTGCCAGTGTCGCTCAGCCGCAGATTTTCCAAAAACATCCAATGTCAGAAAATTTAATACAAATAGGGCATGAGAAAGCAAAGCTTTGTGGTTTCCCTTAAGGGGAAATAGTGTCTCTTGTGAGCTAAGTTTATTAAGAGTATTTTTTAAAGTTTGGTGAGCTCTCTCCACGATACTCTGGCCTTGAGGGTTATAGGATATTCCAGTGATGTGTTTAATTTTTAATTGTAAACAAAATTGTCTAAATTTGCTACTAGTATATCCTGGACCATTATCAATTTTTATACATTTTGGCTGACCCAGCACTGTAAAGATATGTAACATATGATTGATAACATCTTTGGTGGCTTCTCCATTATGAGCGGAGGCACAAATAAATCCACTGAAGGTATCTACAGTAACATGTATAAACTTTAATTTGCCAAAAGAAGGAACATGGGTGGCATCCATCTGCCATATTTGTCCAGGTATAAGTCCTCTGGGGTTTACTCCATAATGAGGTTTGGGTAAGGGCATCAGGCAATGTTTACAGCTTTTAACAATTTCTCTAGCCTGTTCTCTAGTAATTGAGAACCTTAGTCTCAGAGTTTGAGCATTGAGGTGATGAAGGCGGTGTGCCTCACGAGCAGCTGCTACCTGATCATGTTCCAAGTGAGAAACCAAGATAGAACGTGTAGCAGAGTCAGCAAGTTCATTCCCCTGAGCTAGGGGTCCAGGTAGGCCTGTGTGGGCACGAATATGGCCAACATAAAAGGGTAGCGACCTCTGTCAGATTAATTTTTGTAATTCAGAAAACATTTGGAAGGTGGGAGTAATGGGTTGGATTATTGGAACCATTTCTAAAGCCTGTAAAGCCCCTACCACATATCTACTGTCTGAATACAAATTAAAGGAGCAATCTTCAAAATTTTTAAAGACAGCAAGGGCAGCATATAGCTCCACCAGCTGAGCTGACTTGAAAGGAGTTGTCATAACGTTCTTTTGGCCATTGAGGATATAAGCAGCTTTACCATTACTTGACCCATCTATGAAAAGCACAGGGGAGTCCGGGATGGGCTCCATTCGGGTATTTTTAAGAAAAACAAAGGAAGTGAGGGAGAAGAATTGTAGGAGTTTGTTACTGGGCATCTGTGTGTCAAGTTTTCCTTCATAGGTGCAGACAAGAAAGGCCCAGTCAGGACTACGGGTACATAACCATTCAAGTTGCTCTTTATCATATGGTATAACAATAATATCAGGGTCATGCCCAAAGTATCGAGTGGAGGCTTTTATTCACAACATTATCGCTTGGCAAACCAGGGAAGGATAGGTGGGAAGGATTTTTCTTTTAGTAACAGGAAGATGTACCCACAGTAAGGGTACGGGCTCTTGCCAGAGCAGGCCTGTAGGGGCAAAATCTGTAAAAAAAAAATGATCAAATACAATGGGAGGGTCAGGTCAAAATATCCCGTATGTTGTTGAGTGATGGCCGTTTCAACCTTTTGTAATACCCTCTCTGCCTCCACCGTAAGGTATCTAGGGGATTGAGGGTCGGAATCTCCTTTGAGGATATCCTCAAGGGGGCGTACTTCTCCCTTGGTTATTTTTAAATAGGGTCGCAGCCAATTGATATCCCCTAAAAGCTTTTGAAAATCAATGAGACAACGAAGTGTATCTTTTCTAATCTGAATTTTTTGTGTATAGAGGAGGTCCGCGTGTAACTCAAACCCTAAAAACAGGAAGGGGTATTGGGTTTATATCTTCTCTGAAGCTATATGAAATCCACGGTCCTGAAGTGTGGTAATTATCTTTTGAGCTATATTTTGTGTTTTTTCTTTAGATTCCCCTGCTAATAACAAATCATCCATATAATGTATAATATAAACTTCGGGGTACTGGACCCTCATTGGATCTATAGACTGAGCTACATACTTTTGACATAGCGTAGGGGAATTGGCCATTCCTTGGGAGTCATTGCTAGGAGCTGGGGAGCTTGGAATCTCTGTTTGCTATAGTAATCTTTTTAATCAAATAATGTAAATGCCATATTCATCAGATCTTTGACAGGTTTGAGAAGCATTATCTATTAAATGTATCTGAATCAAACAAATCTAGGCCCAATCTTGAAAATATCTCTAAGTTTGGTAACAATAACCAGGCCAATTTGTTCTCTTATAGATATATTAGTTAAATATACCTCTCAGTTTTTTTTATTAAAATAGAACAATTTATGCTTTAAACTAGTATCTGAATAGCCAGATGACTAGTATTAACTTGTATTCCTTAACATAAAGGACATGCAAACTCAGACCTTCAAAACCAAACATACATGTGGCCATATTTTTCATTCATACCTGTAGAGTAGACAGACATTTTTACAACTATGACCCTTTGGAGTCTCAATGTAACAGCAGAATAGCAAGACAAAGAAATCTGAAACATGTTTCATTTTTTTATATATCTCAAGTCATTTTTTTTAAATCATTATTTAAGCCTTTTTATCCTCAGACCTTTATACCTTGCTTTTAGGTATTTTAATAACTTGCATTTTACATATTTTTTTAAAACATTTTTTTTATCTTAACCAACAATAATTTGAAACCAATTCTCTTAAATGATGGCAAGTATTTGTAACCCATTGAACTCAAATGACCAAAACCCATGTAAATTTTTATTTTTCCTGTGGAAACAAAAGCATAATTTTCCCAGTATCTTGAACTGGTAATTTAACATTTGTTTTTAACCAATACCAGGACAGAGAAGGGTTAACAAGAGAAGCTGCTGGCCGGCAGAAGAGACCTTAAAGTTATCACAGTAAAGGAAGGGAGGGGGAGCCATGGGCATAGAGCATGTCCTTGTCTGCCAGTGTTCCTGAAAAAAAGTTATTGTTAACTCTTCTGACTAAAGTCAGATTCTCTGCTCAGTGTTCACACAGTTTTTGTCAATTGCAGGCAGTCCCCATTGCCCTGTCCAGAGCTCCTGTCTTTGCCCGCCTGTGCGGAGAGCATGCACCCCGCCCCCTCGTGAGAGCAGCCAGCTGACTGTAGTCCTGATAGCAAGAGAGCTAGGGAGGGACGGAGGTGGCCTTTGTTATGCCTCTCTCTCCTCCTCTTCCTCTAGGATAATAAGGGAGGTTAGTAGACAGAAACAAATAACATTTACACAGACAATCCAAGAACCAGAACATCAGCACTGAGACGACGACGGCCTCATTCACAGCCAGCAAGTCCCTCTTGCAGTATGCAAGCCCCACCTGGCAGGAGCTACCTGTTTATCTCAGTTCAATCCGGGAGTGGGGGTGGGGGACCCAGTTCCCTCTATTGTGGCTCACACATCCTTCCAGTGGGCTAGGCAAAGGTCTAGTGGAGAAGAAGGGAACTGTCCCATAGCGTCCATCACAGTCAAGTCAACAATGAGAACAGTTAATACATTACACACAAGACCAAGGGCATACGAAAAAGCTTTGCCCCAACAAAACAACCAACAAAGCTCCAAGAACAATGACAGCCTGATGTGTTCTGGCGGGAGGGTAACCCTCCAGGCTCAATCACATCAAAAACAATCCAGAGTTGAGGATCTCTGTCCTTAATCAAACAGACATCAGGGGCTTCCATATCCCTGTCAGTCAGACATGCATCTTTTTTTTTTCTTGGAAGAGAAGGAGAGAGTAAAGTAACAATGATCACAGCAAAACATACAAAAAAAAAAAAAAAAAAACACAAAATGGCTCTGACAATTTCCCGGGACAAAATACAAAGTGGCACTTCCTCCCACCATGGGGGAAGATACCCAAAGATGCTCCTAAACCAAATGGTCACCTCTGAGGTGACCTTAGGGCTCTGGGACGTCTCCCTTCGCCGCCAGGTTCACTGTCCAGATACGTCTGTCCCAGTGAGCCTGCAAAGTACAAATCAAGCCTGCAAAGTACAAAACAAAAGTAACAAGACAGAGAGACACAGACAAGACAGAGAGCGCTCTTACCGGTAGATGTCAATAAACCTCTGGACCCTTGGGTGTCAGGCAGGGGGAGTTTGAGAGAAAATCCTCTGCAAGGGCTAGTAAATGTGAAACACGCCCATCTCCCTCTGTTTTCTTTAGAACATCTCTAATCACACCATAAAAACTAAAAAAGGCATCGGGACATTTTCCCGTCTCTGATTAATTTGTTAATATCTTTTCCAACCTTGTTCCAAGTCAGAGGGTAAATTCCTGGTCCATTAATCACTAACCAGGGACATTTCTCCTCCACATATTGGAAGAATTTTTTTAAATCCTTTTTTTAAACTCTTATTCCTCTCTCCCTAAGATTTCCTTTCATCTCCTTTAGAAAAATAGCCTCTTTAGATAAATTTTTGCCCATGATCGATGGGACGACACACTTACCTCAAGACTCTCCCGCGTTGCACGAGTGATGCGGTCCGGGCGTCTCTACCCTGATCCTCTCCGGGGCCCCTTCTGTTATCCGTCATCCGGCAGGTCACCGTGCCTCGAGCCCCACGTTCGGGTGCCACTTGCCCCGTCCCGCGGGCCAGGTTATTTGATGAGACCCGAGGAGGCACCTCCTGAAAGATCAATGGGGGCGAGAGAGAAAGGAGACCAGGCGCATAAAAGAAGACAAAGTCAGTCTGAGTCACGTCAAGGTCTCGTTTATTGCAAGGGGAATCAGGTTTATATATGCTAGGGGCTAGGAGAAGTAGATAGGGGTATGGAAAGTTACTAGGAGGAAGTTAGGGTAAGGTAGGGTTCAGGAAAAGGTCTCTTTGTTCCAGGGCCTGATCAACGGACCATACAGCAAACCATTATTTCAAGGAGTTGATCAAAAGGTACATACTGTGGTCTTATTGAAAAATGGTTGCATTGAAACTGTTAACGGAAGGTTAGGTACACAGCTTTTTCCCATGAGAATCAGTTAGGCTACTTGGCTCCTGACACAGTTGGTGATTCAGGCTTGTATTTGGGACCTAGCTTCTGTAGTAAAGGATAGGGTTTCTGATAAGAACTCCTCCATGAAAACACTGGAAGGATGGTCAAAGGTCCTGTCAGCCAACAGCCCCTCCCCATGTCCACCCTGCAGCCTCTAAATTTGCCAACTTTTCCTTTGTGACTTGGGCTTATTGTCACTCATTATTTGACTTATTGTTTCATTTTTGACATAAATCCTTTTAAATTATCCTTCCTACAGTTGAAATTTCACTATGGACTTAGAATCCTTTTCATGGAGGGTCAATGTTCTTTGAAGTAAGCGAGGTTTATGTTTACCCCTTCTGACTTGCTGTAATGGCTAATCTTGGCTGTCTACTTGACACATAGTTGAGGATTTGACTCCATCAAACTGGCTTGCAGGCATGCTTCTTTGGCATTTCTTGTTGCTAACCAATGGAGGATGGCTCAGCCCTCTGTGGGTAGTGCCATTCCTAGGCAGGTGAACCTTAACCTCAGAGGAAAGCTAGCTGAGCAGAGCAGTAAACAGCATTCTCTGTGGTTTCAAGACCTGCCTTTGGATCTTGCCTTGGCTTCCCTTGATGATGGACTGCAACCTGTGAGGTGAATAAACCCTTCACTTTCCCAGATTGGCTCTTTGGACTTTTATTACAACAATAGAAACCTAACTAGAACACTTGCCCTATTCTCAGGGCATGCTCTCATAGCCCGTCCTTCTCCTTCCAGCCTGTAGCCTCTTTTTTCAACAATTGCAAACTTTCTGGACACTGCAATCTGTTGCAATACCTACTCTATCAATCACACCCACTGCTTACATATCTCCATAAGGGTTTTTTTTATTTTTTTATCTCATATGTCATGTTTCTCTCTAATATGACATGCTTCCCTACTTTACCCTTTTAAAATTATCTCTGGATATTCCTGCGTGTTCCACTTTAAAAATTATCCTTTGTCCAATAATAGAACATTTATGGTAACATTATGAAGTTCCACAGAAATGGATGATGTATTGTATTCATATTTTCTAAATCAGTATCTATTGCATTAGTATTATTAATTTAGCAAAATTGACCTTTTATATTACCTACTTATCCACAAAACCTTTAAAACTTCCATTCATTTAAGTCTTTAGCATCTTTCAGAACATCAGCTTTGAAGGTCTTGCATGTATTTAGGATTGCTCTTGGGTACTTAATAGCATTTTTATTAATAGCATGCTTTTAAAATGTGCTTATATAAAATGTCTTGTTACGCATTTTAAGCCTTTTGTGAGTGGAACTGTTTACCTGAATTCTTTGTCAGTATGTTTGTGATTGGTGTACGGGAAAGCCACTGACTTTTGTGTGTTCATTTTACAGTCTTTCACTTTTATGAATCTATTTGTCAGGCTTAAGGGACTTCTGATAAATTATTAGTTTTATTTGTTTAGAATCAGATCATCTGCAAATAAGGACATTTTGACTTTTCCCTTTCCATTTGTATCCCCTTTATCTCCTCCACTTGTCTTATTGCTCCTGCTAAGAGTTCAAGTTCTATATTGAATAGGAGTGGAAGGAGTGAACATCCTTTTCTTCTTCCTCCTTTTTGGAATTGCTCTGCATTTTTCTCTATTTAGTATGATGATGCTGTGGGCTTGTTGTACAATGACTTTATTATGTTGAATTATATCCTCTATATCCCTAGATTCTCCAGGACTTTTATCATTGATGAAAGCTGGATTTTACAAAGGCTTTTTTTCATATATTCAGAGGGTCATATTGTTTTTGTCCTTTATTCATTTTATGTGGTGTAGTAAATATGTTGATTTGTGTATGTTGAGTTATCCTTTCATGTTTGAGGTGAAGACAACTTGACCACGGTGGATGATTTTTTTAATGTAATCCTGAACTTTATTTGCAAGTATTACATTGAGAATTTGTGTTTATATGTTCATCAGCATAATGGGCCTATAATTGTATCTATCTATCCATCTATCTACTATCTATCTATCCATCCACCCATCCTTCTACCCACCCACCCACCCACCCATCCATCCATCCATCCATCTACCTGTCATCATCTCTCAATACCAGGTTATCCCTGGCTCAAAAAAGAATTTGGAAGAGCTGCTGATTTACTCCTCTTTACATGCTGAGTCATTTCCTAAGGCCCTGACTTGCATTTTTATCTTATTTTAATTTTCCCCCTTTTAAATGTTTATTTCATTTTTTATGTATACAGGTAATTTTCCTGAGGGTATGTTTGAGCATTGCATGTGTTCCTGTTGCCTGAGGAGGCTGAAAGAGTGTATTTGAGCCTCTGTATGGTTGCTGGGAACTGAACCCTCATCGTCCACAATAGCAGCCAGTGCTCTTAACTGCTGATACAACTCTCAAACCCACTTTTTCTTTCTTTGTTTGTTTTTGGAGATTATGTCTTCCTATGAGGCTCTGGCTATCCTGGACTCAGTAGACAAACAGGCCTCAAACTCACAGACATCTACTTGCCTCTGCCTTCTGAGTGCAGGATCAAAGGCATGGGCCACCATGTCCTCCTTCTGACTTGCATGTTTAAAGTGCTTACTGTACAGTGGGTCCTGTGCTAGCATTGAGGATGAGCACTAGACAACAAATCAAACCACACACTGCTTCCACCTCCCTGGGAGACAGACAGCAAGCAAAATGAAACACACCCAGGTAAGATGGAGGCTCCAGTGTCAGAAGGGCTGAAGATGGTCAGATCAGCTGCAGCCCACAATGACACCAGTGCTGGGAGGCTTTGGCATTATTACAGTTATGGTCATGGGGCTCAAGACTATTCTACACCCTCCACAGATCACCTCGTGCCCTCTGCTCCATGCTGCCATATCATCCAGACAGCAGACAAGTGGCAGCCCGAACCATTGTGGGAAGTTGTGAGGTGGGGGTGCCTCCACAGACCTGTGAGCTTTTGTCCTGCATTTGGTGTGCAGCACAGCCTCAGTTTCTCAGGCTCCCAGTCCAACCAGCACCAATAGCCTAGGGATCTGGAATTGCCCATGTTTCTAGAAAGACCTAATTCATGCATGCCACAGCCAAGCTCATCCTCCTTGGATTTTTCTTGTTTCAAATCTATCTCTTTCTTCTGCTCCATTTCAGTGAACTTACCCCCCTGGGCGCCCCCAACCTGCTGTGCCTCCGTGATGCCCCTTCAGCAACCAGATGCATGGCCTCCCATAAAAATAAGTCTTTGCCTTGGGCCAGGGCCGAACATCTCATCAAATGCTAGACCAACTAGACCCAATGATTAGAGGCTATGGTTGCATCCTACTGACTACCACAGCAGACAGCAGGGATGACATGCAAGGTGCTGCCCCCTGCTAAATCTCTCTTGACCTGCATGTCCTGGCCTAACTTTGTTTCCAGCTGCCTTCCTGTCTGTCCCATCTGCCCATGATCAAGACGCTGCCCAGAGATGCAGAATTTATGGGACCAAGACAGCTCTTGCAGAGCTCAGGCTCCTCAACAGTGTTGATTCCTCCAGCCTGGACCCAGGTCTCAGCCACCCCATCTTCACCCACCTCTCCATCTCCAAGTACTGAGGCAAGGGAGCACCCTCTATAGGATGGGAGAGATGCTGCAGGCAGCACTGTGTCCATAGTGGTTTAAGTTCATCTCTAACTAGGACCTTTGGGATCATTCACCACGACCACTTTAAGTACTTTTAACAAGTATATACACTTCCATGTGTTTATTTTAGGAGTAATCTGTTTTATTTTTTTGTTTTATAACCGTTTTATGCTATATTATTTAGGCAAGTTTTGCATTTGTTTTAAACTTTGGGTAGCATATAAAATGAGCAAATGTGGTATTTGATGCCAAAATAGGATCCTGAATTCTGATGTTGACTGACTTGTGAATACTAACAAAAATCTAGAGACATTATGTAAAAGCAGAGGAGACTGCTTATCTACCAAGTAGCATTGAGTCAGTTTGTAAAACTCCCACTTGATTTTACTGTTGTGCATGCTTGTGTGTGAATGATTTCCCTGTATATATGTCTGTGCACCCTGTGCAAGCCTAGTATTCACTGAGGACAGAAAAAAGAACTGGATCCCCTAGGACTGGAGTTTTAGACAGATATGAGCCCCCTGCTGGGTGTCAGGAACCGAATTCAAGGAATCTTAAATACTAAGTGATCTCTCTAAGACCCGAGAACACACCTCTTCAATTTAGCAGGTAGAATGGGTTTTTGGGTAACCTATGTGAGTCAGCCTTGTGGAAATTTTATCAACTGTTTTGTGACATAAATGGATGGGTAGCATCATTTCAGAGCTTTGATAAAATTCTTGAGGCTTTGTTCACAATATTCCTACTCAAAGTAGACGATGTTGCTGGAGCAGGCCATTAGTCTACATCTCACAGGTTTAACAGTCATGGAAAAGGAGGGAGAAGCCAGAAGGCATCTGCAGAATCCATACTTGCAGCTCAGCACCTGGTGGCACACTTTGTTCATGCATTTTGAGTTCACCTTCACTCTTGTTATCCCAGGATCCCAATGGGCAATTGTGAAAGGCTATGGGAAAGGGTAAATGGACTGCAGAAGGGAGAGGTTCCTTTCCTTCTAAAAGCCCTTCATTGTCACATTCTCTCAATCTGGCTGTTAAACAACCAGGTCATGTAGACTAGAAAGGACATATTTTGACCTTTTCTGTATACAAATTCCATCATGCTGGAAATGAATGTGTTAGGTAACAAAGTGCAGATTTTTTTAGAGCCAGTTGATCATATCTGCTTTTGAGATTTATGAAACCATCGGTCTCTTACTCAAGTAGAAATGAAGCAGAGGTTAAAAAATGTTAGTGGTCTGTAATGATAAAATTGAAAGGAATATACAAATATTTGTGGACTAAAATCAAGACCATGGCATTGACAAGTGATAAAATGAATGAAAATGTAACATTCCTTTTTTTATGAAAAATAACACATCTCAAATTGTCCTTAAACGCTCAAGAAGAGAGTAAGTACTGACTCCAGGAACCAGAGATCACACTGGAGAACTCTGGTCACAGAAACACTTCAACTGTTGCTTCTGACTCTGTTTCCACTTCCACATCTGTTGCTGTTGCTCCTGCTTCTGCTGTTTCTGCTTCTCTTGCTTCTGCTTCCTCTCCAGAGGTTCCAGCCTCTGCTGAAGCTGCTTCTGCTGCATGTGTTTACAGCTGTTGTTACTGCTGCTGTAGCACAAGGTAAATGAGCCCACTCTACAAAGACACAGTAGCATACTAACAGCTAGGATTCTGTTACTAAGGAGACAGGAGAAAAGAATAAGTAAGACTGTGACATGTTTTGAAAATAGATAATCATGTTTGACTTACAAACAAATTCTCTTTTGGGCTAACATTCATGATGAACATATTTTATTGTGATGGGTTATACTCAAGGCCATAGGCAGGCATTTCTCAGTATCACAATCATTTACATAGTTGGATCCCATTTCTACTTACATGGAAAGCATTGTTATACAAATCCAATCATCACAGCTGGCAAATATGAGGGAAGCCCATTGCCTTCTCCTGTGGTTAGAGGAATTTATCCACACAGAAGTCAGACTGCTGTTCCTCACCAAGAACCCACTTGCCTCTAGTTCCACTCACAGTACTTGCCAGTGTCTCCTGACACAGTTAGATCTGGCTCCTGTTTCATCTCTGACTTGAACTTGGATTTCTCTGTCCCTGTCCCTGCAGGGAAGTGACACTGAACACTCCAGCATCTTCCTGTTCTTGAATCTTTTTTGTCTGGCTTTTCTTTTTTTTTTTTAAGTCTTTTTCTAAAGACAATTTTTTTTTATTCCTTTTACATGCCAACCATAGATCCCTGTCACATCCCTCCTTCTGCTTCTCCCCCAGTTTTCCCTCGACCCACCCTCCCCATTCCCTCCAACAAAAGTGTCAGGGCTACTCTCATGTGGAGTAAGCAGAACCTGGCACATTCAGTTGAGGCAGTACTAAGCCCACCCCCATGCAGCAAGGCTGAACAAGGCTTTTCTTATATTTCCTTCCATTTTCCTTATATGCCATGTTCGCAGCTTCTCTCAATTGGTCCTACTCGTTTAAGTTCCTTCCATCTTCCCCTACAGTCCAGAAAAATTGCTTTTTGTCCTCTAACTACCACATGTCTATCTGTGTGCCTGTCTCATTTATTGTAATTTATGTATACTTCAATTCCAGTAGGTGTTGGTCTACTTACCACTGTAACCTCATTGGTTAGGTAATGGGCTAGCATGCAGTAAGTGACTACTCACAGTCTATTTATTGAATGAGGAAATGATGTTTACCCCAAGTGTTGTCTTATAGATTAGACTAATTGTCACTTTAAAAGTTTGATATAGATCAATTCTCAGAATCTTTTTTTATAAATCATAATCATTAAAAACTCTGACAAACTTTTTTAAATATTCAATATACATAAACTTTTAATAATGAAAAAAATGAAAGCAAAACATATAATCAAAGCAATTAATTATGTTAATTTTGTAGAAACAAGTCAATATCAGCATACAATATCATTTTACAGTAATATTTATACACTCATAAGGTATAATGTGTCATATTATGTTAGAATAGTAATTGCCAAATTTCTGTTATTGATATAATTGACTATTATGTTGTGATTTAAACATGTGAGTAATTGCTATACTATGTAATAATGAACACACTATTTAATTTTAACCAATTATAAGTCACCAGAAAGGTATGACATGTGTGGGGGACACATTACATTTCCAATAGGCAACACTATTCTGTCATTCTCCAGCGACTGAAATATGAGTAGAGAGGAAATGACAAAGTTTTTGTGGAAGAGAATGTCCCAAAGACTCTTGTCATGGCCCCCAGGACCTCCTTATTCGTCAGGCTGTAGATGATAGGGTTGAGGATAGGGGTGAGGATAGTGTAGAAGACAGTCAGAATCTTATCTTCTGTGGGGGAACGGAGACTCCTGGGATGAAGGTAAGTGTAGACAAAAGATGCACAGTAAAATGTCACCACAGTTAAGTGAGTTGAACATGTGGAGAAGGCCTTTTTCTTTCATTGAGCACATATGGAAGACAGCAAATAGGACCCATCCACAGGATGCTTGTATGCCAAGGAAAGGAAGTAGAAGAAACAGGCTTGTACTCACAAATACCATGTACTCATAAACCCAAGTGTCCATACAAGCCAGGGGCAACATGGCAGGGACATCCCAGAAAAAATGGTTAATGGACCTAGAGTGGCAGTAAGGAATGTGAAGGAGATAGACTGTGTGTGATAAGGAGTTAATGGAGCCCAGTGTCCAAGATCCTATGATCGTCTCCAGACACATCACTTTGCTCATGGGAATAGGATAATGAAGAGGGTGGCAGATGGCCATGAAATGGTCATAGGCCATGGAGGCCAGGAACAAACCCTCAGAACCTGCCATGTTCAGAAAGAAAAGGATTGCACTCTACAGCCAGTAAGGTAATGCTTTTCTGGCCAGAGAGGAAGTTGAATGCCAGCTCGGGAACAGTGGTAGAGATATGCATCAGGTCCATGAGAGAGAGCTGACTGAGCAAAAAGTACATGGGGGTGTGGAGTTTGGGATCCACATAAATGAGGTGGATCATTGCTGAGGTGCCAAGCAAGGCCACAGAGAATATGGAGATGAACAGCAGCAAAAGCAGTAGGCCTGTGCGATTTTGTGGTAATAATCCTAACAAAATGAAATCACATGAGCTCTGATTCCATTTCTCCATGAAAATGTATTGCTTTCTCTTTCTTCAAAAGTGACCTGAAAGTAAAATGCACTTATATAAAGTAGAACAGGAGAATAAAGAGGAACTGGCTTGGAATGAATGCTTGCACTGAGTTGTTCTTACAACCAGCACCATCCTTCTGTTGAATTTATTTTGAAATTTGAACTGAATGTTTCTTCCCCCTTGCCTCTGGCCAAGTTCTCAGTTCAGAGATACCTGTATGGTCATTTTATTTTATTTTTTAATAAATATTTTTGTTTTATAATTAATTTAATTTTACATATCAGCCACAGATTCCACTGTCCTCCCTTCTCCAAACACCCAGGCTTCCCCCAAGCTAATCCACCCCCTATTACCACCTCCTCCAAGGCAAGTTCTCCCCTGGGAAGTCAGCCTAGCCTGGTAGATTCAGTTGAGGCAGGTCCAGGCCCCTCCTCCCTGCACCAAGGCTGAGCAAAGTTTCACAGCATAGGCCCCAGGTTCCAAAAAGCCAGCTCATGCACCGAGGACACGTCCTGGTCCCACTGCCTGGAGGCCTCCTTAACAGTTCAAGCTCATCAACTGTCTCACTTATCCAGAGGGCCTGGTCCTGTTCCATGGTAGCTTCTCAGCTGTTGGTTCACATTTCATGTGTTTCCGCTAGTTTAGCTATTTGGCCCTGTGCTTTTTCCATCATGGTCTTGATATCTCTTGCTCATGTAATCCCTCTCTCTCATGCCGTTGGACTCCTGGAGCTCCACCTGGGGCTTGGCTGTGGATCTCTGCATCTGCTTCCACCAGTCACTGGATGAGAGTTCTATCATGACAGTTAGGGTATTTGGCCAAAAAATCTGACAATCTTTTAAAGCCTTCATACTGACAAGTTTCCATGTAAAAGGGAAGTACCAACTTCGTAGTTATCAGTATTTCCTCTTCTGTCAGTATTTATGATAGTATTAACTATGAATAAGTAGAACAAAAAACACCCCACAAAAAGTTATTTAATTGTTACTAGCATAATAAGTATAAATAGTAAATGTAGTAAAAGCTATTGTGGAAATGGGAAATCTGTTGTCAAGAAGTTCCTGTTGTCACGATAATAAAACACCATGACAACAATTCAAGATAGATCATTGAAGAGACTTCATTTTCTCCAACAAGACAATATATGAAGTTATTGCTGTGTGTGGTAAGGGAGAGCTGTGTTGGTCAAGCACAGGTCTAACACAGAATCCTACCTAATTTGTATAGTGTTCTGGGAATATTGATAGTTAGAGCTGTGCCAATTCAACCAGTGAGAAGGCTGACATTTGGGATGAATAGAGTTTAAACCTCACCCACTATAGGCAGCCAAGAAAATAAGGAGATGACCCTTGCATCTTATACTCAAAATAAATCATTCTAAACATCATTTTACTGTTGCTGCTCTATATTATACATTATCATATGTTTTTAAATAAGATTTTGCTCATAAAGGCCCTCCTGGCTACCATCCCCACCAGGGTCCCTTCTGTCTTCTCCACCTCCTCCTCCTCTTCCAATCTTCCTGCCTTTTCAGTCATCTTGGCTATATCTGGGATCCCAGGGTGTACGTGTTGTGCACCACTGGATTTCTAGAGACCCAGGCCCATAGATTCCAGCCCATGGCCCCTGTTGTCTGGGGCCTATCAGTACACTAAAAAGCCACCCATTTCAGCCTTCAGCACCAAGGTCTCTGATAGCCCTGGTGCCATCCCACAAAGCTGGGCAAGGTGAGGCAGGTAGGTCAGACAGTATAGAGACTCATCACCAGGAACTGCTAGGCATTTGGCCTCAGACCCTGGCCCAGGTCATAACCAAGATGAAGGCCATGCTTCAAGGCAGTGGGTGCTCTGAGCCCAGGCAAGTGGCAGCAGGTTGATAAGGAGGCTGGGGACACCAAAGAGTAGCTGCTGCTCCAGGTGCACCCTCCTAAGAGGCAGGATGAATTCCAGGACTTGCTTACTTCACTGAAGCAGATACAGCCTCAACTGCTGCCCATTCTCTGCCTGAAGGGCATCTTCAGACTGCCACAGCACACTGAGGGCATGGGTGAGTAGTAGTTCCTTGGGGCTCCCCTGGACTGCCACCCACCTCTTCTCTCTGCAGCTCACTCAGTGTGTCTAGATCTGGTAGTGACCACTACTCTACCTGAATGTCCAGGGTGACACCTTGTCTCTTAGCCCACAGGGAAGGGACCTGTGGCTGGACATGAATTTATACCTACTGACTCTGTTCTGAGTCTCTCAAGCAACAATAGCAGAAGCCTTTACTTCCCTGTCCTGGTTGTCCTCAGTGGGACACGATGTCCTGTGTCATGTGGAGGTTGTACAACACCTTGGAAAGATGTGGTTCGTCCTCTTTTCAAACTCCTCACCAGAAGTTGGAATCAGTAAGAAGAGATTCTACACTAAGGGTAGAAAGCCTAAGTTTTGATCCTGCCTATCCATTTAAGTATCACGAGTGTCTATTCTCTCTGTGCTTTATTCCTTCTTGCTTCCTGGAGGTCAGTATCCTTTCTGATCCAGATTACCTGTGAATTATGCACAATGCCATACCCATTTTGCTTTAGGAAGTAATGGTCCAGTTTAGGAAGTTACATGGTAGCATGTGAAAATCCTATAATGGTTGGTGAGGCTCAGTTCCCTCCCTGAGGTCTGAGTTCCCACTGGAAGAGAGATGGTGACTGATTCCTGTGAGTGCTGTCCTTTGGAACTGTGTTCTTGATGTGGAAGTGACTGATTCATGAGTGTGTATTCAGTGAGGGGTTCTTCTGGGTGTAGATGTAACCAACCTTCATATTAAATAAGAAACAGAGAACCAATGCAAAGAAGAAAGCCAAGAGGTCAGAGCCAAGAGCTAAAACCTTACCCTTCCTCCAGCAGTGGTCCTACCTCTCCGAACCAGAGCTACCCCTGTGTTAAATTCTTTATATAGAGTTCCTGTCCTGCCTTCTCATTGGTTGTAAACCCGACCACATGACCCCCTCGTCCTGGCCTGTCTGTATAGGCCTCCAGGTTTTCCATGATTGGTATTGAGATTAAAGGCATGTGTATCCAATAATGGCTGTATCCCTGAACACACAGAGACTTACCCAGCTCTGCCTACCAAGTGCTGGGGTTACAAGCGTACGCCACCACTGCCCTGCTTTCCTATGGCTTGCTAATAGCTCTGACCCCCGGGCAACTTTATTTATTAACATACAAATAACATTTTAATACAAATAATATATCACCATATTTCCCCTTTTCTATTTTAATAAAAAGGAAAGAAAAAGGTTATAACTAACAAAAGGAAATCTATATACAAAAGTACAATAACTATATACAATATATACAAGTAATAAATACCTAGACAATGTCTTGTCCATTTGTATTTGAGAAATTCAGAGAAAATAATTTCATTATCTATCCTATTTTGGTAAGTCCAAAATGTATCTAATTCACTTTCTATCCTAATTAATCTTCAACTATAACTAACTAACCTTCAACTATAACTAGCTAATCTTCAACTCCCTCAGAGACCCAAGATGGAAATAATATTAGGTAACAAAATTAAAAACAGGAAGTGCATGCAAGCAACTTCCAAAAAATTTGTGAGTTGACAGAAACTGCCAGCTGTCTGGACAGTCACCTGAGGTTTCTCCACAGTGCTGGGGCATCATCTTCAGCCTATAGGCTTAGCATATCTGACAGACTCATTTGTGAAGTAGGATGTACACAAGGTCAACAGTTCAACGTCACATTGAGTGAGAGCAGTCCATGTACCAGAAACACCTGAATTCCACTAGTGTCATGTCATGATTCAGGATTTTAAATTCTGGAAATTGTTGATGGTTTTTTAATTCAGCTGTCCATTCTTCTTGGCTGTGTATATATGGCTTCATCTCAGCATCCCGTTCTTCTCCACATCCCTCTATCAAATGCCAGTCTACTATTGAGAGGCGTGAGCTTAGTTACTCTTTAAGAATAACTGTTTCAGCTGCTGTTCCATTGCACATCAGAAGCCATCGGCCCACTGCCTGTTCAACTGCCTTTCGAAGAAAAGGGCACTGTACCTTTTCCGAATTGCGAAGGCCACTTCAGGGAGGGTGCCATATTATCCTGGCCTCAGAAGATGCCTTTTGATAACGCCATAACCACACTTGTTTTGGCAAGAATCAGTAGTCCTTTGTTTCATGTCCTGTCTGTCCATTTTGTCCTGTTGATTCGAGGATACTTTGTTGTCCAGTGGCTAACTTTGGCCACAATGAAAGTTAACTCCATATGTAGTTTCTTCAATGCCCATATTTTCTCTGAAGTAGATTGGTACTGCCAGGAGCCGACATGCCTCATAGTCATAACAAAAAAGAAAAATTTTCTAAGTTATTAAAACATTTTAAATGCCATATTCTGTAGATCTCTGAAGGGTTTGAAGATAACCTGTCTATCTAAAATATATCTACTCAATCTTGAAAACATACCTAATATAACTACAAGTTCTATTATAATGTCTAACTACTAACTTTCATTTCTTTATATCCTAATAGTTGGTAATAACATTCAAGGATCAGAAAATTGCATTACATTGTTAGATGAACGGTACAATTAGAAATATACATATAACATTTTCTAACAATATCAATTTCAATATATATAATTTGTATACAATATAAAACAATCTAATCCAATGTAATGTATTTACATTTTTCTTTTCTTTTCTTTCTTTCTTTTTTTCCTTACCTCTCTTTTCTTTCTGTCTTTTTTTTTAATAAGAACCTTAAATCTAATCTCCTTTGCTTAGCCCTTTTCCTCACCCTTGACAACAACTTGTAACCAACCCCCCTAATCAATGAAAATTATCCCAGACCCAAAACCCATTAAAAGACCAAAAAAACAACCGTCCCACACCACCTCTTTGGGAATGTGGGCATCGTATTCTTGAAATTACTTCCTGCTGGGTATGGGCGAAGGTATCTTTATCCTGAAAGAAAAATTTTAGGTTAATTGTCAAATTCTAGGAAAGGTAAATATATCCTTCATTATCCAGTCTGTGTATAATGCCAAAGTTCAGGGTTTATCTCAAATCTTTATTCAAGTAGTCTTTGAGACTGGATCATCTCAGCTAGCTCTCTCAAAATTGCTCTGAGCACTTTGTAGTTCAAAGATGATCTGTAGATGATGTTTGTCAGCTTAGTGATGTTATTATTGTCCACGTGGAATTGTTGTTGTTGTGGGGCCCCATCTTCTTCCTGGAGACTTCAGTTGATGTTAGGCCTAACCGTGATTTCCTGCAAAAAACTGATAAGAGACTCGAACACAAAGACTATATATGCGGCTTTTTAGAATTAGTTAGTACTCTATATGACCATTTATATCTTAACAAAGTTTAAAATGTATATATATATATATTAATCTTGTAAATTTTGATATAAAATTCATACTTTAAAAAAAGTTTAAAGAATCAGAATAGAATCAAAGAGCTGAGATTAGTAATAGAATAGTCCCTTAATTTGGCTTTTCTCCTGTCCTATAGCAGAAGATGGCTCTTTTTTTCTGGCATGATACAGGGAGTTTGCATTTTCCTTTTAACAACATGCTTGAGTTTAAAGAAGGGGAGAGCCGTTCTCCAACTCCAAAGTCAGCTTTAAATTTTAATTGAACTGGGACTATTAGAAGTTAAATAGTGTTAAATCTTTAAAGAAAAGCAGAAACAAACATTTAGGAAAACATAAAATTTTTTTAGATAACATACCCATACGCGATTTCACTCTGTTTCTTAGGATAAACGATTTGTCCCTTTTCTTCAGTTGTCTCATTTGTCCAGTGTTCTTCAAATTCCTTAACCTTCATTTTCCTAAATAACAAAAACAAAAACCTTTCCCCAAGGTTTTTTTGGGATGTTCCTTTTTGGCAAATTATATGATTAAATGAAAAGGCATGTGTTACTGGTATAAGTTAGTTTAAATTGGATATTCATGATAGTTAATGAACTATCACCTCTTCTAATTAAGAGGTCTCTCTTGTTCAAATTGAACCTTTATCAATTTTGATGGTACCCACAACAAATCTTCTCCTGTAGAAATAAAAGCAAAACCTCGTCCCCAATGTAACACATATCCTGGTTTCCATTCTGAGGTCAGCACATCCTTAAAGCATATAAGTTGATTTAATTCTGTAGTTTTTTCTATTATCCAATGTCTCTCTGCAGCTGTTGTTCCTTTCTCATTGGCATTGAGAAAATTCAAAGTTAATAGAGCATTATGTAGTCTATTTCTGGGGATTTTTGTTACTCCTTTTGGTTTATTTAGCATATCCTTTAGAGTTCTGTTTGATCTTTCTATAACTGCTTGACCTGTAGGATTATGTGGTATACCTGTAATATGGTTTATATTATAATAAGCAAAAAACTGTTTCATTTTAACAGAGACATATGATGGAGCATTATCAGTTTTGATTTGTGCAGGTATACCCATAATGGCCATAACTTCTAGCAAATGAGTGATTACAGAATCAGCTTTTTCAGAACTCAAAGCAGTTGCCCATTGAAATCCTGAATAAGTATCAATAGTGTGGTATACATATTTCAATTTTCCAAATTCTGCAAAGTGAAACACGTCCATCTGCCAGATTTCATTTCTCTGAGTACCCTTTGGGTTACATCCTGCTGGAAATGGTGTTTGATTATAGAAGGAACAAGTAGGACATTTCTTTACTATTTCTTTGGCTTGTTGCCAGGTTATGGAAAAATCCTTTTTTAAACCTTTACTATTGACATGATGTTTTTTATGAAATTCTGAGGCCTCCAGCACATTTCCTATCAATAATTTATCAATCTCATCATTGCCTTGTGCTAGAGGGCCTGGCAGACCAGTATGGGATTGGATATGAGTTATATATAAAGGATGACTCCTTTTTCTGATTGTATCTTGTAACTGAATAAATAATGAAGTTAATTCTGAAGCATCGTGGATAAATTCTGCAGTCTCAATATGTAATACTACTCTTTCAGCATACTGAGAGTCAGTTACTACATTGAGAGGTTCTGAAAAATCCATTAATACTAACAGAATAGCATACAATTCTGATATTTGAACTGAATTATAAAAACTTTGAACCATTTTACTTAAATTTTCTGATTTGTAACCTGCCTTTCCTTGTTTGTTGGCATCTGTATAAAATGTTTGAACTCCAGATATGGGTTTTTTACTCACAATTCGAGGCAAGATCCAATCAGCTCTCTTTATAAGATCAATTCTATTGCTTTTGGGATATTTGCTCTTAATTTCTCCCAAAAAATTACTACAAGCTTTTTGCCAAGCTTCATTTTCTATCCATAATTTTTCAGTGTCCTCCTTAGTTAAACGTACGACAATTTCTGCTGGGTCTATTCCTGCTAATTGACAAAGTCTCAATTTTCCTTTCCAAATCAAGTCAGATTTTTTTCCACATATGTTTTTAATTTTTTATTTGGTTTATTTGGTAAAAATATCCATTCCAATATAATATCTTCCCTTTGCATTAATATTCCTGTTGGGGAATGCCTAGAAGGTAAAATAACCAAAATGCAATCCAGCTTTGGATCAATACGATCTACGTGCCCTTCATGTACTTTCTTTTCTACCAAGGCCAATTCTTTCTCAGCTTCAGGTGATATTTCTCTTGGACTATTCAAGTCCTTATCACCTTCTAAGGTTTTAAACAAATTATTCAGTTCATCATTTTTTACCCCAACAATAGTTCTTAGATGAGAAATGTCTCCAAATAATCTTTGAAAGTCATTAAGAGTCTGTAGTCGATCTCTCCTAATTTGCACCTTTTGAGGTCTAATTTTTTGAAGTTCTATTTTATTTATTTTTTTATTTTTCTTTTTTTGGTTTTTCAAGACAGGGTTTCTCTGTGTAGCTTTGCGCCTTTCCTGGAACTCACTTGGTAGTCCAGGCTGGCCTCGAACTCACAGAGATCCACCTGGCTCTGCCTCCCGAGTGCTGGGATTAAAGGCGTGCGCCACCACCGCCCGGCTGAAGTTCTATTTTTTTTTTTTTTTTTTTTTTTTTTTTTTTTTGGTTTTTCGAGACAGGGTTTCTCTGTGTAGCTTTGCGCCTTTCCTGGAACTCACTTGGTAGTCCAGGCTGGCCTCGAACTCACAGAGATCCGCCTGGCTCTGCCTCCCGAGTGCTGGGATTAAAGGCGTGCGCCACCACCGCCCGGCTGAAGTTCTATTTTATATCCTAAATAATTAATAGAATCTCCTCTTTGTATCTTTTCAGGAGCAATTTGTAATCCCCAGCAAGGCAAAATTTTCTTTACTTCTTCAAACATTCTTTCTAAAGTATCTGCATTTGAGTCAGCTAATAAAATATCATCCATATAATGAAAATTATAGATTTAGGAAATTTTTTACGTACCACTTCTAATGGCTGTTTTACAAAATATTGGCACAAAGTTTTGCTATTCAACAATCCCTTGGGAGAACCCTCCATTGAAATCTTTTAACCGGTTGAGAATTATTATAAGTAGGCACTGTGAAAGCAAATCTTTCTCTGTCTTTTTCTTGTAAGGGTATTGAAAAGAAACAGTCTTTTAAATCAATAACTATGAGAGGCCATCCTTTTGGTAACAGAGTAGGCAAAGGAATTCCAGATTGTAAAGAGCCCATTGGCTGAATTACTTTGTTAATTGCTCTAAGGTCTGTTACCATTCTCCATTTACCAGATTTCTTTTTAATAACAAATACAGGAGAATTCCAAGGGCTGGTTGATTCTTCAATATGATGAGCATTTAACTGTTCTTCCACCAGCTCTTGTAAAGCCTGGAGTTTCTCTGTTGTTAGAGGCCATTGCTGAACCCATACAGGCTTGTCTGTTGACCATTTTAAAGGTAGAGCTGTTGGTGTTTTTGGAAAATTATCAGTTGTTGTGCCCTGTTCTTGTATGACATGGATGACTGGTGAGCACTCATTAGAATAATATCTTTTAATATTTCTCTCAGAAACATGTACTAATTTATGATTTGTTTCTGGGATTGGAGGGATATTAATCTGAGTATTCCTTTGTTGGAACAAGTCTCGACCCCACAGGTTCATAGCTATGTTAGCCATATATGGTTTTAATTTTCCTTTCTGTCCTTCTGGACCTATACATTCAAGCCATCTTGCACTTTGTTTCACTCGAGATAATGTCCCAATTCCTAATAGTTGAACGTTTACCTCCTGAAGAGGCCAAGTTTGGATGCCAAAATTCTTGTGCAATTATGGTAATGTCAGCATCTGTGTCTACCATATCAAACAACAAAACACCATTTATCTTTATTGTTAGTTTTGGTCTTTGTTCATTAATAGAAGTTTGCCAAAAAATTTTCTTTATGTTTTTTCCTGAATTTCCTATTTTCTCTGTTTCATCATCTCGACTAACATGATTTATTCCAATAGACATTTGGTTATTTAGTTGCTTTGAGTAGGGGTTTCCTCTACAACTGCAGGAAAGGTTTGAACTGGATTTACTGTGGGGGCCTGCCTGAGGCCCCTCTGGGAGTTTCCTGAAGCTCGAGGCAGAGGATTACCCTGTCTGTCCCTTGTTGACCTACATTCGTTGGTCCAGTGTTTTCCCTTACCACACCTTCTGCATACTCCAGAAGGAAGGGGCATTCTGTTGCCAGTGTTCCTTGAAGAAACATTATTTCTAGGAATGACCTGTTTACAATTTTTTTTTTTTTTTTTTTTGGTTTTTCCAGACAGGGTTTCTCTGTGTAGCTTTGTGCCTTTCCTGGATCTCGCTCTGTAGACCAGGCTGGCCTCGAACTTACAGAGATCCGCCTGGCTCTGCCTCCCGAGTGCTGGGATTAAAGGCGTGCGCCACCACCGCCCGGCTACAATACCTTTTCAAATGTCCTTGCTTTCCACATCCAAAACATCTAACATTGCTCAAACCTTTTGAAATTGCTTTTCATACCCACATATCATCATGGTCATAAGCCTCAACATTAACTGTATCTCTAATCCAATCTTCCAAAGGTGCAGATCTTGCCTTTAATGGCCTGATTATTTTTTGCATGCTGCATTTGCAATCTCAAAGGCTAAAGATTCAATTATTATCTGACTATCCTCTGAATTCGGGACCATTTTTTGTACTGCTGAAGTCAATCTTTGTAAGAAATCTGTGAAAGATTCTTTTGGGCCCTGTATAACCTTTGTAAATGACTCAGGTTTTTTTCCTGGTTCTTCAACTCTGTCCCATGCATTCAAAGCTGCCGTTCGACATAGAACTAGGGTTTGGACATCATATGAACACTGTGTTTGTACTGAAGCATATTGGCCTTCTCCAATAAGCTGATCCTGGCAGACTTGTATTCTGCTATCCCTCCATTGTTTTTCTATATTTTTAGCCTCATTATTGAACCACATTTTCCACTGGAGATTTTGTCCGGGTTCAAGAACAGCCTGTGCCAATTCCTGCCAGTCCTTTGGTAGAATCCTATTACAAGTTGACCAGGTGTTTAACATTTGCTTTACATATGGGGAGTGCATGCCATAGGATGCTATTGCCTCCTTAAATCTTCATAAGTCTAACATTTTAACTGGAACCCAAGTATTTTGTTCATTCTCTTCATCAGGTAGCTGCTGTATGGCTACCAGATAAATTAAGGGTGATTGTGTGAAAACTGACTTTCTTTCTGTAACCTTATGATCCAATTTTGAAACAACTTCACTATTTATTTCTTCTGTCTGAATTTGAATTTCTCTATAATTCATTTTTACCGGTTTAACAGGTTTTTCTAACACTGTTATCCTGGCACTTAAGTTGACTATCTTTTTAAATAGTAAAATGAGGATAGGAAAAGTAATAAACTGAATAATTCGATCAATATTAATCTTTTCATATAGTTGTTGCATTGTCAGAGTGCCTAAAATTTCAAACAAAGCCCAATTTTCTTCCAATGTACACATAAAGCCCATTTTTTTTAATGTAGAAAAAAAATCTCTTTTAAATAGATATGTTAATTGACTTACCAAGTCTGGGTAGAACAGCAGAATCCCAGGGAATTTCAAAACAGCCACCTGGTGTTCCCGGTGTGAATCCAGAGAGAGAGAGAGAGAGAGAGAGAGAGAAAACCTAGCCCCTTGAGCCCAGTCAAGCCTTGGCTTTACAGGCAGGGGCCCTATTTGGCAGGGCAGGCCTGAGTTGTTTGGCGCAGTTGGAAGTAGCTCCAGCTGCCGTTCAGTCAGGCCTGGGCCCGATCTAGGCAGCTGGGCCGTCCATGCCGGAAACCGGACTTGCTCCCAAGCCAAGCCAAGCGGTTTTATTGGATTCTTGTCACGTTGGGCGCGAAATGTTGATGTAACCAACCTTCTTATTAAATAAGAAACACAGAACCAATGCAAAGAAGAAAGCCAAGAGGTCAGAGCTAAGAGCTAAAACCTTACCCTTCCTCCTGCAGTGGTCCTACCTCTCTGAACCAGAGCTACCCCTGTGTTAAAGTCTTTATATAGAGTTCCTGTCCTGCCTTCTCAGTGGTTGTAAACCCAACCACATGACCGCCTCGTCACGGCCTGTCTGTATAGGCCTCCAGGTTTTCCATGATTGGTATTGAGATTAAAGGCATGTGTATCCAATAATGGCTGTATCCCTGAACACACAGAGACTTACCCAGCTCTGCCTACCAAGTGCTGGGATTACAAGCATATGCCACCACTGCCCTGCTTTCCTATGACTTGCTAATAGCTCTGACCCCCGGGCAACTTTATTTATTAACATACAAATAACATTTTAATACAAATAAAATATCACCATATCTGGGAGTTTGTTCCTGATGATAGGCTTGTCCTGAGTGAGCTGAGAGTGGAAGGCATAGAGCAGAGGAAGGAGGAGAGCTCGCACTCATGGTGTGTATCCTTGCAGGAACTTTACCTTACCACGTCGAAATGCCATTATTTGTATGTGCTCTATTATTTATATTCTAACAAAATAGTCAACTATGGCTGCTGTGGTTAAATTGCTCAAGAAGGATTTAATGTCAAGATTTGAATTATCGTGTGTTGCATATTTAATACATGCAACCATTGAAAGAGCATGTGAGTGAGTCTTCTGTGGGTCCTGACTACTTAAGTGTGAATTAATCCACATAACAAAATCAATAGCCATAAGCTGGTAAAGGAAAGAGAATGAAGGGAGCTGGAGAAAAAGAATAAAAAGCAAAAACGAAAGCAAAAAAAACAACAAAATCCTTTAGCAATTTGTGGGCTATAGTTTAAGAAGACCTGTTTCTGTGACCATTAAAAGTCCCAATGATGAAAGACATTATTTTACAAGTTGTTCCTGGTTGCAGCACATACCTCCATGGTCCATCTCCACCCTCCTTTCTTTAGGTGGAATAAATTCACATACAGAGAGGCTAAAATGGCAACCACATAACAGAGCATTTCATGAGTGTCCCTGCTGTCTCCTCCTTGAACTTCTGGCTTTTGCACTCTGTTCCTCAGACCTGCACTCTGTCCCTGTAACTATGGTTATTGCAGTTCCTGGGCCGAGACCTTAGGCTCCTTCTATAGCCCGTTGAAGTTGCTCAGAAGGGGCTGTCACATGTTCTAGAAGGAGAAGGACAAACTCAAAATGACTTTTCCCTTATAAGTAGTTCTATTTATTTCTGAAGAAGGAAGTTTGTCAAAGATCTGTTTCCAGAAATCTTGCTGAAGAAGCACAGAATTAGAGGGCAACCAAGAGTTCTTCACAGGCATGTGTGTGCATCAGCCCTGGGGTTAATCTCTGGCCTAAGGTAATTAGTGGACACATTGCCACTCATTACTAACACTCAGCATACCTGGCAGCTGAGGTACTTCCCTGATCTGGCCTTTAAGGAGCTTCTCCTGACCTCCAAAGAAGGACATAGAATAAGGTTGAGATTCATCTCTAGGACTGTGATTTCAGATCCATTTCCCCATAGCCCCAAATTTTAATAGTCAGGAAACCCATAGAACAGTACATTATATTGAAATTAATGTTGCATTATTTTATAGATGAAAAGAATTTAGGCCGGGCAGTGATGGGGCAGGCCTTTAATCCCAGTACTTGGGAGGCAGAGGCAGGCGGATATCTGTGAGTTCGAGGCCAGCCTATTCTCCAAAGCAAGTTCCAGGAAAAGCACAAAACTACACAGAGAAACCCTGTCTCAGAAAAACAAAACAAAACAAAAATTTAGAACAGCACTTGAGAGAGCAAGACACTACTCATAACCATTGGTTGACAAGGTGATGTTGTTTGAGTCAATGGGTGTCTCTTTATAAATCTGTGATAGGGAAACACATGTTGGGTTCAGAAAAAAACAGGATCTCCTGCTCTTGGACAGATATGCTGCTGTTGAGCATGTCATGAATTTTCACATCTCCCTGACTTGTACAAACCCCTGTGTCACAGAGTGGTTTCTTAGCATCTTCTTTATATTAATTTCCCAAGCACGGCAGGACAAGAATTGATTTTGGCCCACAGGTCCATGTAATAGTCCATTTTGGGGGATATCAAGGCAGGAACTCAGTCACATCACATCCACAGTCAAGAGCAGAGAGATGGAAATGCAGCCATGCTGCCTGCTTGCCTCTGCATATGCTCCAGCTTCTTCACTGTTACACAGTTCAGGTCCCAACAATGAAGTGGTTCTGCATACCTTAGAGTGAGTCCTCCATCTAATTAACAATCTATAAATCTCCAACAAATGTGCTCAAAGTCAACTTAATCTAAAAAATTCCTCATTGAGGTTCCATCTTCCCAGGTGATGCTAGTTTGAGTAAGCATCAGAATAATTAATAACTAACACTCACACTGCCCCAGTATCATTGTTATGCTTCATGGTTATAAGTAACATGAAAGAGAAATTTTTAAATAAGCTAGGAACATTGAACACCCTCAGTAGACATTTCAGCCATTTGGGGTCCTTCCTACAAACCCAAATAACTCTTATTTCGATTTCTCTTGCTTGCTTTGTAGCCTTTTTCTGTCAGCCCCTAGTGATTCACCCAGCTATTCAAGAGACCTGATAGTAGAAGAACTAAAGATACACCATAGTGATTCACAGGTAAAAATCATTTGACCTGTTACTAAGTCTTGTGGAAGAAAGACATCAAATGAAAAATCACTGGTCCTGGTTATAGACCAGCAACTGTAGATATCCAGGGTGTTCAGGATCTTCCTGCTTCCTCCAGACTGATCAGAGCCTTCCCAAATCCTGTATTGAGGTGATGTTGTCCCCTGTGTAGACAAAGATGATAGTGCTGGTCATAGGAGCAGGGTTATTACTCCAGTGAAAAAGGTAAAATGTGCAAGGTGTCAGATACCTGCTGAGCTGAATGCCAGCTACTGTTTTCTCAGGTCCAGACAGGAAGAGTTAGGGCACCTTCTATTAGGAAAAGTTTTCTTACAATTTTTTTTCTTAAAAGCTCAATGATGGAATGTTTACCTGGTGTCTTCGGAAATGAATTTTCCTCGGTGAGAGCTCTGCAAAATCCTTTGATATAGGCTTCCCAAACTAAGGTCTGGTGTAGTGTTCATGACTGTGAGTAGTAGTCAGATTTAATAAAGTAGTACACTCTACCAGTCATGGTCCCCTGCTTGGATATTGACCATTTCAACTATCTCTTGATTAGTATCTGATAATATTTTGCTGTAATAGTATTTTTACAGATCATAGAGGCCATATTTGACACCTCTCTTTATATTCTAGTAACCATTCCTAGGATTTGTTATAAAAGCTTACAAACGAAACTTAGCATGGCAAAACAACATCATAGTGCTTCCAATTATAGGTGTGCCTTTTATTCCTCCTATCAAAATATATCTTTCATTGAGAAGGTTAGTGTTAACATGTAATAAGTCAAGAAATAAAACATCATTCTTGATTCAGTAATATAAGTGTCCTTATTTTCACCCCAAAATCTCAGTGATCAGAAAGCATCTTGATGTCTCTTGCTCCAAGTTAAAGATAGGTTTACTCTCCATCCCACAGTCATGGGTTTGTTGTTTACATTCAGTTGTTTCATTATTAGGTGGTCTCAGGCATGCTATCCTGGTCAGATCGAAAACCATCTAGGACTTTATGAATTTCCCAGAAAAATATAAACATATCCTTGCCTCAAGGTTAGTTAATTAGTCCCTCTCCATCGATCAGATTGTATATCTTTTGACTTAACATTTCCTTTAGGCTGTGTATACTTTAAGGCAAAATGCTTTAAGGGAAGCAGAAAACAATTATACTTTAAAGCGGAAAAATTAATGGTTAACTTGGCTAAATGTAGTACTGTGTGTAGTTTTACCTAAGTTCAGAAATATTGCCCTTTTATTTTTGAAACTTGCCCATTTAATTATTTGCAAGCACTTTACAACAGCTGTATCTTATGGCTAGTAACGGATTTTAGTAACATGGTTAATATTCCATAAAGTGTAAAATTCTTGAAGGGGTTGCCTAGTATAAGCAGGATCATTACCAGTTTTAAGTTGTAACAGGAGTCCTAGAATGGACACCCATAAAGAGCTATTTGACAAAGTCAAGTTTTAGATAAGACACTATTGTATTTTTGTGGAAGTGCCCCGTGCTAAACACAGGTTGTGCTCTGCAACTGATTAGCTAGAGAGAGGTTTCATGCATGCCTGTAGTGAGCCAATTCTGAGTATAGACATCTCGATACTGACAGCTGAGGAAGAATAATTTTAGATGAAAACTCCCAAATACTCTAACTTCTACTGATTGCATTTTTGTTTAACCCATTTTTGGCCTCCAAGGGAATTAGAACAACATGAAATTATTTTGGCATTGTTGGCCATTATATTTATATTATTTAGTAGAAATATTTTTAAAACCCTTTTAAAAAATTCACTCTTCTGTTTAAACCCAGCTAAACCTGTTTACGTTGTTTTAAGTTCTTATGATATACAAAAATATAAATTTAAAAGAATTTAGTTTTAGTAATCACAAACACAAGAAATGTGAGTGGTGTTCTGGCTTTCAATTTCTGAAAGACATACAATGAAAAGGTCTCCATTGTTTATGTTAAAGAGAAGACCAAATTTCTTTTGCTAGCACTGAGCACATTGGATGCATGCATTATTGGACCAGGCATAAGCAGGGAAAGCTCCTGTAGTAACAGTAACAGACAACTCATGGCACCAAGCCTTTGGTTAAACCTCCTGCCAGCAACGTGAGTCAAGGCTGCTTCTAGCTTTTCTCCTGAGCAAGCTCTTTGTTCTGTGTTCTCTGTGACAAATGATTGAGCAGTTCACTATTACTGCCCTGTTTTAATAGAATAGAATTTATTTTTTTTATTTACCTGATTGCATAGCAAGTTCCCTGAAATAAAGGAATAGTGAGAAGTTCCACTGAAACACACTATGAGGATTTATTTCTTTCAACCTAAAGTAATGAAAAGGTTCTAATGAGGCAGAGAGAGACCTCTGGTTTTGTAAGGAGGAGGTGCAAAATGGCATGCCCTTTGTCCATGGGAATGCTCCTGGAAAGGGAAACTATTGGTTAATTAGGGAAGAGCTCAGTGGCATGTAGGTGAAGGCTGTTGGCAGTGACCCTAACAGTACCTTCCCTGAACATTCTATTCTACCCTGGAGAGCCCTGAGCATCCTCTTTGATGTCACCACTGTTGAAGCAACACCAACTGCCATTTAGGGCATTTGTACAGTGCCTCTGGGATTCACAAAGACATGTTGGTGAGACTGAGAAAGCTACTTGGGAGAGAGAATGGACAGACTAGAGAAGAGAGAGAGGCAGAAGGAAGCTGGCCAACTGTCTCAGGGTAAAACATCAAGAAATAAATGTTCCAGGGGAAGGTTCAATGAGTCTTGTGCAGGGAATGGGGAGCTTCCTGGAGGAGCTAGGCCTTGAGCTGGGCCTTCCAGGAATGGGGCTCAGCAGCTGGGAGACTTTGGAAAACAATGGGGCTATGCTGCTTCTCTAGGTTCCTAAACAGCAGACACAGAGAAGGATTTCTGGGGTTAGTTTGGCAGAGATCTAGAAATTATCAAGTCTGCAGCTACTATGCTGGGGGACCTCCTTAATTTCATTCAGAGTGGAAACAGGGCAGCAAGAGGCACAGGATGACAGATGAGGAATCTCTGTCAGGATAGAGTGTTACTGAACTTCACCCTCAGCAGATTCCTTTATGTTCCATGGACATCTAATTATAATAATAGGTATATTAACTCCCTTGGGCATTCACCAAGGTTCCAGCCATTCAATTCCTCTTGGTACTGGACACAGATGGTCAAGGCTTGGTGCTGCTAAGCACTATGGACTCCAGGACTTTCCTGCACCACATCAGATATGAGTTGAGGTTGTACTTCAAACCAGCATGGCTTCCAGGGCCCATGGGACTGCAGTGGGTGTTGAGGCACATATCTAGACATTGTGGTGGGGGACCCAGATGTGGGTTATGTGTCCCAGCTTGAAGATAGCTGCCCTGTTCTTTCAGAGCTACTAAGGTTTCAAGCACTTCTTCTTCCCTAGGCCTCAACTTGGGACTTATTGTAATTATTACAGCTTTAGGGGGAATGGCTTCCCCAACAGAAGTGTTATAGCTCTGCCCCAGCAGGCAAGGTTTCTCCAGTGCAAATTTAACAGCTCTGCTCTGGTAGGGGGAGGTTTCCCAATGCAAGTGTTACAGCTCTACTCTGAAAGGTATCCTGGAAATCAGGAGACAAGAAATTCCACAAAGTCACACCAAACAACATAACTCACACAAGATACTTATTGAGATGGAAACCCCAAGAAGGTGGCTCCTCTGCTTTGGTGAAAAGCCACAGGGAACTGAACAGAAGGCAGTCTATACAAGGGGTTTCTTGGGGGTGTGGAGCTTTCCAGTTTGGCCTGGGATTGATGAGACTTTTGTGAACTGATTTGGGGGAAAGCTCAGAGATTGATAGGATTCTTTTTCCTGGCCCATGTCAGGGTCAAAATGTTCTTTCCTTGGCCCTGGTCTCAGAGGCTTCATGGTCAAGTTCTTTCCTTGGCCCTTTTACCCTAAACTTAGCATTACCTCTCCTGGCCCTATGATATTCAATTATGTAAATAAAGTTTTTTAATCTATCTCCATGAATGACTGGGAAGGCATCATTTCTACTCTCTACTCACTGAGCAGGATCTGGACATGAAAAAGGTGGAGAAACTGACCATTCAGCACTTGTCATGAGGAAGAGAACACATTGGGATTCAGGAAGAAAGGAGAAGACCACATGCCACCCAAAATGTTGACAATGAGAACCACTCACTTGGCACTGGCACTGGGCTCTAGTCCTTGAAGGCTGCTTCCTCCCTGTGATCTCACATGACCCTTGCAAAGCAAATGAGCCACAAGCCCCTGACATCATCAATGAAAGCTTTGTGTTGTTCCCAAAGTACCTCCCTGCATAGCAGCCCTCTGATCATAATGACATGTAGGTGTGTGATATGTAACTCACCCATCTCTCTGAATGTACTGCAGCTTCTAGGAGAGCAGGAAGGTTTGCTTGACAATTATCCAGTTTCTTGCAAGAGGCTAACTCTCCAGAAAGACTTGGGAGTGATCACAGAAATCAACAATTAGATGGTATGTAGGTGGGAGTCTGGATGGATGGGTGGATGGTTATTTGGGTGTCTATATGTTTATGGTTGGAAGGTGGGCACCTGTCCCCATTGTCTGAGCCTACCTGCTGCTGCTCAGCAGAAGGGTCACAGATCATCTCATGGGCCTCCTTCAAGAGCCTCTTCAGTTCCTCACAGGACTCTTGAAGTTCAATCTGCTCCTTCCACAGCAGTCTGTTCTTCAGTCTCAACACATGTACACTCTCCTTCCGCTGAGTTCAATCTCGAAGGACCTGGCTGTGGAGGTAACTGAACAACCGCCAAAACATGGTGAGCCCCAGCCATCCTCCTTTGCCCAAGTACCACCAGTGCTGAAAAGTCCCAGACTCCCAGACAGCCCAAGAATGGAGCTCTCAGTAGCCAAGCCAGAATCACTTAGATGCAGGCCAAATCCAGAGAGTAACCAAATTCCAGAAAGATACAAAGTACTTCTGAAAACCCTGATGCCAACAGGGATCCTGTCCCCCTGAGAACAGGGTGCAGCCCACACCTGTGTTTAACTGTCCATGACTGGGAAAGCATCAGCAGGTAGAGGGCAAACACTCTCGGAAGGAGGGAAGAAGTCCCAACCAGAATTAATTCTGTCTATGGCTACCATGGAAAGCAGCTCTGTGAAGCCCTGGTCAGAGCCCCAGAGGTACTAGGATACCTGACAATCTCTTCATGGCACAAAACATTTTTCTATCAAGGGTCTCCCGAGGATGGCAGGACTTTGCTTGGAGGGGCTCAGTGTCTTTTCACACTTAGCAAAACTGAGTCCAAGGGGCACAAGGCCAAGGACCACATGTCAGACTGCTTGCTAAGAGGCAGACAGGCAAGAACCAGAGCCCTCACTTGGGTGAAAGAGAAAGATGGCAGAATCAGTCCCTCCCAAGATAAATCCGGCACATACCTGTAAGATACATTCTCCTCAATCAACTGTTTGACCTTGTTCACACCGTCACTGATCTCCATGAGCAATTTCTGCAAGTCCAACATCACCTGCTTATGCTCCTTTTTCAGCATCTCAAAAGAATTCAGCCTGTGGTAGGGCATGTAGGTCCCAGGAGAAAAGGACCCCATGAACACAGGCCACAAGGATCATGTGGAATCAGGCTATGTTCTGGACTCCTCAGCCCCATGGAAGCCACAGCCTGACACTTACACACTGGGACCTCCTGGTGCTTACTAAATGTCCTAGCATGTCCTTAGGACAGAAGAAGAAGGTTGTCCAAGGGACTTATCCAGGATGCATGAGCACCCTCAGTGGACTTCAGCTATAGATTATCTCTCTAAGAAGATCCCGGGAGTCTGTGCCACATATCTGGTGCCATGGAAAACCTACGGTGACATTTTTCCTGTCTTTACCACAGGGATTCCCATGCCTGGGTACTCCTCCTTATACACAGAGGACCAGAGCATACATTGAGTATTTCCAGGGAGGAGTCCCAACTTCAGGAAGGCTTTATAAACTCCACAGGGCCGGGTGGTGGTGGCGCACGCTTTTAATCCCAGCACTCGGGAGGCAGAGGCAGGAGGATCTCTGTGAGTTCGAGGCCAGCCTGGGCTACAGAGTGAGTTCCAGGACAGGCTCCAAAGCTACACAGAGAAACCCTGTCTCGAAAAACCAAATAAAAAAAAAAAACCTCCACAGGGGATTCCAATGTTCCATCAAAGTGAGAACAGTGGCCAAGCTTCTCAAAGTGGAGGTCCCTGGTGTCATCACTGGCATCCCCTGGAAAATGTGAAAATGGCAAATCCTCAGGCCCCGCCACAGACCCTAGACCTCCAGTACACACACACACCCTCATGCCTTTTAAAACACACAAACACACACACACACACACACACACACACACACACACACACACACACACACACACTCATGCCCTCTAACACACACACACACACACACACACACACACACACACACACACACACACACACATGTACTCACGCACACACACACCACATATACTCAGAATGCACATGTAATACATAGAATTTGCACTGTCTCGGAGGATTAGGAGGAAGCTGAAGAAAAGCTTCAGGCTATTACTTTGTACACAAACAAACACACCACATATAGTCAGGTTGCCCATGAAATGCTGAGAGGTGGAACTGCCTCAGAGTATAAGGAGGAGGACAAGGGAGAAGCAGTGAAAAGCATCAGACCTTATAGCCACAAACTGAGATGGATGAATGGGACCAGACCCCTCCAGCTGCTGCCAGGATCCTTCACCACATAATCATCTGCTGGTCAAGGACAAAGACTCACCACAAACTCATAGAACCTAGCATCTCCCACAAGCCAACGCCTGCCAAGGCCTCTTGAAATGCATGTTGAGAGCTCACACACTAATGTCCCTATCCCCAGACTGTAATTCAGGCTACAGGCTCTGCTTTTCATTTGGATTAATTGAATGGCCCGGTGTCTCTATCACACACCTACCCAGGTTCCAAATTCTGCCTCACCAGTGTACTCAGGAAAATTAGTTTAGGCACCAGGACACCCTGGAGGTTCAGCCTCCTGTTCCTCAGGAAAGCTTAGCTACACACTGTGGGGTCAAGATGGTCAGCAGAGAACTGCACATAATGACTACCTGTTCTGCAAATCCTTGTCTGTATAACTGGCCAGGAATCCATACAGTTCAATTTGCTCGTATGTTATACTCTGTAGCTGAAGGGTGAGTTTCTCCAACTTTGTCATCTGCTGCTCCTGCTCAGTGGAGGTGGAGGTTTGGGTTGGTGACTTCCCAGTAGTCCCTGCAGGTAGATAAAGCAAAGTGACTTGTACACTTGAATGGCATAGGGCCAGGAGAATCCATGCTAGTCCCAAGAGGAAGTCCCAGAAGGGGAAATGCTAGGGACCCACTGAGGGCCCCAAAGAATAGGGCAGCTATCCTCAAATTGTACTCATGAGTTATGTATCTGTCCTCAACCACCATGGCTAGGCATGTGTCTCCCTCTCTAATGCAGTCCCCCAGCCCTGGAAAGCATAAGAGAGCCCAGCCATGGAGATTTGGAGGACAGTGTCACCTCATATCTGATGTGATGCTGCTAAGTCCTATTGTCCCTAGGGCTTAGCAGTACTAAGTCCTCATCACATGTATCCAGGACCAAAGAATCTGAATGTCTGAGACTTTGGTTGATGGTCAGGGGAGTTTCCCTCCCTTCTTATTGGCATCAGATTCCCATGGAAACTGATGGAATCCACTAGGATGAAGTGCAGCAACACCCTACCCAGAGAAGGACACCTAATTAGTTACCACTTTGCTCCTGCTGGCCTACCTTTCCACTCAGAATGAGATTGAGGATCTCACAGAAAAGCCACTTCAGGTTTGAAAATTCATGGCTCTCCCAAACTAACCATCAGACATTGTTTACTCTGGGTCTGCTCTTAGGTAACCCAGAGAAGCAGGATAAGTCCATTGCTTCCCAGAAATTCACAGATGCTGAGCCCCACTACAGGAAAGCCCAGCTCAAGCTTCACTTTCTCCAGAAAGCTCCCCACCTAGGACTCACTGTGCCCTCCCCAGAACCATTTATTTCTCCATGTTTTACAGTGAGACTGAAGCCAGCTTCCTTCCACCTCTCTCTGGTCTCCCCATGTTCTCCATTCTCTGTTCCAAGCAACCTTCTCAGTCTTGCCAACATGTCTATGGGCTGTGAAGGAATATCCCACAGTCACCTGGTGTTCCCACAGCACTGGTGACATCAAGAGAATGCCAAGAACTCCCCAGAGTATAATAGCTCGTTATGAGAAGGAATTATTGGGTTCACCAGCAGTAGCCCTCACCTACCTACAAACTACATCTTCTGCAATTCACTGGAAGCCATATCGCCCTTCTCAGGAGCCTTCCCAAAAACACAAGGGAAGATCTTCATCACCTCCTCATTACGAACCCAGGGATCTCTTTTTGCTTCATTATAATATATTCACTACATCATGGACAGGAAGTGGAAGACTCACTTCCAAACACATCCCAGGAAATGGGTCATCCAACTCGTGAAACCTCTAGTCAATAACACAAGAAAAAAAGGTTTCTAGGTAACTAAGGATAGTGAGGAGGAAAGTTCAGTCCCCTGAAAGCAACAAGCACATTGCTGAGAATGCACAAGGCTGTTAGCATGGTGGGAGATTGGGGGTGTCTTGTCAGAACAAAGATAAGTCCCATAGTTGATGAAAATTACTCTGAACTTCAGCAGAATTCATTCCAGCGATTGCAGATACCAAAAGTGTGTTAACTAGTGACATGTCTGGCTGGAGATATTAAGAACCAGAGTTCCCCAGGGGAGCCCTCAGACACAAGAGCAAAAACTCCCATGAATAATGATGGACCATTCCTGCATTAAAGTTTTAAGAAAGATGAATGGCGCCGGGCGATGCTGGCGTACGCCTTTAATCCCAGCACTTGGGAGGCAGAGGCAGGTGGATCTCTGTGAGTTCGAGGGCAGCCTGGGCTACCAAGTGAGTTCCAGGAAAGGCACAAAGCTACACAGAGAAACCCTGTCTCAAAAAACCAAAAAAAAAAGAAAAAAAAGATGAATGGCTATTGAGAGGTCACACACAGATATGCAATGGCATTTACAGAAAATCAAATGTGTCATAGTCATGGGAATAGTATGTAGTGTGTCACTGCTGTGGTACTTCACCTAGAGCTACATGAAAGTCAAATTCCTTGATCTGGAGCCTCCTGTGACAATGCGCATGCCTTTAGGAAAGGGGACACAGCCAGATTAAATTACAATATGCATCGGAGCATGAGAGAGGCTGGCAAAGGGCACAAGAGGACGGATTATTAGAGGTCCTTTACCATAGACCTTTCCCAGAGCCACACTTCACACTTTTGAATTTACTGATAGTCCTAAAATGAAGAGCTAGCACCATGTTCAGCCTGGATTGACAATTCACCAGAAGTCTAGACTGTGGCTTCAGAAGTGTACTTGGTGGACCCCAGAAGAAATGAGTGATGTGGGTTAAACTATGTCCATTCAGATGTTATATCATACTGACAACCATGTTAGACAAGGTTAGGTAATCACCAACTCTAGAAGACAATGGACAAAACCTGCCCTACACACTTCCTCATCTCAGTCAATCCTGACACACTAAAGGATTATCAGGAAGTTACTGACAGATGAGACTTTGCCCTAGCTGGTTCTGAAAGACGCCTTGAGTCTCTCCCTCTGTGGATGTCAGTTCTCACATCTTTCTATAGGGAGATGGGTGTCTCAGAAGTTACCTGACTTCCCTGTCTCCCTGCACAGCGTGACCTAGGGGACAGCCTCCTAAGGCTTATTCACAGCTACAGAAGATGTACAAGCTTCAGAGCCCTCAGCCATGTCCTTTCCTGTACATAATCCTGGAGATAATTGCTACTCTCACAAGCACTCAAGTAGTATAGGGATGCCCAAATCACTTGGATGATGCTTCAGAGTCTCATGTTAATGGAGAAGCCATGCAGTGGCAGAACATAGTCACCAGATTCACAAAGCCATCTTCACTGGCAGCTCAGGACACCTAGATCCTGTAAGAAGGGGACAGTCTCAGTCCAGGTCCACTGAATCTAACAGTTGTCAGGCTGAACTGGAGATCTGGGTGCCACCCACAGCTGGGAAGTCAGTAATCTTAGGGGGTCACTGAAAGACAGCAGCACTTGGTGCCTCAGCCCTGCTAGTGTCTACGATGTAAAGTAAGACAAGCTCAGGCTTTTTCAGGGCACTCTCCTGTCCCTGTTATTGCTGGCACACACCCTAAGGACTCCAGTGGGGGTGAAGTGCAATGATGGTACTGAAATCTAAACATTCCTCTGTGGCTGTTTCCCCACTCAGAGTGAGACAGAGGGTCCCCAGCACAAAGGCTACAGTCTTGTCAATTCCTGACTATGTCATATTAACCATCATGAACCCTTGATCTGGGTCTGCTTTTTAGGAACCCAGAGAAGCAGGATAGGCCTATTGCTTCTCAGAAGCTCCCAGTTCCTGATTGACCCTGGAAGGCTCAAGCCCATCACACCCAGAAAGCTCCCCAGACCCTTCCCTGAACTCACTGCATCTTCCCCAGGACCATTGATTTCTCCGTTCTTTCCAATGAGACCTAGGATGAGCTTTCTTCTGCCTTGCTCTGGTATCTCCACAAAATCCATTCTCTCTCCCAAGTAGATGCCTAAGTCTTTACACAATGTCTATAGGCAAACTGTATAGGCATTGAACGAACATCCTAAAAGCACTTGGTGTTGCTACAACACTATTGACATCACAGGGGATTCCAAGACCTCTGCTCTCCAGGATACAATAGAATTTCCAAAGAAGGTACTCCTGATGTCACAAGGAACAGCCTTTGCCTCCTGGCTAATAAATTCTCCCTAAACTGACCAGAAGCTGAGATTTCTTTCCAGGAGTCTCTCCTGTGACACAGGTGAAGCCATTCAGTACCTCCTCCTTCTAAAGCTGGGAATTTTTCTCTGCTTCCTTAGCATCTTTTCACTACTTTACCCATGGAGAGTTGAACACTCACTTTATAAGCACTGACCAAAATGGACTTCCTCTCCTTAACAACCATACTCAATAATATGAGAAATAAAGTATGCCAAGGAATTAGATCAGGATGATGTGGAGGAGGAGGGTTGAGTTCTCTGAAGTGAGCAAGAACCTGAGGAATGCTAAGGTTAAGGGAAGATGGCCATGGAGAATTTGTAAGTGATCTGAGAATGTTATGAGACCCAAACTGCTCTAGAATGTCCCCTCTACGTGCCTGGTGTATTATCAGGCCTCTAGAGTAACAGAAGTTATAAAGTAAATCTTTATATTAAAAGAAGAATTGTTAGAATGGCTTACAGCCTGTGCTCTAGGCTGTAATCCAACAATGGCTGGAAATGAATGGGAAGTCCAAGTATCTAGTAGTTTCTAAGTCCTTAGACTGGCTGTCTCAGCTGTCTGCCATATTATGCTGTAATCTTAAAGAAGAAGGCTCTAATGTCAGTGAAGGAATGGATGTGCTAACAAGGAGAGAGCAAGCAGGGAAAGAGTAAAAGCTTCCTTTATCCATGTACTTATATAGGCTTCCAGCAGAAGGAATGGTTCAGATTACATCTAGATTAAAGATCTGAATTAAAGGTGTGACTTCATTCCTCAAAGTTCAATAATAAAGTAGTTCTTCCTACATTAAATTAAGCAGAAATAGACCACAGGTGTTCCCTCTATTTTCGGGTTGTATTATTCCCAGATGCCATCATGTTGACATCTAAAAATAGACATGAAAATCTTAATCCTATCTACTAATATTCTTGAGCAAATGGCTCCATCAGAGATTGAAAGGAAGGAGTGGCAATAATCACCAGGTACATGGGAATCAGCTGTAGATCTCATGGTCATGATGACTCTCAGTGGCTGTGTTATGGCCATGCATGGCTAAAATAGGATGAAATACCAGTCTGTGGTTTCTTGAGTAAGAGGGGAGCAGCTAGAAACCCAGTACTTTAAGAATCTGGTCTTTCTCTATAATTGAAGATTTGAAATTCAGATAATTATGTTTTGTTTGATAGTAACTGTGGTTTTTTTTAAGTGCCCATAGATAAATAATGGGTGCTCTTTAAAGAAAAAGAAGAAAGGGCTAAAATAACAGCACATTGGATCTGTCATAAAGAGGAGGGTGTCTCAGACCATGTGAATTTTGACTTGAACACCTCCAGACCATGTATTGCTTACTCCATACATCCTGTAATGGGAAAACCTCCTTCCTAAAATAAGAAGGACTGGGATGACTACTGTGTGGTCTTCATTGTCATCAACAGCTAGATGCCTCCTATTGCTTTCAAAGCAAAAAGGGTCCCTTTAGATTTGAAATTTCTCTAGGGTTATACAAGTGGGATTTCAGGCAACAGCACCAGGATACAAATCCTACTCCAGAGTTGACACCACCATGATGAGCGTGGGCACTGCAGTGTGTGTCACCAAGTGTACTGGCATTGCACAGTGTGCCTGGCGCTGCTTCAAAAACTTGCAACATGTATAATTCTGAAAACGGAATGGAGCCTTCCCCCAAATCAAGCAGAATGGACTCCTCCATTTCTTTAGAAAATAATCTCTGGCAGGCAGATGACTGACTCAGGCTTGTATTGGGACCTAGCCTCTGTAGTAAGGGGCAGGACCTCTGATGGGAACTTTTCCACCACAACACTTCAAGGATGGTCAAAGCTGCTGGCAGCCAACAGCCACTCCAACTGTCCCTGCTACAGTATCAAGCACCATGACTAGGCATTTGTCTCCCTCCCTAATGCAGTCCTCTGACTCTGGAAGGCATAAGCTAGCCCAGCCATGTAGATTTGGAGGACAGTGTGAGCTCATATGTGAAGTGATGCAGGTAAGTCCTGTTGTGCCTAGAACTTAGCAGCACCAAGTCCTGATCACACTTCCCCAGGACCAAAGCATCTGACTGTCTGAGGTTGTGGTAGATGGGAGGGGAATATCCCTCCCTTCTTATTGGTGTCAGATTCCCATGGAAACTGTAGGAATCCACTAGATTGAAGTGAAGCAACACCCTACCCAGAGAGGGACAGATCATTAGTCCATCCGTTCCTCCTGTCCCTCTTTGCCAGTCTGAAAGAAATGAAGGATTTCCCAGAAAGGCAGCTGCAGCCTGAATACTTCATGGCTCTCCTAAACATCACCATCAGAGACTCTTGAATCTAGGACTGTTCTTCGAAAAACCAAAAAAAAAAAAAAAAAAAGAAGCCTGGAGAAGCAGAATAGCCCTATTGTTTCCCAGAAGCTCCCAGATGCTGAGCCCCAAACTGGAAGGCCCAGCTTAACTTCACCTCCTCCATGAAGGTCCCAATCCCCTGCTCAGGACTCACTATGCCTTCTCCAAAACCATTTATTTCTCCAGGCTCTACACTAAGACCAAAGGCCAGCTTCCTTCTGCCTTCCTCTGGTCTCTCCATGTTCTCTATTTTCTCTCCCAAGCAGCCAGCTCTATCTTGCCAACATGTCTATGGACACTGAACGAATACCCCACAGGCATGAGGTGTTGCCACAACACTGGTAACATCACAGAGAATATCAAGGTCTCTACAGGATAAGATAGAAGTTCGGAGAAGGGACTACTAGGGTCACTGCCACAGCCCTCACGTACCTACTAACTGGCTCTTCTGCAATGCACAAAAAGCCATGTTGATCTTCTCAGGAGCCTTTCCAGAAATATAAGGAAAGAACTTCAGTACATCGTCTTTAGAAAGCCAGGATCTCTCTCTGCTTAGAATATTTTTACTACTTCAAGTATGGGAATTTGAAGTCTCTATTCTAAACACATCTGGTGAAATGGCTCATCACTTCTTCAATCTCTAATTAATAACATGAGAAATTAAGGTTGCTAGGGTATTAGGTCAGAATGGTGGGGAGGAAAGATCAGTCTTCAGATGTAAACAAGCACATTTTGGAGAATCCCCAAGGCTGTTACAGTATGTGGTGTGGTGGGAGATTGTGGGTGTCCTGTCAGAACAAGGATAAGTCCCATAATCCATGAGGAAAATTACCCGAATCATCAGCAGAATACATTCTAGCCCTCATGAAATACCAAAACTTATCAACTTGTGACATGTCTGCCTGGGGATACTAAGAACCAGAGTTCCCCAGGGAGCCCTCAGACACAAGAGCAAACACTCCCACAAGTGTAAGGCTCCATTCCTGCACTGGGGTTTGAGGAAAGATGAATGGCAAGGGAGAAGCTACACACAGATGTGTGTGCAAAGGCATTCACAGAAAATCAAATGTGTCATAGTCATGGGGATAGTCTGTAGTGTGTCACTGCTGTGGTGCTACTGCTGGAGCCTCACAAAAGCCAAATGCATTGATTGGAGCCTCCTGTGACAATGTGCATGCCCTTAGGAAAGGTGACACAGCCAGCTTAAATTACAACATCCATCAGAACATGAGAGAGGCAGGCAAAGGGCACAGGAGGACGGATTATTAGGGGTCCTTTACCATAGACCATTCCCAGAGCCACACTTTGGAATTTACGGACAGTCCTGAAATGAAGAACTAGCACCATGTTTGGTCTGGATTGAAAATTCACCAGAAGTCTAGACTGTGTCTTCAAAAGCATACTTGGTGGATCCCAGAACAAATGAGTGATGTGAGGCAAACTGTGTCTTTTCAGATGTTACATCACACTGACAAGTCATGCTACACAAGGTGAGCTATCTCAGTAATATCCAATTCTAGACGTCAAGGGACAGTGCCTGCCCTACACACTGCTTCATCTCAGTTAATCCTTACACACTGAAGGATACACAGAAAGTGACTGACAGATGAGTCTTTGCCCAGGCAGGTTCTGAAAGCTCAGACTTGAGTCTCCCCTCTGTGGATGTCAGTTCTCCCATCTCTCTATAGGGAGGTGGATGTTTTAGAAGTCAGTTGGTATCCTCTGTCTCCCTGCACAAGGGGACCAAGTGGACAGCCTCTTAAGGCTTTCTCACACTGTAGAGGATGCACCTTGGCTGCAGAGCCCTCAGCCATGTGCTTTCAGATGCATGGAGAAAATTGCTACTGTTATAATCACTTGGGTAGTGTAGGGATGACGAAGTCCCTTTCTCTAGGCTTCAGAGTCTCATGTTAATGGAAAAGCCATGCAGGGACAAAACATAGTCGTCAGATTCACAAAGCCATCTTCACTGACAGTATAGAACACCCAGAGCTGGAAGGAAGGGGACAGTCTCAGTCCAGTTCCACTGAATCTAACAGCTCTCAGGCTGAACTGGAGACCTGTGTGCCATCAACAGCTGGTAATTCAGAAACCTCAGGGGTCCCTGGAAGACATCAGCACTTGGGGACTCCTGCCCTGCTAGTGGCTATGATGTCAAGAGTAAGAACCTCAGGGTTTCCCAGGGTACTCTCCTTTCCCTGTTATCACTGCTACATAACTGAAGGACTCCCGTGGCTGTAAAATACAGTTATGGTACAGAAATCTCATTAATTCCTCTGTGCCTCCTTCCAAGAAGTTCCCAATTCTTGAGCCCTCACTCTGGAAAGCTGAAGCCTACCACATCCAGAAAGCTCCCCAGCCCCTTCCCAAAACTCACTGTGTCTTTTCCAGGACCATTTTTCCATGTTTTCCAGGGAGACCTAGGAGCAGCTTTCTTGTGCCTCACTCTAGTCTCTCCATCCAGTCCATTCCCTCTCCTAAACAGACCTCTGAGTCTGGACAGCATGTCTAGAGGCCAAGCTTGTGGTCACTGAACAAATGTCTTCAAGGCAGTCAGTGTTGCTACAACACTAGTGACATCACTGGGGATTCCAAGAGCTGTCCAGGATACAATAGAATGCCCAGCAAAGGGTCTGCTGATGTCATGGGGCACAGCCTTTGCCTCTTTGCTAATTAGTTCTCCATGAACTGACCAGAAGCTGTGGTTTCCTTTTCAGGAGTCTCTCCTGTGACACAGGGGAAGTCATTCAGCACCTCCTCCTTCCAAAGCTAGAGATTTCTCTCTGCTTCATAAGAATTTTTCAGTAATTCACCCATGGGGAGTTGAACACTCACTTTATAAACACTGCCTAAAATTGCCTCTTACCCTCCTCACGTCCATACCCAATAATATGCAAAAGCATGCCAAGGAATTCGGTCATAATCATTGAGGAGGAGGGTTGAGTTCGCTGAAATAAGCAAGCACCTAGGGAAGGCTATGGTTAAGGGAAGGTTAAGTTTAAAGGAAATTTAGGATTTTACTCCATCAAACTGGCTTGCAAGCATGCATTTTTGGCATTTTCTTGTTGCTAACTGATGGAGGATGGCTCAGCCCTCTGTGGGTGTGCAAGTGATCCTGGGCCTAAGATGAAAGCTACCTAAGCAGAGCTTAAGTAAACAGCATTCTCTGTGTTTTCAAGCGCCTGCCTTCGGATCTTGCCTTGGCTTCCCTTGATGATGGACTGCCAACTGTGAGGTGAATAAACCCTTCACTTTCCAGATTGGCTTTTTGAACTTTTATCACAAAAATAGAAAGCTAACTAGAACACTTGCCATATTCTCAAGGCATGCTTTCATATCCATCCTTCTCCTTCCAGCTTGTAGCCTCTTTTTTCAACAATTACAAACTTTCTGGACACTGCAATCTGTTGCAGTATCTACATTACCAATCACACCCACTGCTTACTTATCTCTATTAAAGTATTTTTTATCTCACTTGTCATCTTTCTCTCCAATATGACATGTTTCTCTACTTTACTCTTTTACAATTATCTCTGGATGTTCCTGCCTGATCCACTTTAAAAATTATCCTTTGCCCAATAATAGAACATTTATGGACACATTATGAAGTTCCACAGAAATAGGTGATGTATTGTATTCACATTTTCTAATTCAATATCTATTGCATTAGTATTATTAATTTAGCAAAGTTGACATTTTATATCACCTACTTATCCACAAAACTTTAAAAACTTCAATTCATTTATGTCTTTAGCGTCTTTCAGAACATCAGCTTTGAAGGTCTTGCATGTATTTAGGATTGCTCTTGGGTACTCCATAGCACTTTTTATTAATAGCATGCTTTTAAAGTGCGCTTATATAAAATGTGTTGTCATACACTTTTAAGCCTTTTGTGAGTGGAACTGTTTCCCTGATTTCTTTGTCAGTATGTTTGTGATTGGTATACAGGAAGGCCACTGACTTTTGTGTGTTAATTTTACAATCTTTCTCTTTTATGAAGCTATTTGTCAGGCTTAAGGGAGTTCTGATAAATTTTTAGTTTTATGTGTTTATAATCATATCATCTGCAAATAAGGACATTTTAACTTCTCCTTTCCCCATTGTATCCCCTTTATCTCCTTCCGTTGTCTTATTGCTCTTGCTAAGAGTTCAAGTTCTATATTGAATAGGAGTGGAAGGAGTGAACATCCTTTTCTTCTTCCTGCTTTTTGGAATTGCTCTGAGTTTTTTTCTATTTAGCAAGGTGTTGTGGTGGGCTTGTTGTACAATTACTTTATTATGTTGAATTATATCCTATGTATCCCTAGATTCTCCAGGACTTTTATCACTGATGAAAGTTGAATTTTAACAAAGGCCCTTTTTTCATATGCAAAGATGGTCATGCTGTTTTTGTCCTTTATTCATTTTATGTGGTGGAATAAGTATGTTAATTTGTGTATGTTGAATTATCCTTGCATGTTTGAGGTGAAGACAAAGTGACCATGGTGGATGATTTTTTTGATGTGATCCTGAACTTGATATACAAGTATTTTATTGAGAATTTGTATGTATATGTTCATCAGGATAATAGGCCTATAATTCTATCTTATCTATCCATCTACTCTCTATCTCTGTCTCTCTATCTCTCTGTCTGTCTATCTATCTATCTATCTATCTATCTATCTATCTATCTATCTATCTATCTACCTACCTACCTATCTGTCTTCCTCTCTCAATACCAGGGTATCCCTGGCTTAAAAGAAGAATTTGAATGAGTTCCTTCTTTTTCTATTTCATGGAATAGTTTGTGGAGTGTTAGTTTTTCTTTAAATATCTGTTCAAATTTGACACTGAATTTGTCCTTCTCTGGACTTCTTTTCTTGGGAGATTTTTAATTATGGCTTCTATGCCATTAATTAGTATTTGATTATTTAAACCAGTCATGTTATTTTGATATAATTTTGGTGGATTACAGACATCTAAAAATTCATCAGTTCCTTAAAAAGATTTTTCAGTTTCGTGGAGTGTAAATTTTTAAAGGGTTAAAGTCCCTGCATGTCTCCTTTTTCCTCCTTTGTTTCATTATTTTCATCCTCCTCTTCCTTTTGGTTAATTTGGCTAAAGGTGTGCCCATCTTGTTACTGTCTTCAAAGAACTGACTCTTGGTTTCACTGTATCTTCATATTTTTGTTTTTATTTCATTGATTTCAGTCATATCTAATGACATATCTGTATCACACCCTTTCCACAAGTTTCAAAGACCATCATGGAAGATGAGGCAGGAAGACTGTAGGAGCCAGAGGTCAGGGAGGATTAGAGCAAACAGTGTTTTCTGGCCATGACTCAGAGCTGCTGTGGTCACTGTCCAATATCAAGCCGGTCAACATTCAAGCATGGAGTGGGAAGCGTCCTTGAGCCCCTATTCCTAACTGACGAGCTTTGGACCAGTAATGGCTTCCGGCAAATTGGGTCAGTTCTCTTTAAGAGTCTGCCCCTGGGGTTATTAAAAATTAATGTAATGAAGAAGATATAAATTGGGCGTCACAGATGTAGAGGCAGACTTGGGATGACAAAATGGGAGGAATTGGGTGGTGAATATTTTCAAAACTCATCCTATGCATTTCTCAAAAAACAAGTAGAAATATATTAAAGTATATTCATTCAATTATTATTGGAAAAATGTATTATTATATAGGGATATTTTATTACATAACATTAATGGATTTTGATAACCCCAATGTGTCTGTCAACTCGTGGGTTCACCCACAGAGCATTAAATGTTTTGCCACTAATAGTGTTTTGTTTCAAATGGCAGCCTACAACATGGGAAAAGGTTTTGTTTTCCTCAACTATATATCCAATAGAAGGCTAATATATATACAAATTATATATAGAACAAAAAAACCTGTGTATAAAGAAAATAAATAACATAATTAAACTAGCTATAGATCTAAACAGAGAAGTTTCACTAGTGGAAATTCTAGAGTATAGGAAACACTTAAAAAGGTGCAGTATCCTTAGTCTTTAGGGCAATGTAAATCAAACTATTTTGACATTTCATGTTACATGAGTCAGAATAGATAAGATTAATAAAAGAAATGACAGCTAATGTTGGCAAGGATGCGGAGCAAGGGAAACACTCATCCATTGCTGGTGGGAATGCAAACTTGTGCGGCCACTATGGAAATAGGTGTGGCTGTTCCTTTGGAAGCTGGGAATTGATCAAGACCCAGTACACCACTTTTGGCATATACCCAGAGGATGCTTCACCTACAACAGAGACACTTACTTGCTCAACCATGTTCATTGTTGCTCTATTTATAATAGCCAGAAATTGGAGACATTCTAGGTATTCATCAACAGATGAATGTATAAAGAAAATGAGGTACATTTATACAATGGGATATTAAAAAAGAAGTTATAAAAGAAAAAGGAAATCTTGAAATTTGCAGGTAAATGGATGGAGGTAGAAAAAGTCATCTTTAGTGAACTAACCCAGACCCCAAAAGACAAGTATGGTATGTTTTCACTTATATATGGATGTTAGCTGTTGAGTCAAAGATAAGTAAGCTACAATCTGTATAACCACAGGTTAGGTATAAAGTAAGGGCCTAGTGGGGTGGGGAAATATCCATAAAGGGGGAATAGAATAGATTGTTATGGATGGATGAGGAATCAAGTTTGGAACACGATGGTCAAACGAGGAGGGAGAGAGAAGAAGGGGTAAATAAATATAGGGAGGGAGAGGTAAAATTAGGGCAATTTGAGGGATCTTATGGAAACCTAATAGAGTAGAACCACTCTAAAATATATACATATATGAAGGGGATCTAAATGAAACAGCCCCGCAAAAAACCCAAATGACCAAAAACAAAACAAACAGAAACCAAAGTGAGGGGAGACAAAGCCCCAACTGGATATTTCTTGTTACCAAATGAAACTTGCAATACCGGCAAAGGGTTACATCTAGTCAAGTTGTAGGTGAAAGGTGTCCAATGGTGATCCCAAACAACCCAAGGTTTTGAAAGGCTATTGGTTGCTCTCCATTTACTGACAGGAAGGTGGGGTTCCTGAAGATGATGATGACACAAATTGAACATGGAGAAGTCAAGCTAGTGTCTCCCTAGAACCCTCACCACTTATGTACTAGATTTCATGGCACTGAAGAGTACTCTGCTCACTTCAAAGGAGAAAGGTAAACACCAACCCAGCTACAAAACCTCCAATCTAGAATGGTGACTGCATCCAAGATATGCTGGTGCAATAGTGGAACAAAGCTTGTGGGAGTAATCAACCAGTACCTGACTTGATTAAAGGCCCACTCCCTGACAGGGAAGGCATACCCAGCACTGCTTGGCTGGCCAAGAACCTAAGACTAGATAGGCTAGGGTCCATGGGGAAAACCAAATACTACTGTTCTGCTTAAGGAACATAGCAATAAAATGATTCCTAACAATATCATGCTATACTCATAGACAATGCATTTCTCAGCCATCATAGGAGCAGCTTCCTCCTGCAGCAGATGGGAACAAATACAAAGACCCTCGACTAGACAATATGAAGAAAGGAAGAAAACTTGAACACTCAACCCTAAACTGGACCTCTCCAATCAGATTCCTCCCCTCAGGACATAGGGAATCCTGTGGAAGAGGAGGTAAAAAGAGTGCCATAGAATACTGTAGATGGCAAGACCACAGTCCATCTACCAAGGGGAAGCACAGATATGGACTAACCCTGAGAAAAGCTGCACTGCATGTGTTGCAAGCAGTGGAACTGGAGAGGGAGGAATGTCCCATCCATTTGGAGCCCAGAAGATCAATCACATGAGTGCTGTGGGATGTCTTTCTGTATACTGTGAATATGTGTTTTTCTGATTGGTTAATAGATAATGCTGCATTGGCCTATGGCATAATGGGATGGAGCCTGGTGGGAAAATCCAAAGAGATAGGGAAAGGAGAAAGCAGAGGCAGGAGAGACATTAGCCAACTGCCCCAGGAGCAACATGTAATAGGAAGCAGGTAAAGCCAAGGAACACATGGTGATACATAGATTGATAGTTATGGGTTGAGTTAAGTTATAAGAGCTAGCTAATAAGAAGCCTGAGCCATAGGCCATATTATTTATAATTAATATCAAGCCTCTGAGTGATTATTTTATAAGGGGCTCAGTGGGACTGGAGAAACTTCCAGTAACATATTTGTTTCAGATGCTGGATATTGGGCTGTAGGGATTTAATAAGTAAAGCTGGATTTTGGTAATGTTCCCATCTGAATATTTCTGTGCTCATTCTTCCCTTGTGATATAAGAAAATATGTAATGTTTTTGGTTTGTTTTTACCAGACCCAATTAAGAGACTTTTTTCTAAGGGACCTTGGACTTGCAAAATGTTTTAAGTTTTAAAAGCAAGGGCTTTGGGAATACTGGGGGATACTAGTACACACATTGTCTGTACAAGTCTATTGAGTTCAACCCCTAGAAATCACCTAAAATCCAGAACAGTGGCACACATCTGTGATTCCTTCACTCATGGCAGAGTAATGTGGGGATGAGACTGGAACTTGCCTGGAAGCTGGAAGGCCAGCTGGACTAGAGTACACAGTACATCCCAGAAACAAGAGAGACCTGCCTCAACATGGTAGAAGGGGAGAGCCAACTCCTGAAGGATGTCCTCTGACATGCACAGTGTCCTGGTTAGGGTTCTGTTGTTTTCAGTGAAGAACCATGACTAAAAACAAGTTGAGAAAGAACGCATTTTTCTGACTTTTGCTATCATATCACTGTTCATCACTGAAGGAAATCAGGACCAGAACTCAAACAGGACAGGATCCTGGAGGCAGGAGCTGATGCAGACCCCATGTATTTTTATGGTCATTTCCTTCTTTAGTTTGGGAAAAATTTCTTCTATGGTTTTGTTGAATATATTTTCTGTGCCTTTGAGTTGGTTTTCTTCTCCTTCTTCTATTCCTTTTATTGTTTGGTCTTTTCATGGTGTCCTAAATTTCCTGGACATTTTGGGTCATGACTTTGTTGGCTTTAGTGTTTTCTTTGACTGATGAATCTATTTCCTCTACCGTATCTTCAATGCCAGAGATCCGCTCTTCCATCTCTTGCATTCTGTTGGTTATACTTGCATCTGTAGTTCCTGTTCGTTTACTCAGATTTTCCACTTCCAGCATTACCTCAGTTTGTGTCTTCTTTAATGTCTCCATTTTTGAAATCTTTAACTGTTTCCCCCACTTGTTTAATTGCTTTCTCTTGGCTTTCAAGGGACTTACTGATTTCTTCCCACTTTTGGTTTGACTTTTCCTTGATTTCTTTAAGGAAATTTTTCATTTCCTCTTTTAAGATCTCTAACATATTCCTAAAGTCATTTTTATGGTAGATATCTTCTGTTTCTTCTGTGTTGGGATGATCAGGTCTTGCTGATGTAGGTTCTGGATATGGAGCCATATTGGTTTTTATGTTGTTGACTGTATTTTTGCACTGGCGTCTACCCATCTCTTTCTCCACTTGGTGCAAGTGGTGTCTGTGTCTGAGGGAGCCTCTCTTGGTCTGATTGATACTCTTGATCTAGTGGGGGCTTTTGGTCTGATCGATGCTGATGGAATTTTTGTCTCAAGGAACAGCTCTTAGTCCAACTGGTGCTAGTGGGCTCTGTCTCAGGGAGTAACTGCAGTCTTAGCATGTGGTAGATGGTGGCAGTCTGACCTGTCTACAGGAGTTCTGCCTGCCAACTGGCCTCTTAGTCCAGTCGGGTGCTGGCAGGCTCTGTCTCAGGGAACAGGTGCAGCCTAGGGGCTGAGGTGTTTGGGTATGAGGATAAAGACTCACCTCTTAGTCCAGTCAGGTGCTGGCAGGCTCTGTCTCAGGGAACAGGTGCAGTCTCCGAGGGTGGGTGGGATTTGGGGGAGGTGGGGCTTGGGTTACAGGGTCTGATGGGGGATGGTGGTAGACTGACCTGTGTGCAGGAGGTCTGTCCGCCAACTGGACTGAAACCAGAACTGCAATGGGTGGTAGTTTAGGGGCTCAGGGTTGTGCCCTTGGAACCAAAGCCTAGGGGCTGGGGTGTTCAGGTATGAAGATAAAGACTCACCTCTTAGTCCAGCTGGGTGCTGGGAGACAATGGATTCCTGGACTTTCCATTCATAGCCAAATATTGTTGGATTAGCTAGAGCACAGCCTCTAAGCCATTCTAACAAATATTCTTTCCATAGAGAGGATCATTTTATAACTTCTGTTACTCTAGAGAGCCCTGAACAGTACACCAGGCATGTAGAGAAGACATTCTAGAGTAGTTTGTGTCTCAGCTATGTCATACATTCCCAGTGGCCACCTTCCCTTCACCATTCTTCAGGTGATGCTTTGCTGTTGGCCTTCTTAGATCTTGTAACATCTCAGCAACAAGAATAAAATAGCAAATGTCCCAAATCTCTCAAATGGAATGCAGAGTAATATAATTAAAAGAGGGCCTCAGATGGAAAGATTCTAGGGTAAATGAGAAATAGAAAGCCTTAGGAATAGAAAGTATTAGCTTTTGTGGACCATGACCATGTACCCACACTCATATTAAGATCAGAGGACAATTTCTCAGAGGTTTGTTCTCTTCTTCAATCATGTGAGTCCTAGGGAAGTAACTCAGGTCTGTAGGCCTAGCAGACCTTTGCCCACTGAGCCGTCTCTCCAGCTGATCATGTCATCCATGGAATTCATAAGCTTTGTATCTGTATTGATGGTCTGTGTGTTTATGTTCTTTATTCATAAAGAGTAGATTCTTTCGACCCTTGTTTGACACCACCAGTTTGTTGTCCCACAGGATTACTTCCTCCACACATTAACTCTCTGATTCACTGTCAGTCTCAGAAGGCAGATCTGGTCCAGGGGAGCTTCATAAAAATAAAGCACTCATCTGGAAGAAACCCTTCCTCAGGACACAATGAGATCAGCTGTGGTTAAAGAGCACCATCCACCATCCCTCTCCTTTCCTAGCCTTGTACAGAAATGCTCCTCAAGACTGGCACGTCTCTTTTGCTGCAGGCTCCATCCACTCTGGCTGGTGTGAAGCTTCCTCCCAACACTGCTTAGCTGGATCATCAAGAGGGACTCCTATCCACACCTCCACCACCAGGAGTGTCTTCTCAATTCTGCATTTCATCAGATGGCCCTAATCTTCATTGTCATCCAGGATGAGATGTGAGAGATCTGCTCCAACCCTGACAATAAGTGATGCTGGAGCAGGATCCTGAACCCACCAACGCCTTGCATGGATGCCTAGTATACTAAGACAATTAGCATGCCTACATCATGTGTTTGTCCCTACTGGTCTCCTGAAATTTCTCTTTGCTTGTGAGTGATTCAGTCAAACTAATATAGCACACATGGCTAGAAGGACAAAAGTCAAGTGCAGGGTCTTGAGAGATGGCTGCTGCATTTTGAGTAGTTTCTCTCCCAAAGGACCAACAGAGCAGCTAAAAAGCCACTGTAACTCCAGGTTCAGCTGGAATCTGATGCCTTCTTCTGGCCTCTGGTGGAATTGCATGCATGTGGTGTGCAGCCCTGCTGCAGGCAAAATGTCCATACATATAAATAAAAGAAATAAATCTTTAAGAAATTGAACCCATTCGTAGTTGAGGCCAAAAAAGTCCCAACATATCTTGGAATTCATTCTGTCTACAGTCTGGTTTTTCACTGATGCTATATTTTAAGGAAACCAGGGACAGATAGCTCTGGTTTTTCTATTTTTTTATTTTAAATGCTTTATTATTCTTTGTTGGTTTCACATGATGCATCCCAATCCAACTTTTCCCCTTATCCTTTCCATCACATCTGAGCTCTGTCCTAATCAAAATAAAATTTAAAGGAAAACTGAAAACCCAAATTTACAAACAAACAAACAAGTCTTGGCAAGGAAGTTTAGTGTGGCCCAGTGAGTCACACAGTATACTCTTTAGTCCATACATCTTTTCTTGTAAGTGTTCCTGGCCTCTCTGGCTTCTCTACACTATAGATAATGGACCTTCACTTGTACTCTTCTTGGATATCCTATTGATGCCTTGTGTCACAGAGATACTGCAGATTTAGATCTTCAGAACTGGGCCCTTTACCTGCTCCAGCAGTCCAGGGATAAAGATGACGTTAGGGTTGGATAATTCATAGCCATGGTTCTTGCTGGGGGTACCTGGGATGGTCAGGCTGCCAGCTTTCCTTCATCTTCTCCACCCAGGCAAGCTCTCCAGCACTGCCCCACCGAGGTCACCTCATGCAATGGGCAGAATGGAGAGAGGCCCTTTGTCCTGTTCTCATGCTCTCAAATCTGACTTTCCCACACTCAGAGTAAAGGGACAGCTCTAGTGCTTTGCTGAGGTGATGTACCAGGCCCACAAACACAGTTCCTACAGTTGGTGAGAGGCTGACCAAGCTCTTCTGTTCTCATGCCCAAAGTCCCACTCTCCCACCAGCTGCAGGTGGCATTTGATCAGGTGAGGCAGGGATCTTTCCCATACCCTGGCCAACACAAGGCAGAAGTGGGTAGACTCAGTTCTTCTGCTCTCACAATCTCAGGGCCAGCTCACTGACACCACAACCAACAGGGTCACCTCTACTGTGCTGCTCTGTCCAGGTGCATAACCTACTCTCCCCAGTACTGCAGTGGGTGAGGGGCAAGTTCAGATGTCACTAGTACTAAGGCCAGCGAAGTATGGGGTTAACTCATTGAGTTTCTATCCTGTCTTCAGTAGTAAAAGGAGCCACTGACATCAACATAGACAAAGTCTGTGGCAGGACAATAGACCAGACATGGCCTTTGACAGCAGCCTAGGCCTGGAGGACACCAGGGTCCCTGGTGGCAGCACAGGCCAGTCAGATCTGTATGGCTCCTGCAGGAACACACAACTTAGACACATGGTCCTAGGTGAGAGCCCAGACCCCTACGTACCTCTGTGTGACCCTTGGTGGTCAACAGGCTGTGGATATGAACAATGATCCTGGCTGTGTTTGCAGCATGGACCCAGACATGTTCCAAATTTGTAGTCCAGGGCTGGATATCACCATGGCTCTGGTTGGCAATGAAGGTCACACAAATTGGCAGGGACCCACTAGTACCATGACCCATGGTGGTAGCCCAAATTCCAAGAATCTTTGAAGACAACAGATGCCTGAGATATCAACACAGACCCTGGCTGCAGCAGGGCCATAGACCCAGACATGACCCTCGGTAATAGCTCCAGCCCTGATGTCATTATGGTCCTAGGGGGCAGCACAGGCTTCTAAGACACATATGTCCCCTTTGGGGCATATCCCTTTGACACTAACATGGTCACAGGTGGTGTCCAAGACTGCAGGTGGCTGCCAGGCCCTCAGTGGTAGAGGATGATGCATGGGTATCAACACAGACTCCCACAGCTGTGTCAGGGCCATGGACAGGACATGGCCCTTAGCAGCAGACCAGGCAGGGACATCATCATGGCTCCAGGTGGCAAGCAGGCCATGGATTTCTTTCATACTCCTTTAGTAAATGTTCTCATTTCCTGAGAGGCTTTACAGCAACACTGTTGTATTTCTCATGAATGTGGTGCACATGATCACATCATGAAGTGGGTATACAGAATGCTATAGTTAGAGATAGCTAAATATATGTCCACAAGGATGAAGTATGGATACTTTTTCCATCATGCAATGGGAATCCACGGAGTTGACAACACCATCCACATCCAAAGCTCTGTGTAGCCCTGGCTGCCTGGGAACCCACTCTGTAGCCCAAGCTGGGCACACAAGAGTTCTGGTGTTACAGGAGGTTTTGGGGTACTGGAGTGAGACAACACACCTGACCAAAGAAATAGGTTCTAAGACAGAAAAGTTCAAAATCACTTTATTATTAATAAAAACACAGTAATATTACTCAATAGGGGCTTAAAGGGAGAAGTCAATATAAACAGTGAACAGCCTTATCAAAATACCCAAAAAACTACAAGATCAAAAGAAAGAAAAAATAAATATCAAAATCTCAATCTATAACAAGAAATCCCAAAGCAAACAAAACCCAACCAAAAACAAAAACAAAAACAATTAAGGCCAGCAGCATTCTCTTGCTGCACTTTTAGCAGCACAGACCTACAGCCTGTGACTGGCCTTGGAAACATGGTAGGAAGGCAGTCAGCGAATGTGAAAGCCTTTTTCAAAGCTACTGTAGCCATGCCTCCTGCAGGCTTTGTAGGCCAAGCCCTTACTGAGACTAAGAATGAGAGATTTTCTAGAGCATTCTTTGTGTCCCTCTGGGAAGCTTTTGATAAATTATCACCCACTGCTGATCCTGTAATGTCTTGGTCACTATTTGATTCTTTCAGCATACAGACACTTGTGTGCTTATTAGAGATTCCACAAATATGTGGGCAGCATCTGAATACCAAAAAACATCAAAGATGACTCAGATGTCTTCTATAAATCCTTTCTCAGGACAAGGCAATTCATTTGAGGCTGAGAAATGGAGACATACCCACTGATTTTAAATATGCAGGAAAAAGTGTCTCACCCAGGGAATGAGGGACAGTGGAGATCTCTGTGGTGCATTGTCTTCAGCAACGCTTGTGCAGGACATGGAGTCAGCTTCAACACTGGCATGGAGAATGAAAATTATGTTTTTTTTTGTAGTCTGTCAGGAACAGCTTGACATCAACCGTCTTCCATGACAGATTTCCCTCCACCTAGAGAGGGCTGAGGGCTCAGTCAGCTTGCCAAAGCCATCGACATTAAACTGTCAGAAAATTCATGGCCTTGATTAGATACCAGGTGAATGTGAGCAGCCTGGGAAATTGAATGTAGACCATCTAGGAGATCCTACAAAGTAAAAGCAGTGAAGGATCTGATTATTCCTTCAGTATACAAACCTGCCTAGGTTCAACTCCTCAACCCCTAAATCTTCTTTTAACAGAAAAATCTTTTCACAGGAAACAGATGCACACTGCAGAGAACCTGTAGTCTGCAGGAGTGTGCTGCATGCAGATCTGTCCAAAGGTAGGAACTTCTCTTTAAAGGTGATGTTCTGGAAGGAAAATAAAGTGGCAGGAGCACACACTGTCCTCCACAACTAACCCTCCTCCTGCTAGGTTGAGGACTGCCATAAGGAGATTTGTGGGGAGACACAGGGGACAAGGTACTGAGAAGATACCAGAGAGCTCAGAAAGGAATAAGGGATACACACTCCCCAGAAACACAAAGGATCAATCAAACATAGTGTTTTCTGGAGAAGTTCTCATTGACTGAGCCAGCACAATACCCTTAGGTGTTCTTTCCCTGGCTCTGGCTGAGAGCCATCCAGATTGGAATAATCCCCCAAAGGACAGAAATCCAGGTACAGGTGACCTACATGGTTCTAACTGCTCCACCAAGCTTGTGCTCCTACCTTATCTCAGAGACGTTGAAGTGATGTTGCATCTTTTCTGCCATGTCCTTTTGCTGGGTTACCAGCTCCTCCTGCTTCAACAGGTCCTTTAGTCTTTCATCCAGGCTCTCTTGCTCCTGTTTAATAGAAGACTGTGTTCTCAGTGGAGGGTCTCTCACTCACATGCAAACAAACTCATGAACACACACAAGTACATGTGTGCACACATACAAGCACACTTTAATGCAGTAACATGTTTAATTTCCCAGCTAATGTTAATATAAGGAACAATCACCAGGGATACTATTGAGAAGAATATTTACTTTTGTAGGATGAGAGAAGAATACAGTGGCCATGAGAAACAGGCAGCTCAATCATTGAAGTGCCTATCCTGTGACCCTAATGCACAGACATATGGACCTCTGGGGTACTGGTTGGTTAGCCAACCCTGCTTAGGAAGTTCCCCAGGCTGTGCAGTATAGGAATGTTCCCCAGCAGAGGACAACTGGACCAGCTCACTGGTCTTATTCACTAATTCCCACTTGGCCCCAAGGTGAGCAACTTCCCCAAAAGAAGCTCCCTTTACCACAGGCTGCCTCATGTCAGAGCAAACGAGCTCAGGAAACAAGAAAACCCAAGAGCCCAGGAACCTAGAAAATTGCCACAACAAGGAGTCAAAATCAACAATTCCTCCTGGTAAGGCGATTGTGTCAAGGATTTCTTTGAGCAACAAAAGGCTGACTATATCAGGGCCAAATGATTGCATGTATTATTTTGTGCTGAACAATAATTCATGGAAGGGCTCAATCACATTGTACTTTTTCACTCAGCGAATGATGGACATCTAGATAGTTTCTACTTTTAGGCTACTCTGAGGAATGCTACTACAACACTAATGTCCCCTAGCTTCTCCTTGGACACCTACTTCGTATTCTGGAATCACTGGTTCACCTGTGAACTTCAGTTTAACTTTCTGAAGAAGAGTCTGTGGCTTCTCACTGTGCTATATTATGTTATACCACCAGCAATGTCTGAGAGTCCTCATTGCTCCCAACCCTCCATGAGGCTGATTTTAACTCAAAATGAAGAACTTTGAAGAAAAGCAGTTACTGAGTGCTACAGCATGTGGTGAGTGCTTTAGACCATCACGAGCCTAGGGTGTGTACTGAGACAGCCCCATTCTCACACCACAGCATGGCTAGGGAATTTCTGATGAACTCAGATGCAGCTAGAACCACATCGTAAGTCAGAATCCCTCAACAAATAACATCCAGTCCTACCTTTAAGGAAAATGATAACTGAGAAAAGTTAGGCAAAGGTGGAAAGAAAGTGGTAGCAGGCAATGTGGATGAGGACAAGACAGGGCACCAGAAGACACAGTGAGCCAATGACCACTGAGTGTGCAGTCACCATTCATGCAGAGCAGAGAAGGGACAGAAATCTTCAGTCAGCCTACCTTGCCTCTCAGACACCTTGATTGCCACAGAAGCTTCCTCCTCATCTTCCTGTACTATATTTCTTTGGTATCCTCCAAAGACTTTTCTTGTAGATAAATATTATTCCCTCTACAATTACCTGAAAACCATTGACTTAGAGTAGTTTTGTGTCCTTTTTGTCCTAGAGAGCAAAGTGGACATGTGGAAAGATGGGCAGCAGCATACAATATTAGATGGATGCAAAGTGAGTGTGCAAAGTACTTTTTCAACAAACTTGGACTCTATTATCATTAAAGATGCTTCATACACAAAAAAGTGAACATATTGATGCATCCAAACACATACTTGCACATATAAGCATCCATACACACAAACATACACACACCAGCACTTAAACCTATACATGCAGGAACCATGGACACAGACAATCACACATGAGCACACATGCACACACACACACACACACACACACAAAATGACACTATCATGCATACAGCATGATACACAGAGGCAGCAGACACACACAGAGACACACAAAAACACACATATAGGTCCACACACACAAACAGAGATGTACAGAAATGCATCACAGAGCATACACACAGCACAAGCACACACACACAGCACACACACACACACACACACACACACACACACACACACACACACACACACACACACACTTCTGATCCCAGAATGTCCAGGTAGAAAAGGCTGCCTTTCAGAAAGTCTTCTGCAGGGGGAGGGAGTGGGTCCACTCTGCTGTCTACAAGGCTCTTAGACTCAGCCAGGCTCTGCTACCCTGGCCTGCACTTACTTTTACTTTCATGAGCTTTATCTATCCCAAGACTCACTGATCACATGGCTTCCAAGTTGATCCATCGCAGTCTCTTCACTAAACCTCCCCTGGCTCCTACACAGAAGACCCTGCCTAGTTCAAGAGAAAGAAAGTGACCCATGGTCAAAACCCAGGAAGTTTGTAACAGGTTGCAGTGCATGTGATATGAAAATAGCCCCAATGTCAGTCAGAAAGAGGCCAGTGAAGTGACCTACACAGCTTTTCAAGAATGCAGCACTCTACACAGCTATGAGAGGGAAATGTTCTAAGATACAGCCATGCACATGATGTAGTCAAAACACAATGTCAACAAGAAGATGCACTGTGGGATTCTGTGTTGTGAAGTCAATGAGACAAACCAGGCATTTCCTGTGGTTTTAGCTCTGTGCCTACTGTTTATTTTTAAAACATCTGTATTGTTTGATTTTTGTTATTTATTAGAAACCACATTAACATCAAAACAATAAAAGTAAATGAAGAAAGAGAAAGCTACTACATCCTTCCTTTTTCTGAGCAATTGAAACTTGTAGGAATTGGATGAGAATAAACAAGACAGAAGGTCTACCTTGGAGGACAGGAGATCCCAAGAGTGCTGGACAGCCAGATTAGCCCAAAGAGAAAATATCAGGTTCAGAGAAAGACCTGAGCTCCAGGGAATAAGGGAGTGAGCAACAGATGACAACACGGGATTTCATTATGTAGTCTCTGAACACACCCACCAATGTACACATTTACACACGGCTGCATAGATCATACACAGACCACAGAAATCAGAAGTGAGAAGAAAAAAGTGAAGAGGACGTCATGCTGAATAAACAGCTGAATTTAGACTATGCACATCAGGTGTTTCAACTGAGACTCACAATATGGCAATCCATCCCTTTGGGCCTAAAACTTCCTAGGGGAACACACAAGTTAGTCAGACTATGTTGATGAGATTGGAGAACATGTTAACTTGAAGCTTCAAATCTGTCACACCAACCCTCAGCCTGTCAAAGTCCACCCAAATCTATGGTCATCCAGGCAGCTCCAGACTGGAAGCTCCAGGATGCTCCCGGAGAACTGTCCAGCACCATGCCCAGAAAAAGGACTGACAAGGTGGTACTCAGGCTTCTGTCACTATGACCAAGAGCTTGGCAAAAGGAAGAGAACACATTGGGATGCAGGAAGAAAGGAGAAGACCACAAGCCACCCAAAACGTTGACAATGAGAACCCCTCACTTGGCACAGGCACTGGGCTCTAGTCCTTGAAGGCTGATTCCTCCCTGTGATCTCATATGACCCTTGCAAAGCAAATGAGCCACAGGCCACTGACATCATCAATGAAAGCTTTGTGCTGTTCCCTAAGTAGCTCCCTGCATAGTAGCCTGTAGTTAGAGTTTTTCTCTCTTGGTCCCACCAATCCCCGAAATCCCATAGCCCACTTATAAAATAAACATACAGATGCTTATATTATTTAAACTGCTTGGCCATTAGCTCAAGTCTACCATTGTCTAGCTCTTACTCTTATATGCAGCCCATTTCTGTTAATCTATATGTTGCCACGTGTTCCATGGCTTTACTTGTTGCCTTTACATGCTGCTACCTGGACTGCAGGCTGGTGGCTCCTCTTCTGCACCTTCCTGTTCTCTCAATTCTCCTCTCTGCTATTCCCACCTATACTTCCTGCCTGGCTACTGGCCAATCAGTGCTTTATTTATCAATCAATCATCCACAGCACTTCCCCTTTTTCTTTATTTTCAAAAAGGAAGGTTTTAACTTTAACATAGTAAAATTACATATAACAAAACAATTATCTAGCAAGAATTATAGTTACAATATTAAAGAACATATCTATCTTATATTTGTGAGTCTAAGGTTTTATATTTACCTTATCTGTTATCATAACAAAGGAAAATTGTAACTATCTAGCTTCAACTACATCAAAGGCCCCAGAAGGATATAATATTATCTGAGAAACAGAAGAAGGACACAAGTAACTTTTGGGAGTCTTGAAGGGTAGACAGAGACAGCTGGAAGAGTGGACAGTCACCTAATGTTCCTTTGTAAAGTTGGGGCACCCACTTCAGCCCACACGCCTAGAGTCTCCCAGTCATTTCTCTCTGTGTCCTGTAGAATGTCTGGCAGTTTCCTCTGGTAAGCAGGAACCTGAAGGACCATTTCACCAAGCAAAGTTCAGTGGTCACCTTCCTATGGGTCCTGCATGTCCAGTTGATCAAGCATTCCAGGCAAGAACAGTTTCTTGCCCAAATGACTTTTTTTTTTTTTTGCCAACGTGAAGATAAACTCCACATGGAGTGGTTTTGATGCCCATCCTCCTCTCTGAAGTAAATTATTGCTGCCAGGAGCAGACATGTCTCATTGTCCAGAAAGTCTAAATTTTGAAAAATATTTTAAATGCCATATTCTGTAGGTCTTTGAAGTATTTGAAGATTACCTATCTATCTGAAATATATCTATGTATGCCTAGAAAACTTAACTAACATGTTACAAGTGTGACTATCATAGAACACTAATTATTAATCTGTATTTCTTAATTATCCATTACAATCTAAATGAGTTACATAAACATAATACCTCAAACGAGAATAGAAATCTTTATACAGTATAACAAATTTAAGTTTAAACTTGTATCAATAAACTGAAATCCATAGCAATGTAAAACATTTTAAGCAAGTTGCTCTTTAAAAGTAGATTCAATAATTTACCCTTTTATCCTATCATATCTATATCATATCCCTTTTTTCTTTAGAAAGAGATCACATTTATAATCAATCTGATTTAAATAAAAATATTGGTTTTTCTCTGTCCTACATCAGAGGGCTCTTCTGATATGGGACAAAGGAATTCCTTAACATTTTTTTTTAGTAGTATGTTTGGGTTTAGAGAAGGAGTGAGCCAATTCCATCTCTAATGCCAGCTTGGAATATTTGGGAATTTGTGCGTAGTTTTTCTTACTACCTCCTGCTGGAGGGGGGCGCTGTATCTCATGGGGACATAAAGAAAATTTTAGGATTATGGAGTAGTCTGTGAGGGTTTATTGTCTAAGCCAGTTGCCTTGAAACCATTTTGGATGTTGGATCATCTGGGCCATGGTGTCATCAGAGACCTTTCAGGGGGTCTTGGCTGGTCAAACCTGATGTATCTTAATCTGGAACAAATCCATAGCTTCTGGCTTTCTGTGGAAACAAAAGCAGAGCCTCCTTTCCAAAGCAAAATTTTCTTACATCCAAATTTTGAAATCAAGGTACCTTTAAAATATACATATTTGTTTAACTCAACAGCTTTTACGATCAAATGTTTTCATGCAGTTAAAAATCCCAAAGATAACACAATAAAGATTCTCTGTGTAATATCCATCTTTAAATGGCTTATTTTTTATACTACCTTTACTGTCTCTTTAAAGACTTTATTTAAAAACTACCTATTTCTTTATATAACTGTATATATATATTTTTTCTTTCTTCCAAGCCTATGTACATTTTTACACATTGTAAAGCCTTTAAAGTCTTGTTCCACCTGAATCTGTCTTATTGTGAATCTATTGTTTCAAACTGCAGCATTTGTAAGACTGAAACTGTGCTGTGGCTGATGGCTCCGCCCACCTCAGCTTCCCAACATGGTGGTGGTACAATTTACCGCCAGCTCTGAGTTTGGAGTTATGTGAACCATCAACTATCAGAAGTAGTGGGCCTATGCTTTTATCAAAGCAGCGTGTAGCCCAGAAACCTCTTTTTTTTTTCTTAACTAGCAAAAACTATATCCAACACACAGCATAGTGTGCAGCTTGGAGACATCTCTGTGTAACATAGTCAATACTGCACGCACACCACTAACCCACCAGAGAGTAGTTCAAACACGCAGGCTGCCTTTAACATGAGAGACAACTAGGAAACTATTTTTACCTCTGTTTTAGAATCTTTTTTCTCAGGTTTTAGGTGGAAACTCTTGCCCCACATTGGGTGCCATTTTGTAGCTAGAGTTTTTCTCTCTGGGTCCTGCAATGCTCCGCAGTCCCTTAGCCCACTTATAAAATAAACATACAGATGCTTATATTATTTAAACTGCTTGGCCATTAGCTCAGGACTACAATTGTCTAGCTCTTACTCTTATACTCAGCCCATTCCTGTTAATCTATATGTTGCCACGTGTTCCATGGCTTTACCTGCTGCCTTTACATGCTGCTACCTGGATGATAGGCTGGTGGCTCCTCCTCTGTGCCTTCCTGTTCTCTCAATTCTCCTCTCTGCTAGTCCCGCCTATACTTCCTGCCTGGCTACTGGCCTATCAGTGCTTTATTTATCAATCAATCATCCATAGCAGTAGCCCTCTGATCATAATGACATGTAGGTGTGTGTTATGTGACTGACCCATCTCTCTGAATGTACTGCAGCTTCTAGCAGAGCAGGAGGGTTTGCTTGACAATTATCCAGATTCTTGAAAGAGGCTAACTCTCTAGAAAGACTTGGTAATGATCACAGAAATCAACAATTAGATGGTATGTAGGTGGGAGTTTAGATGGGTGGGTGGGTGGTTATTTGGGTGTCTCTATGTTTATGGTTGGACAGGTGGGCACCTGCCCCCACTGCCACAGCCTACCTGCTGCTGCTCAGCAGAAGAGTCACTGATCATCTCATGGGCCTCCATCAAGAGCCTCTTCAGCTCCTCACAGGACTCTTGCAGTTCAATCTGCTCCTTCCACAGCAGGCTGTTCTTCAGGCTCAATACATGTACATTCTTCTTTAGCTGAGTCCAATCTCATAGGACCCAGCCGTGGATGTAACTGAACAACCACCAAAATATGGTGAGCCCCAGAGAACCTCCATTTGCCTTCCCTACCTCCAAGTACCACCAGCCTTGATAAGTCTCAGACACCCCAGACAGCCCAAGAATGGAGCTCTCAGTAGCCAAGCCAGCATCACTTAGATGCAGGCCAAATCCAGAGAATAATCAAATTCCAGAAAGATTCAAAGTACTTCTGAAAACCCTGATGCCATAAGGGATCCTGTGCCTCTGAGAACAGGGTGCAGTGCACACCTGTACTTAACTGTTCATTTTACTGGGAAATCAGCAGCAGGTAGAGAGCAAACACTCTCGGAAAAAGGGCAGAAGTCCTAACAGGAATAAATTCTGTCTACAGGTCCCATGGAAATCAGTTCTGTGAAGCCCCTGCCAGTGCCCAGAGGACCTGGGTGCCAGACATCCCCTTCATGGTGCAAACCAGTTTTCTAAGGGCTCCCGAGGCTGGCAGGACAATGATGGGAGGGCCTCAGTGTTTTTCCACACTTAGCAAAACTGAGTCAAAGAGGCACAAGTCCAAGGGCCACAAGGCAGGCTGCTTGCTAAGAGGCAGACAGGCTGGATCCAGAGCCCTCACTTTGGGTCAAGGACAAATAAGGGCAGAGACAGTTCCTCTCAAGATAAATCAGGCACTTACCTGAAGGATTCTGTCTCCTTAATCAGCCCCTTGCACTTGTTCAAGGCATCACTGATCTCTATGGGCAATTTCTGCAGGTCAGACATCACCTGCTTATGCTCAATTTGAGCATTTCAAGCTCAAAATTCAACCTGTGGTAAGGCATGGCCCAAGGAGAAAAGAATCTCATGAACAAGGCCACAGGATCACATGAATGAAGCTAGGTCATGGACTACCCCAGCCCAATATGCCACAGCCTGGCACTTACACATTGGGACCTCCTGGTGCTTACTAAATTCCCTATCCTGTCCCCCAGCCAGAAGATGCAGCTGGTCCAAAGAGTGGTGTCAGGGCTACATGAGCTCCCTCAGTGGGCCTAGAGCTATAGACTAGCTCTCCAAAAAGTTCCCAGGAGTCTGTGCCACATATCTGGGCCCACCAGAAACCTATGATGACATTTCTCCTGTCTTCATAACAGGGATTCACATATTTGGTGTCTATTGCTGCTCAGAGGACCAGAGCACACAATGAGAATTTCCAGAGAGGAGTCCCAACTTCAGGATGGCTTTATAAGCTCTACAGGGGATTCCAGTGTTGCACCAAGATGAGCACAGTGCACAAGAGGCGTGCTGCTCAAAGTGGGCTTCCCTAGCCTCAGCAGTGCCATCTGTTGGAAACTGTGTAAAATCCACAGACCATACCACAGAGCCCAGACACTCAGGAGCACATAGACCCACAAAGACACACACACAAACATACACACATACAGACAGACAGACAGACACACACATACACACACACACACACACACACACACACACACACACACACACAAACAAACATACACACCACATGCAATCAAAATCCCCAATAAATATAGGGAGGTGTCACTATTTCAGAGTATAAGGCAGAAGACCAGAAAGAAGCAGTGAGGAACTCCAGGCCTTCCAGCTACAAACTGAGATGGATGAATGGGACGAGGCCCCTCCCCCCAGCTGCTGCTAGGAGCTTTCAGACACAATCATCTTCTGGTCAAGTACAAAGACTCACAACAAACTAACAGGACCTAGCATCTCCCACAAGCCAACACTTGTCAAGGCATCTTGAAATGCATGTTGAGAGCTCACACACTACTGTCCCTATCCTCAGTCTGGTTCAGGCCACAGGCTCTGCTTTTCATTTGGAGGAAACAGAACAGCCTGTGTCCCTATCTCACTCCTACCCAGGTTCCAAGTTCTGCATCTTGAATGCACTCAGGAAGTTTAGTTTAGGCACCAGGAAATCCTGGATGTTCAGCCTCCTGTTCCTCAGGAAACCTGGGCTTGATACTGTGGTATTAAGATGGTCAGCAGAGAACTGGGAATAATGACTACCTGTTGTTCAAATCCTTGTTGGTGTAATTGGCAAGGAATTCACACAGCTCATTTCTTTCGCAGGTCATATTATTTAGCCAGAGGGTGAGTTTCTCTATTTTTTTCATCTGCTCCTCCTGCTCAGTGAAGGTGGAGAGTTGGGATGGTGCCTCCTCTGTAGTCCCTGCAGGTAGATAAAGAAAAGTGAACTTGTATACTTGAATGGCTTAAGGTTAATAGAGTCCATGATGAGTCCCAAAGAGCCCGAGGAAGAAGAAATGCTAGGGACCCAGTGAAACTCCCAAAGAGCAGGGCAGCTATCCTCAAACTGGTGCCCATGATCTATGTCTCTGTCCTCAACCAGCAAGGCTAGGCTTGTGCCTCACTCCCTAGTGCAGTCCCCTGGCCCTGGAAGACATAATGTATCCCAGCCATGTAGAGTTGGAGGACAGTGTCAGCTCATATCTGATGTGATGTAGGTAAGTCTCGATGTCCCTAAAGCTTATCAGCACCAAGTCCTGATCACACGTGTCCAGGACCAAAGCATCCTGTTCATGAGAGCCCTCCAGGGGGCGGGTCACTCCAGCAACCCTCACGTGCCGTGGAACCAGACTTGGCTGGTAGTTAACACAGAAACCGGTGTCATTGCCAACTCCAGCTCCTCAGCCAGAGAACCCAAGGACACCTGGTTCCTGGACATGTATGTTGACCTCTATGATCTGGTAAGAGAGGCATGGGACCCATCCGACCAGGAACCTTTCCCTGGGTACAGGTGTGCTACTCCTGGCCAGAGAAAGAGAACTAGGGACCAACACTTTTATGTATGCCCTGGACATTCACAGAGCCGGGACCAAGTTAAAAAAGGTGGGGGCCCAGGGCTAGCCTACTGTGCCACTTGGGACTGTGTAAGAACTGGATACATTTGATGGGAGGCACGGATAAAAACTGACTTGATTACCGTGAGTTGGGGGGATAGGAATATGCCAGGAACTGGAAAATGCCAGAAAGGCAAGAGGATGGGTGGACTGTGGCCCCTGCTATGACAAAGAATGCTTCCCCAATCACCCCTGGGTAACCCCTGGAGGTTGTTGCAACTCCTTAATATTTAAGTTCACTGAAGAGGGAAAGAGGGCTGATTGGACCACTGGAAAATGTGAGGACTACGGCTGTACCGTTCTGGGCATGATCCCGAACTCACTTTCACTATCCGGCACACTTTGTCCCCCGTAAAAACAGCAGTGAGACCCAACACGATACTGAACCCAGTACCCAACCCCCTCCCTCCGCTGCCAAGTCATACTATGCCTGAGGGACACAGCATTACTGAAAAGCCTCTAGATTATACCACCACGGAATCTAACCACATAGACTCCCTATGGAGGACCCAACCTCCTCCCAGGCAGATGGACAGGATCCATTGTTCTCCCTACTCCAGAAGTCCTTTGTGCTCCTTAATGCCTCAAGGCCCAATTTAACAACTTCCTGTTGGCTTTGCTATAATGCACAACCCCTTTTTACGAGGGAGTAGCAGTAATGGACAAACAGCATTACTGCTGACCCCCAACAGTGCTGCTTGTAGTGGGTAGCCATTCCAGCTTTGATCTGGAAGTTCCAACCCCCATTGAGACTTTGGCAACTGTCACGCCTACAAGGCAGGGCCAAGGGAGGCGCCTGCAGACCCGAGATCTGGATGGGCCAGCGCTCTCTCTGTTCCGGGACCCTGGACGGTGGAGGTGGGCCAAGCAGAGCTCCAGAGAACACCGCTGGACTGCGATAAACTTTCCCCAGACCCTGCGAACTACCTATCCCTTAATTTGTAAGTTACGCCATTAAATAAATCTTTTAACTACGTGGATTGGCCTTAATAATTTCACCAATATCTGGTGCCCAACGTGGGGCCCGAACCTACGACCCTGAGATTAAGAGTCTCATGCTCTGAGTTGACTGTTTGAAACCTGGGGCCTATGCAGGATCGCTTGGCTCGGCTTGGGAGGAGGGAACTGGACCTACCTGGACTAAGTCTACCAGGTTGATCTCAGTCCGCAGGGGAGGCTTTGCCCTGGAGGAGGTGGGAATGGGGGGTGGGCTGGGGGGAAGGTGAGGGGGGCCATAGCGGGGAGAACAAGGGAATCCGTGGCTGATATGTAGAACTGAATTTTATTGCAAAATAAAAATACAAATAAAAAAAAGAGTCTCATGCTCTACCGACTGAGCTAGTACATATATTTCTACTCTTATTTGAAATATTTGTATATTGATACAAATGTAAATTTATATCTGTCATACTTTATGTATGTTCTACTTCTGTTTAGGATATTCGGTATATTGATATATATTTAAGATTATTGTCATATTGCATATCGCACTATATACTCCTACCTCTGTTATAACATCTTGTGTATTGTCACAATTTTGAAGTCATCGTTCTTTACCATACACTTGCTTATAGACTGTTTACCTTGTTCATGTGAAGCCTTAGTCCTTAGGTTATTTCGGTAGGTAAGACTTATAGATTTATAGTTACCTATGCTTGTCATCTCTATAGTTACGTTAGTTAGGTTATCCAGATTTACGGATACATAGGTCAGATGGACAGGTAATCTTCAAACACTTCATAGACCTAGAGAATATGGCATTTAAATAACTTAGAATTCTGTTGATGTGAGACACAATTGCTCCTGGCTGCACCAATTTGATCCCGAGAGAATGTTGGGCTTCTAAGACATTTCCATTTGGAAGTTTGTCTTCTTGGCACAAAATGGCCTACTGGGCAAAGAACTGCCCTTGCCTCGATGGCTGACAGTACAAATGCAATGCTGTCCTTTCTGGACAAGCGGGACACAAGGAAAGCGACCACTGTACTCTACCAAGACAGGGTAAGATGGTCTTTCAGAATTCCTGATTCTGAAAATGGTCTGTCAGATACTTTAGGCCTGTAGCCAATTTGAATGCACCAACAATGCTGAGAAACATTAGGTGACTGTCCAGCTGCCAGCTGTCTCTGTCTACTCTTGCAAGACTCCTGAAAGTTGCTTGCATCCATCTACCATTTCTCAGGTACCATTATATTCCTTCTCAGGTCTTTGATGGGATTGAAGACTAGCAGTTATAGTTACAACTTAGTAGATAGAACATATTAAGTATTAGATTCAGGTTCTTTAGGATAGGGCACCTTTTGGAATGATCTTTGTAACATGCCATTTACCTATGCTCTATACTTCTCTGGATTTTAGTATGTGTTTCTTGCTTGATATTGTTTGCATTGGTTGTAGTTCCATCTTATCTAGGTGATTATCCCTCATTATTCCTGGACAATATTTGATAACCATTCCTTTGTATATAGTCTTGTATTAGGTTAGAACTTTCTTATTTCTAGACAAAAAGGGGGAAATGTAGTGGGTAGCCATTCCAGCTTTGATCTGGAAGTTCCAACCCCCATTGAGACTTCGGCAACTGTCACGCCTACAAGGCAGGGCCAAGGGAGGCGCCTGCAGACCCGAGATCTGGATGGGCCAGCGCTCTCTCTGTTCCGGGACCCTGGACGGTGGAGGTGGGCCAAGCAGAGCTCCAGAGAACACCGCTGGACTGCGATACACCTTCCCCCGACCCCACGACCTACCTATCCCTTAATTTGTAAGTTACGCCATTAAATAAATCTCCTTTTAACTACGTGGAGTGGCCTTAATAATTTCACCAATAGCCGCTGGCAAACAAAGGCCTCCCTAACACTCCAACAGGTAGAGGGCCAGTGTTTATGTGTGGGACGGATCCCACTAGAATATCAAATTCACTGCAATTATACTCAGCCACTTGGAAATAAGTTTGGCTATTTGTTGCCCTTAGAGGATATGTGGTGGGCATGTTCTTCCGGACTGACTCTATGTGCACATATCGCGGTCCTCAATAAAACCTGACGGTTTTGTTTATTAGTCAGACTTGTGCTCCTGTCATACGTTATATCAAATTATATCATACATAATTTGATTGAGCCTGTCAATCCTGGCCACTATAAGAGAGAGCCAGTTACAGCCCTTACCTTATCAGTGCTGTTGGGAGCTAGCCTGGCAGTGCTGGGGACCAGGGTGGCATCCCTAATAACTAACAGCAGCATAATTCCAGCCTCCGTCTCTCCATCAATGAAGACATAGAAAAATTAGAAAATTCTATATCGCACCTCCAGGACTCCCTATCTTCCCTGGCAGAGGTGGTTATGCAGAATAGGAGAGGGCTAGATCTTATCTTCTTAAAGGATAAGGGGTTATGTGCCACATGAGGGGAAGAGTGTTGTTTTTCCATAGACCACTCAGGAGTCCTAAAAGAATCAATGGCCAAAGTACGAGAGGTGTTAGCCAAAAGAAAAAGAGAACATGAAGGCACTCAGAGCTGGTTGGAGTGCTGGTACTCCAGTCCCCCTCGCTTACTACTCTGGTCTCATCCCTCAAAGGGCCCTTAATACTCTGTTTTGTGGCCATCACGTTCAGGCCTTATGTCATAAATAAACTTCTCCAATATATGGGGGAAAGACTATACACAATCCAGCTCATGGCGCAGAGAGGGTATGCACCGGTAGACATGACTGGATTCGAGCTGTATGCTAACCCTGAAGAATAAGGTAAAGAAGAACCCCTTGAGTTAGAAGTAGTTAGGGGCCCATGATTGAGCCCCATCAGGAACAAAGAAAGGGGGGAATGTGAAACCTCAGTAAGACCCCCACTCTATTCCCTACAGACAAAGAGAAGCTTAAACCAGGATATCTTAGTGTAGATAAAACTCAGGCCAGTTTCAGGTTCCCAGATGGTGATATCAACTACAAAGTCAGGATGTTCAGCCACCTGGTGGGCTAATTGGCCATAAAATATCCCAACTCCAGAGACAGCTCTTAAAACTCCTGACATAGTTTCTGAACAGACAAAAGATCAAAGACTGGGAAAAAAGGAACTGATACTAACTGGAGATGATAGACCCCAGACTCAGGGCACTACCCTCACCAGTGGATGCCCCAGAAACCCGGACTCCAGACCAGTTGATGCAACCTGCATGAGGCTTTATTTAATTGTTTGCACAAATGGGCCCCCTCCACTATTCAGTGAGAGGAGCCCGGAACAATAATGGCAGGCATCTTTTAAAGGCAAAACCCACAAAATTAGCATAGCATTCACGGCAATACATAATTGGCTAGTTTAAAAATCAGTACCGGGGACGGGGAGTATAGTTACTGGGACTTTCCATGGGGGCTGCCTTTCTTCCTAGAATAGCCACAGGATGTTCTGCTAGACCCAGATAATGTCACAAGATTATTCTGCTGATGCCATAAGAAATATCATAAGAATATTTGTGCTGAGGCTAACGGTTTGGGGGTCTGAGACTGGTGCTTATTCCTCTTTCTAACGTTCTGCTGAGGCTGAGGGTTTGGGGGGTCTGAGACTGGTGATCGTTCTTCTTTCTAACGTTTAATTCTTTCAGGGAGAGGGAAGGGGGTTGAGGGGGAATTAATTAGGTGGTCTGTGACTTTAAGAGCTAGCCTTACAAAAAAGGGGAGCTCCTCCCAGCCTCACAGCTACAAGTGAGTGTTTGGGATGAGTTCCCTGCCTCACGGCTTGTAACAGAAATAAACTTTACTTTTGCATTCTGGACATCCATGGTTTTCAGTGGTCTCTTTGGGGACGCGATGTAGGCATAACAACTGACAACCTTGGGTCAGCACACACTGTCTCCTTGTACCAGGGAAAAGTTCCTGAGAGGAGTCAGCACGGGGCCTAGGGAGGTGGCGTCCTGCCTCAGGACACCCGTTCTGACACTGCTCGGTCCATCCCACTTTCTCCACCACAGTTCAGGGACCCCGAAAGATCTGAAATCCCATCCTGGAACTTTTCTCTTCTCTCTCTTCACAGCTGTCCCTCACCTGGAACCCTCTGGGACCCGGGACCCGGGACCCCAGCGTCCACCCCCCAGCCGTGTCTTACATTTTCTTAGCTACATCCGTCTCCCGGAACTGCTCCTTCACCATGGTGCCGGATGCCAGGCGCCCTTCTCCAGGCTCCAACTACAGAAGCCACTGTCGCTGCAGCTTCCCGGGCGATTCTGGATTTAGAGCTCAGAGAGCAGCAGCTGTCCCTCGGCCACCGTAGAGCGCTGCACGTGCCGCTTCCTCTTCTGCCAAGGTCGGTCTAGAGAGGATTCTCACCTGCTGCTTTGAGACCTCCCGCTACACCGCCACCTACTGGCACCTGCATAGAATGCACCAGGGCGCGCTAATCAAAAAAGAAAAAAAAAATCCCTTTCTGGCGGGTTTCTCAAAACCAGAGTGAAATGCTGTACTTTCTTATCTTAAGGCCAATAAACGAATGAATGAATGAATGAATGAGTGAATAAATGAATGCCTATTTTTATGACCCAATGATTGTCATTAGGGCTGCTTGCAGCGGTAGGATTGAGGGACATGTAATATACTGGACTCACCAGTGTTTACAACATTGAAGAGTATGTCTGTCCTCACCCCAACAGCCATTACTTGGCTGTAAATCCTCAGGGGAGACTTCACGAAGTCCTCCCTCACATGAGAAGATATTGACAGTGGCGGTCCTGTGTGGATCTGTTGTATGTTTGCTCGTTTCTTGGATTAGCTAAATTGTTTCTAGTATCAGCTTAATGATCATCGGAAAGGAGAAGCAACACCCCTTTTAAAACTCAGATTTTTAATTCTGTGTGGCACACCATCTGGGCACAACTGACAAGAGACAGGCTCCTTGTCCTTGGGATCATCAAGCCCCAATGGCTATGAAGCTGCACTAAGAACCACCTGCTTTTAGTGGTGCCACGAATAGCTGCTTGGCTGTTCCTACTGGTTCTAGTGTTGGGATAATGTCTCCTGGTTTGGTTTTGAACTTCCTCGAGTAACTTGAGACACAGTTGACCATCATCCTTTGCACAGGGTGAACACCTGGGTATGACCAGGTTTGGCCTGGCCAACATGAAGGAGAGTGGGTTGATGCTGGCCTCCGTTGAGAAGATAACTGACCATTTCTTTGATGCTGCTTTCTTTGGGCAAGAAAGACTGAGTATGTGGTAGGTTTGCAGTGTAGACGACCTATGGCTTAAAGGATGAATGGATTATTTGTCTTCAGAGCCCAGCTAAGGCACCCTGCCCTCCCTCTTCCCATTCTGTGAGCTCATTTCAGTGCAGACAGTTCTTCAGTTCCAAAAAGAAAATATGGACCCTGAGCCAGTGGAGACCATTCAGTCCTTGAAGCTGTACTTGGCCACATAGACTAACACCCTACATGTTGTCCAGGATTGACAGAAGGTAGCCAGTGGAAGAGCCTCCAAGTATAGCAGTAGGGGTATCTGTGGTCCTGCTTCCTAGTGAGGCACTGAACATCATTTTAAGAGCCATGTAGGACAGAAAATGGAGAGACGAAGGTGGAAGATGGAGAGAGAGAGAAGGTAATGGGAAATGCAGGCCTTGTGATGGACGCCTTTTATCCCAGGACTCAGGAGGCAGAGGCATGCAGATTTCTGTGAGCTCAGGGCAGCCTCTTCTATATAGCAACTTCCAGGTCAGACAAGTCTACCCAGTGAGACCCTGGCTTCAAAACTAAACCAAAGTGAAGTTTTAAAAAAGTGAGGAGGGTTAGAATGAGTGAAGCCCATGTACAATCCAGAGTATACATGTCAGATACCAGGACTGAATCCTAGCATCCACCAACTACACCTTTGCAGCCTGGGTACAGCATCTGTCTGTCACCCTACTTGGAAATGTCCCCTGACTCTGTGTGGAGCACTCTAGTCCAGGGTTAGATCTCACTGTGTGATTGGGTTAGTTTGTCACTTTGCCTCTCTGTTCTGGAGTTGTCCTTGTCATCAAACTAGAATGCATCTACCTCCTGCTTCTTTCCTGTGGAATCACAGTCCTAGCACAGAGCCTTAGACTCTTGAACTGTACCTGGGAAGTGGTTGCCCACACCTTTAATCCCAGAACTCTTGAGGCATAGGCAGAAAGATCCCTAAGTTCCAGGCAAGCCTGGTTTTCAGAGGTAGTTCCAGGAGCCAGGACTACATAGATAAACCCTGTCTCTATAAACCAAAAATAACAAAAAGAAATAAAGAAAATAGAAAGACAGAGAGACAGGAAGAAAAAAAAGTGAAAGAGAGAGAAAGAAAAAAGGAAGGAAGAAAGAAAGAAAGAAAGAAAGAAAGAAAGGAAGGAAGGAAGGAAGGAAGGAAGGAAGGAAGGAAGGAAGAAAGAAAGAAAGAGAGAAAGAAAGAAAAAGACAGACTTGAACTACAGCCAGGAGTGGACAACATCCCCAGTTCTTCTGGAAGTCAGTGGCAGCCTGCCTTTCAGTGTTCTAATAAGGACACGCTGCCCCTGGCCCTGCACTTCCAGCCCCACTGGCATCTTTTCTTCTGGGCACTAAGCTAAGGAATGCAAGTGGCTAAGTCACCATCTCCTGATCATGTGCAGGGATTCTGCTGCCTGAGCACTCTCTCAAAGGCTGTCTATCTCGTGATCTTTACTCCTGTTGCAGAGAACTGGCTTGAGCTAAATTGGCTTCTGGTGACCTGCTGGTCTGAGGCAGGCACTGTCATTCCAGAGACAGTGCTCCTTGGCCATCCCCCTAGGGTATATACATGGGAAGAAAAATGATGAACCAAGTTCATCCAGGAGGTACATGGTAGAGCTGGACCTCAGATCCCAAGTCTGCAATCCTGGTTCAGTCATGTTCCCTCCACTCTGTGAATCCAGCTCTCTGATCTCTGTTCAGGATGGTTGCAGGCATTTCCAAGTGCATCATCATCATAAATCCAATGAATATAGGAACTGGGCTCTTCAAGTTTGTTGCATAAGGTTAACATACACCCAAAACCACACAGAAGGGCCTTTGATATTTCACACAGGTGAATTCTACATTATTTTTGTCACATATTTTATGGCAGGAAGTCACCATTCCTGAACATGGCTCCTTGTCCTGTCAACTGCTGAATGGAAGAACTTCGCATCCCTTGGACAGATGCATGCTTGACCTTAAATGGTACACAGGGTCAGACAAAGACCATGGCCTCCGCAGGAGCTCCTTGGAATGTTAACTAGGAGTCTGCTTGTAACCATACTTGCAGGGGCTCAGGATGGTGGTTCAGTCTGGTCAGTGTCCATTCCACCTCACTCTGTCTCTGCAGAGGATGCTAACATGAGCCTGCTGCTCCCTCTGTCTAGGTCCACAGAGGCCATGTCACAGTCCTAGTTTCCCACTCCTCAGGGTTGATTTGCCACTGATGAACTCATGTAAACACATTACTGTTATTTATTTGTTCTGTCTGAGAGATATACAGTGTTTGTTGATATTTAACTTTGAAACCAGAAGCTGTAGAACCCACAAAACCACCTTCAAAGCATTCCTGGAAAAGCACCTAGGATGTGAGGTCCAGGGTGGGATGGCTAGTCCCTGGCTAGGCAGTGTCTATTTGAATTAACTGCCTTAAAAGCAAAGGAAACAGAAACTTGTAGTTTCCTAGTAATGTGAGTCCCTTTTGAAGGGCTCTGTAGCCTGTGGCTCCCAGTTGAAGACTGTACACCATCATTAGCAGTCTTGAGGAAGAAGAGGAGTGGTTCCTCTAAAGTCTCTTATGGTCAGAGGTCTTGGGTAAGACCTCTTACTTAAAGCGACACATTGCCTTTCTGCACCCAGTCCTATAACAAATGTGGGCATTGGGCAGTATACCAAGGTACTCATCAGGAATGTAAGTGTCTGAACTCCATCCTAATTTGAACTCTGAGTAAAAGGAGCTGGGGTATCATCTGTGGTTCAATAGTAGTTAATTGCTCATGTTGATGAATTGAGGTATACTGAGGAAGGAATGAGGCATTCTTGGGCAGTGTTTGGATAGTATAGTTAAGTTCCCAACTTGGGATGTACTATGGCCATTCCAATGAAGCTAAGAGAACTCTGGTTTTGGAAGGAGGAGTTGCTGAATGGAATCTGCTATGTTCCAAGAGAGGCTCCTGGAAAGTGAACCTGGGCTTCTGGTCAGTTCAGGGAGAATGAATTAGCAAGGTGGCAAAAGCTGTTCCCCATGACATCAGCAGTCCCTTCTCTGGAAATTCTATTGTATCCTGGAGAGCTCTTGGCCTCCCCTGTGATCTCACAGTGTTGTAGCACTCCAGCTGTCTTAGAGCATTCCTTCAGTGCCTATAGGATACATCATTAGTCATGCGGTCAAGACTGAGGAGTCTGCTTTGGAGACAAAATGGAGAATGTCCAGAGACCAGAGAGAGGGGGAAGGAAGCTGGCCTTCAGTCTCAGAGTAAAATAGGAACAAAAAAATGGGTCTGGAGAAGGCACAATGAGTGCTGGGCAGGAGATGGAGAGCTTCCTGGAGGAGGTGGGCTTGAGCTGGGCCTTTCAGTAATAGGGCAGAGGAGCTGGAGCACAACACCTGAGTGCTTGTGCATTGTGCCATTTTTCTCCTGGCTGCTGAAACCACAGGCAGGCTTCGGGGTTTCGACTGTGTTACAGCCTGTGCCTCTGTGAATATTCCTGAAGAGGTGGTCTTTGTTCCCCTGAAGCATGTGTAGGGACACAGAGGAAACCCCTGACTGCTTACATAGCCACATCTGTACAGAGTGACTGGAGAGCTAAGGTCCACAGAGGAGGGATCTCAGCCTGGCCCAAAATATTTGGGTTGTCACTTGGTTCCAGACATGATCTTTGTGTTTGGGTCTCAGGGCGGTCTGTCCATCTTCTATGCCTTGTTACTATGCAAATTCACTTGTGTTCATCTACCCACAGAGACTGCAATGGAGCCATCATCCTACCCAACCCTCCACACCAAGAAACAGGTGAAGAAGGAAATGGAGAGGCTGATCATAGTGGTTTATGCTAGAAGCATTTGGCTCTGATTCTTGTGTTGGGGGCCAGGTTTTCGGACAGAAATGAGGGGAAGAAGAGAGGAAGTGTCACTATATATTGTCCTGGATCCAGCTCTATAAAGCACCCTCTCTGGCAAAATTGTAATGGGGCCTTTATGAAAAGTTCAATGATAAGAGGCTTCAGGTTTCTGTAGCCCTTGATTAGGGGGATTCTGCAGCAAAGTGGCCACCTGATCCCGGCTCCAGGTCAGATGAGGGACAATATAGAGACCTCGAACAATTAGGCAGGGATTCTAGGCACGTCTTCTGGGCTCCAGGACCCTCACCTTGATGCTAAATTAAGGGGAATTGGAGCTTGAATTCACTTCCTTCCACATTTTAGTGTGCCTTATTTTTGGTGCTGAGAATGGAAACAGGCCCTTCCATGATCTCTGTCACAGAGCCATATCTCCAATCTGATTTGACAGTTATTTTATGTTCCTGAAAATTTTTTTCTCTTTCTTATTTTTACAAATTTTTATTCTGTATATGAGCACATGGGGAGATCAGAAAAACAACTTTGTTCAGTCTCATTTTTTTTCACTCCACGTTTAAGAAAATTCTGGGGGTTGAACTTAGGTGTCCAGGTTTGTGCAACAAATCTTGAACAAACAAGTCCTGCTGAGCCATTTCATAAGCACATGACTTTCATTTGAGTATTATTTTAATTTTTGTTTTTCACTTTTTAATATTTATTTCATTTTTATGTATATGGGTGTTTTCCTGCAGGTATGTGTGAGCACTGCATGTGTTCCTGGTGCCTGAGGAGGCTGGAAGAGTGTGTTTGAACCTCAGTATGGTGGCTGGGACTTAAACCCTCATCCTCCACAATAGCAGCCAGTTCTCTTTACTGCTGATCCAACTCGCAGACTCACTTTTTCTTTGTTTGTTTTTGGAGATAGTGTCTTACTATGTAGCTGTGGCTGTCCTAGAACTCGGTCTATAGACCAAGCAAGCCTCAAACTCACAGACATCTACCTGCTTCTGCCTTCTGAGTGCTGGGATCAAAGGCATGGGACACCATGTCCTACTTCTGACTCGAATGCTTACTGTACAGTGGGTCCTGTGCCAGCATTGAGCATGAGCACTAGACAACAAATCAAACCTCACACTGCTTCCATCTCCCTGGGAGACAGACAGCAAGCAAAATGAAACACACCCAGCTTAGAAGGAGGCTCCAGTGTCAGAAGGGCTAAAGATGCCCAGATCAGCTGCAGCCCACAATGATACCAGTGCTGGGATACTTCAGCATTGTCATAGTCATGGTCATGGGGCTAAAGACAATTTTAGAATGGGAGAAGGTAAAGGGATGAGGTAAGAACTGACCAAGAATTTATACAGAGCAGTGATGACCAGAATGTGTTTTCCTAAAGCATGCATACAGACTTCCAAGGCTAGATGACTAGAACTTGAGACTTGGATATTCTGGTCTAGATACATTTCTGATGGTCCACTGGATTTAGTGTCAAACTTGAAAATTCACATGTCTACCAGGTAGTATTTTAAAGATGTCTGAATGAGTTGTAAGACAGTGAAGGAGATCTGGGTAATTTTGTTGTTGTTTAAACTGTGTGTGTGTGTGTGTGTGTGTGTGTGTGTGTGTGTGTGTGTGTGTGTGTGTGTTTGTGTGTGTGTGTGTGTGTGTGGTATGTGCTTGTGTGTGATATGTGTGCATATGTGTTTTTGTGAGTGTGAGCATGGGTGTTGTCGTCAGTGGATGGCCTCAGGTGTTGCTTCTTACCTTCTACCAAGAGATTGCGCCTCTTTGGATTGTACTTTTAGTCTGTATAGGGAGAGGTGTGTGCATGCCATTGCTTGCATGTGGAGATCAGAGGAGAACTTTGGGAGTCTATCCAATCCTTCCAACTTTACACGAGTTCCAAGGAACAAACTTTGGTCATCAGGATTGATGGCAAGTTCTTTTACCGGCTGAACCATCTAAGTTGGTTCTCTTTATTGTGTTTGCCACTGTGTGTGCCTGGAAAACTGGGCTGTGTTTCTATTGGTTCTCTTGTCTCTGTTTCCCAGATCACCATAGGAACACTAGGATTAGAGATACAACAGCTTCCACACTCAGATTTACATGGGTTCTGGGTTTCAAATGTATGATTCACACTTGTGTGGAAAGCACTTAACCCAGTGAGCTGTTTTCCCAGCCTGGCTTGTTTTCTCCTCTCCTCCTCCTCCTCCTCCTCCTCCTCCTCCTCCTCCTCCTCCTCCTCCTCTTCCTCCTCCTCCTGTACAGTTTTTCAAGACACAGTTTCTCTGTGTTGCCTTGGCTGTGCTGGAAATTGCTCTATAGATCAGGCTGGCCTCCAATTCACAGAGATCTTCCTGCCTCTGCCTCCTGAGTACTGGGATCAAAAGTGTGCACGACCACTACACAGATAAACAAAACAAACCAAATTTATTTTTTTGTTTAAAAATTTATTTATTTTTATGTGTATTGGCATTCTACTTGCATATATATATATAATATATATATATATTATATATATATACGTATGTATATGTGTGTGTGTGTGTGTGTGTGTGTGTGTGTGTGTGTGTGTGTGTGTGTGTGAAGGTGTCAGATATCCGGGAACTGGAATTGAAGACAGTTTGAGCTCCAATGTGGGAGATGGGGATTGAATTAAATAAGCTACATATTATCTTCTGGCAGTAATTTCTGTAGGCTCCATACTGGGAAGTTGTTTATTTTTTATTTTATTAAATTTTCTATTCATTTTACATACCAACCACAGATTACTCCTATCCTCCAACCTCCCGTCCCCTAGCCTTACCCCCAACAACTCACCTCCCATTCCCAACTCCTCCAAGGCAAAGTCTCCCATTGGGAGTCAGCAGAGCCTGGCACATTCAATTGAGGCAGGTCTAAGACCCTCCTCCCTGCACCAAGGCTGTAAAAAGTGTCCCACCATAGGCACTGGGCTCCAAAAATCCCACTCCTGCACCAGGGATGGATCCTGATCGCACTTCCTGGGCGCCCACCAGACAGTTCAAGCTAAACAACTGTCTCGTATATCCAGAGGGCCTAGTCCAGTAGCATGGGGGCTCCACAGCTATTGGTCCACAGTTCATGTGTTTTCACTAGTTCGGCTGTCCATCTCTATACATTTCCCCACCATGATCTCAATGTCCCTTGGTCATAGAATCTCTCCTCTCTCTCATCAATTGGACTCCTGGAGCTCGGCCTGGCCCCCAGCTGTGCATCTTTGCATTGCTTCCATCAGTCACTGGGTGAAGGCTCATGGGGCTCCTCAGCTATTGGTCCACAGTTCATGCGTTTCCACTAGTTTGGCTGATTATCTCTGTACTTTTTCCCATCATGAGCTTGATGTCCCTTGCTCATAAAAACTGAACTTCCAATTATCATTAAGTCTATCACTTCTTGGTAATAAGGAGATGCAGGTACTTGTGGAGAATCATACCTCACATACATTTCTATAATAATTACCTTCTGGACATATACTTTAGTAGGAGATGAACACTCCCTTTCCCACATGGAAGTACTGAGGCATTTCCAAACATTCAGAGAATTCAAGGGTGCTGAAGGATTTCCCTTGAGTCCCAGGAGAGATTCCTGGAATGGGAAACCTGACTTCTAGAGAGTTATGAGGAGAGCTGGTTAGCAGGGAGGCAATGTCAGTTCCCCATGACATCAGGGGTCTCTTTCCTGGACATTCTATTGTATCCTGGAAACTTTAGAATGTTTTCTGATGTCATCTGTGTTGTAGCTCCACCAACTGCCTTTGGGGAGTTTGTTCAGTGCCCTTACAGTTCAGCCATGAACATGTTGGGAAGACTCAGGAGTCTATTGGGTAGAGAGAATAGAGAGGGAAGAGAGACCGGAAAGAGGCAGACACAAACTGACCTTCAGCCTCAATGTAAAACATCAAGAAAAAATGGTCCAGAAGATGGTATAGTAAGTTCTGGGAAGGAAATTGGCATCTTCCTGAAGGACATGGGTGTGGTAAATCTGCCAGTAACAGGACACAGGAGATAGGAGTCTCTGGGAACCAACTGGACTTCCCTGCTTGTCATGGCTCCTGAAATTCAAGGATTCGAGAAGAGTAATTTGTCTGTCCCAGAAGTCAGGAGTGAGTAAGGCCAAAGCTGTTGTGCTGGGAGCTCTTGCCTTTCAATCTCACAGGAGGGTAGGGGGTTGAGAGGGGACAAAAAGGCCAGCATTAGTGTAGGAGGTTCAAGTGAACTGTGCCCAGCAAAAGACACATCATCAATGTACTTCATTCTCAGTGTCTTCATTTATTTAATGCCCACCAGCTCTATGCATCCTCCGTTGTCACTGAGGAGTCTTAGTGAGGATGGTGACCATATTCTGCCCCTGTCTGGATTCTCCATTTTTGCCATGTGCTTAGAGTGACCTGTCAGGTTATTTATGCATCTTTATTGACCTGAGTACTTATGGACTGTGTCAATTTTATCTTGGCTTTGATAACAATGGACTAGTGAACCCTGAAGCCAAGTTGAATGCAGAGTCCAGGGTTATTAATAAACCTGAGGAGGCTGTCTCCTTAGTTACCTGAAGCATGTGTTAAAGGAGCAGTGGAAATCAGTTGGCTGAGACACCTATCTCCTGTCAGAGATTGGAGACCTGAGACCCCTGGCAGGGGCATCTTAATCCAGGGCAAAATTCTTTGGGGTGTCACTGAATTGCTTGCTTACATCCTTTCTCAAACACCTTCTCAGGTCTCAGGGTGACCTGTTCATTCTCTATGTCTTGTCACAATGCAAGTTCACTTGTGTTCATCCACCAACAGGGGCCTTCAAGGAGCCACCACCCACTCCAACCAGCCTCACAAAGAGACAAGTGAAGCAGAAGGTGAAGAGTCTGACCACTCAGCTCCAGGTGATGACCGCCCAATGGAATGATCTGAGAGATCGCCTCATCTTAGTAACCGAAGGATCCTTGGACAACAGGTATTGACTGTTTCAAACTCCATGGTGACTGTCTCGGTTCCACAATTTCTCCCTTAGTTTATTTTGTCTAAGAAATGGGCTTCTGGGAGGTTGGGTGTCCCTTTGCCCAACACCATTTCTCTAAATGCTTCCCTGAAGCAAAACCTGACACATGGGCAGGAGTGAGATGGGGACATAGACTGTTCTGCTTCCTCCAAATGAAAACCAGAGCCTGTGGCCTGAATCACATAACTCAGGAATTGAGGCAGTAGTGTGTGAGTTCCCAGCATGAAATTGCAGAGATCCTGTCAAGTGGTGGCTAGTGTGAGAATGCTGTAATTTGTATTACTTGCCTGGCAAGATATTGTGTGCTGGATGATCCTAGTAGCAGCTGCAGAGGCCTGGTCCCACATCTTAATATGTGGCAGCAAGGCCTGGTACTTATGTCTGCTGCTCTTGGTCCTCTCTGAGATGATACAACTGCATGCATGAATTTGGCATCTCACTGAGAACATTCTATCCCCCTTCCCTCTCTCAGTCTCTGTTTCCCTTTCTCTTCTATCTCTCTCTCTGTCTGTATCTCTCTGACTCTCTCTCTTTCTGTCTCTATGTCTCTCTCTCATCCTTCTTTCTTGTGTATGTGTTTGTGTGTTTCTGCATATGTGTCCCTCTTCACCTGCAATAAAGGGTCTGTGGTTGACCATGAAGAGTTGCTTATCTCAGTATCTAGATGTGCTCTCAATTGTGGACTAAGAGCCCCATTTTAGACAACATAGCCCTTTGCCAGTCTGTTCATCTTGCTGCTAATGAGGAATGCCCTGGGGGGAATTTATGAAGCTATCATGATATTGCATCCCATCCTCAGAATGCTCATGATGTGATTTTAACCTCCATATCAATATAGGCACTCTGGAATGAGAATCTCTTATTTGAAAACAGAAGAAACATCACAATTTCTGGTGGGTCAAGACCTGTGATAGACTCGTGGGAACTCCATAGCAAGCTAGCTGGCATGACTCCTGAGGGAGCTCAATCAGTCCCAGCTGCATCCTTCTTAACACCCTGCCTTTGCTGGCTTGTAGCAAGAAATGCAAGTGTAAGAAGCAGCTGGAGGTACATAGGAGCCAGGAAGTGGCATCTCATGGGTTGAAATAGTACAGAACACACCCTACATTCATTTGCTATGTGACCTGTGTTCATTGAATTCTTTGCTTCTGGGTTCAGACCCTACCACAGGCCAAATCCTTTCTGGGAAAACGTCAAGATGGAACATCAGCAGGTCATGTCAGACCTGCAGAATTTCAAAAATGAGATTTGGAGGCCTCACAGAAGTTATGTGAGCTGACCAAGGACAAAGTCTTCCTTTGGTAAGTGCTTATATTGGCAGGGAACCCAACTGTTGTACAATGTACAATTCTCATTTTCTTTGTCTCTGGACTGCAGGGTCTGCAGATCTGCTTCTAGTTTTTCTGCTTCTTAGCCAGCAGCATAAGCAAGCAGCCTTTGGACTTATGCCCCTTTGCTCAGTTTTGCTAAGGTTTAGAAGAATATTAGCTCCTCCAAGCACCATATTGTCATACTCAGTAGCCTCTAGATCAGTGGTTATCAACATTCCTAATGCTGTGACACTTTAATACATTGCTTCATTGTTTTGATGACCTCAAACCATAAAATTATTTTGTAGCAACCTCATAACTGTAATTTTGTTACTGTTAGGAATTTTAATGTAAATGTCTACATAGGACATCTAATATGTGTCCCTTGTGAAAGGCTCCTTAGGTCCCAAAGGGTTCACAACCCACATATGGGAACCTCTGGTTAGTTAGAAGAGCAATTGTCCTCACGAGAGGGTTGTCAGGCAGGGACTGATTGCTATGGGATCTATGTACCCTTTGGGTCTCCTACTTCCCCAAGTGTACTTGCACATTACCTGCTGGTGTTTCCTCATGACAGTGGACTGATTAGGACAGGTGGGGTACTCCTCTTGTTTTTGGAAGTGCATGGCTTTCTGTTATTTTAGGGGGTTTTCAGAAATAGTTTGATTCTTGCAGGAAATAACTGTTCTCTGCTTTTGGTCTTGAGTGCCACTCTGATTATTGTTGAAGGTGCTTGTTTACATCTTCCTGTGAACCTGGGATAGGGTTGGTTTGTTGAGGCATGGAGTTAGGGGTGACCAGTGCAGGCTGGCAAAGTC